>NC_037357.1:79622834-79937834 GCF_002263795.3 Bos taurus | reverse complement strand
TTTCCTTCCAAGAAGTAAGCATTTTTTAATTTCATGGCTGCAATCACCATCTGCAGAAGCCCCATTTTGGAGCCCAGAAAAATAAACTCAGCCACTGTTTCCCCATCTATTTCCCATGAAGTGATAGGACCAGATGCCATGATCTTAGTTTTCTGAATGTTGAGCTTTAAGCCAACTTTTTCACTCTCCTCTTTCACTTTCATCAAGAGGCTTTTTAGTTCCTCTTCACTTTCTGCCATAAGGGTGGTGTCATCTGCATACCTGAGGTTATTGATATTTCTCCTGGGAATCTTAGAGAAGGACAAATACTCCTTTTTATTTTATTTTAATTATAAGTTTACTTTAATTGGAGGCAGATTCATGTTGATTTATGGCAAAACCAATACAATATTGTAAAGTAATTAGCCTCCAAATACTCCTTTTTAAAGGGAGGATGGTAGGTTTCATAAGCTTTAGATAGGCAAATTTCATCTTAATCCCAGGCAAGTTTCTATGTTATGGGAAAGGATGGTTTGCATGAGACCTGGAAGGGAAGTAGTGACCACAAAGGGTTTATAAAACTCTACCTAAGAAGAGTACAAGACAAAGCTCATTTTCTTTTCTGAAACAAGGTGAGCATCTATAAATGGGTAAAGCTGGGGAACATTGTAGACATAGTGTATCTAGATCCAGCAAGGCACTGACAGCCACTCATGTGTGACTTTTTCCTTATGAAAAAGTTGGGAAAATGTATATAGTACAATTATGGAATGAGTGATCATCCCAAAGTCTGCTAGTTAATGGATCAAAGTTTAGTTTATTTATATACTAATTTATCTGTCACCTCCACTTGGATGTAAGCTCCTCGAAGGAGAGACCTTGTCCTCTAATTTATTCATGACTTTATCCCCAGTACCTATAACCATGTCCAATACGTAGTAGAAAGTGTTCAGAAAGTGTTTGTTGCATGAATGAACAAACTTGTGGGTAGGACTGCAAGGCCTGCCACCAAGCTTTGTCTCAGCCCTTCCTTATTAAGTACATCTTTTCACCTACTTGGATGACGACATAAGGTGGTGTACTGATGAAATATGCAGATAATGTGGGTCTGAGAGGGATAACACTGTAACAAAGATAGAAATTTTAAAAAGAACAACTGGTGAGAGCAGTTTAATAGTGATAAATGCACTTAGACTGAAAGTACAAGCTGCTGCTGCTGCTAAGTTGCTTCAGTCATGACCAACTCTGTGTGACCCCAGAGACAGCAGCCCATCAGGCTCCCCTGTCCCTGGGATTCTCCAGGCAAGAACACTAGAGTGGGTTGCCATTTCCACCTCCAATGCATGAAAGTGAAAAGTGAAAGTGAAGTCGCTCAGTTGTGTCCGACTCTTAGCGACCCCATGGACTGCAGCCTACCAGGCTCCTCCGTTCATGGGATTTTCCAGCAAGAGTACTGGAGTGGGGTGCCATTGCCTTCTCCAAGTACAAGCTGAGACATCAATTAACAGCAGGATATATGAAAAAAAAAAAGACTTAGTTTTCATTCATTAACAAATATACTTATTGAAAGTGCCAGGCACTGTGCTAGACACTGGGATATACACACTGTCTGCCCTTCTGCAGCTTAAAGACTATTGAGGGAGACAGATGTTAATCAAATTAGTCCACAAGGAAATATGTTATCTACAAACTATGAAGAACAAAACAGAGCACTAAGACAGCATATGACAAGAGAACCTGACCTGGTTGAGAAAGGTTTCTTTGAGGAACTGACACTTGAGCTGACTTCTCGAAAACTAAATAGGAAAAAAACCAAGGTGAACACTGGAGAGAGTAAACAAGAAGTCTCGTGAGTCAACGCTATGAAACGCCTGCTTAAATGTGCTTCCTTGCCCTTCCCTTTGGTGGGGGGCTCGGCAAGGGACTCCTTCCCTGGGCCGGGAGCTTGGCTGATGGCTAGCGTTTGCCAGGGCTTTTTGGCTGAAGGGGCAGCCCTCATGGTCAGTATGGTGGCATTAGGACTGAGGCCTGACTGGGAGATTGTTCTCAAACAGGGAGACTGAGCAAATAAGTGAATAGTTGATGTTAATAGGAGTCAGGTTTCTCAATGTTGGCAGAGATAGCTGCAAATATGGAAAAGTAGGAAGGCTAGAATAAACCCTCTGGTGTTGGATTGAAAATGCAAGTATCAGTATGAACTCAGTATCAGTATGAAGTTTTATATATACATATATTCACCAGGTGGCGCTAGTAGTAAAGAACCCACCTGCCAATGCTGGCGACATAAGAGACTCAGGTTAGATCCCTGGTTCAGGAAGATCCCCTGGAGGAGGGTACAGAAACCCACTCCAGTATTCTTGCCTGGGGAATCCCATGGACAGAGGAGCCTGGTGGGCTACGGTCCATAAGGTTGCAAAGAGTTGGACACAACTGAAGAGACTTAGCAAAACACACATTTATCTGTAGGTATGTATTCACCACACATTTATTTCCTAATTCTGTCCACTGAGAGGCTGTAGAAACAATTGCACCCTAGTACACCTAGCACTCAGATCTTGGATAATAACTATCATTCTCCATTAAAAGGAATACGGGATCCTTGGAGAAATAACTGATTCCAGTGCAGGAGCAGGGAAAGTACAAGACAAGCCTGAAACATCTTATTTTGTCACAGAGTAAGAAATTGTTTAGTGAATGATGGGGACATGTCAAAAGGACATAGGAGGCAGCTTTGAGTAGCAAAATAGTGGTAATAGTGTATTATAACATTGAATAAGATAGGAATCCATTCACTTCAGTCCAGTTCAGTTGCTGAGTCGTGTCCGACTCTTCGTGACCCCATGAATCACAGCATGCCAGGCCTCCCTGTCCATCACCAACTCCCAGAGTTCACCCAAACCCATGTCCATAGAGTCGGTGATGCCATCCAGCCATCTTATCCTCTGTCATCCCCTTCTCCTCCTGCCCCCAATCTTTCCCAGCATCAGGGTCTTTTCAAATGAGTCAGCTCTTCGCATCAGGTGGCCAAAGTTTAGTCTATACTAAAATATATTTTAAAAATATGAATAAATAAGGGGAAAATACTCTTCTTTACACATGCCAACTAATAAATGAAGAGGGAATAAATTTTTAAAAAATCAACATTTAGTAACCATCACCGTAAAAATGGATTTAGGCAAGAGTCATCAGTGGATGCTAAAACTAGTGAGAGTTTAATGAGGAATGGGATATTTGATCTTAAAGTATCTTCCACAAGATACTTTATAATTACTTATGAATTATTAATATGGTAGACATTGTCTTAACTATACCCATCAATGAAACAAACTGACATTGTGTGTCTGTTTGTATGATGCACCAAGAACACATCACTTCTGTGGTGTGCTTACAAAAATGTATAAATTAATCATTAGGAAACATCAGCTACACCGAAGTGGAGGTTCATGTTAGAAAGTAATTAGCCTACATTCTTCAAAAGTGTCAAGGTCATGAAAGATCAGGAAAGACTGAGAAACTTTGGTTTGCAGATGAGAGACATGACATCTAAAAGCAACTTATGATCCTGAACTTATAAAGGACTTTATTAAGACAATTAATGCAACTTGAAAGGAGTCTGTGGATTAGGTGGTAGAATTGTATCATTATGAATTTTCTAATATTGATTGTTGTACCATGGTCATTTGGGAGAATAGTATTCTTGTTTTTAGGAAATATGCAATGTGGCAAAGGGGTAATGGAGTGAGAAGTCTGCAAATCTTGAATGATTCAGAAAGAAAAGCAGAGAATGGTAAGGCAATGTGCTAAAATATTAACAAATGGGGACTCGGGTAAAGGGTATGTAGTAACTTGCACGTTTTCTGAGTATGAAACTATTTCAAAATCATGTTAATAAATGTTAATACAAACCAACTGGGGAAAAAAGTCAGTGTCATCTCACACGCTAGTAAAGTAATGCTCAAAATTCTCCAAGCCAGACTTCAACAATACGTGAACCGTGAACTTCCAGATGTTCAAGCTGCTTTTAGAAAAGGCAGAGGAACCAGAGATCAAATTGCCAACATCCACTGGATCATCAAAAAAGCAAGATTTCCAGAAAAACATCTATTTCTGCTTTATTGACTATGCCAAAGCTTTTGACAGTGTGGATCACAATAAACTGTGGAACATTCTTCAAGAGATGGGAATACCAGACCACCTGACCTGCCTCTTGAGAAACCTATATGCAGGTCAGGAAGCAACAGTTAGAACTGGACATGGAACAGACTGGTTCCAAATAGGAAAAAGAGTATGTCAAGGCTGTATATTGTCACCCTGCTTATTTAACTTATATGCAGAGTACATCATGAGAAGCGCTGGGCTGCAAGAAGCACCAGCTGGAATCAAGATTGCCAGGAGAAATATCAATAACCTCAGATATGCAGATGACACCGCCCTTATGGCAGAAAGTGAGAAAGTGAAGTCGCTCAGTTGTGTCCAACTCTTTGTGACCCCGTGGACAGAAGCCTACCAGGCTCCGCGGTCCATGGGATTTTCTAGGCAAGAATACTGGAGTGGGCTGCCATTTCCTTCTCCAGGGGATCTTCCCAACCCAGGGATCGAACCCAGCTCTCCTGCATTGCAGACAGACGCTTTACTGTCTGAGCCACTAGAAAAGCCCGTGGCAGAAAGTGAAGAGGAACTAAAAAGCCTGTTGATGAAAGTGAAAGAGAGTGAAAAAGTTGGCTTAAAGCTCAACATTCAGAAAACTAAGATCATGGCATCTGGTCCCATCACTTCATGGGAAATAGATGGGGAAACAGTGGCTGACTTTTTCTGGGCTCCAAAATGGGGCTTCTGCAGATGGTGATGGCAGCCATGAAATTAAAAGATGCTTACTTCTTGGAAGGAAAGTTATGACCAACCTAGATAGCATATTGAAAAGCAGAGATATTACTTTGCCAACAAAGGTCCGTCTAGTCAAGGCTATGGTTTTCCAGTGGTCATGTATGGATGTGAGAGTTGGACTGTGAAGAAAGCTGAGTGCCGAAGAATTGATGCTTTTGAACTGTGGTGTTGGAGAAGACTCTTGAAAGTCCCTTGGACTGCAAGGAGATCCAACCAGTCCATCCTCAAGGAGACCAGTCCTGGGTGTTCATTGGAAGGACTGATGCCGAGGCTGAAACTCCAGTACTTTGGCCACCTCATGCGAAGCGCTGACTCATTGGAAAAAACCCTGATGCTGGGAGGGATTGGGGGTGGGAGAAGGGGCGACAGAGGATGAGATAGCTGGATGGCATCACCGACTCGATGGACATGAGTTTGAGTGAACTCCGGGAGTTGGTGATGGACAGGGAGGCCTGGAGTGCTGCGATTCATGGGGTTGCAGAGAGTTGGACATGACTGAGTGACTGAACTGAACTGAACGCAACTCTAGCCAGAATGAGGTTGCTGAACTCTGTGTGGGTCAGACCTCACTGGAACGTGGGCTTTGGCTCTGGGAAAGGTGAGGTAACTACATCATATGAGAACAAGTGAGGGAGTCTGAGGATATATAACCAGAAGAAAAAAGCCAGGATGATGGACAGAGGGAGCAAACTTGGTATGAGACAAATTTCTGTTCAGTATGAGGAAGTGTAGTTTACCAATTAGCAAAAAAAAAAAAGGTGGACTGCATTGTCTCAAGATTGTTTTCTGTCAGGATATGTTCTGATAGAGCCTGGACAACCAAGTCTCAAGAATGTCATAGATTTCATGAAATCTGATCAATGCTGGGCCCACAGACCACTAAGGTCCATCTGATGAAGAGTCTATGGTTCTGTTATGTTCAGGTATTGGGAATTAGAGCACTTCTCGAATAAAATGCAATCTGTATTGGATTAGCATGAACATCCCCTTTTGTTCACATGGGGCATGAATCATCTTGCTCTCACATGGGCTATCTGAATAATTGCTCCATTGTGTCTGACTCTTTGCAACCCCATGGACTATAGCCCTCCAGGCTCCTCTGTCTATGGAATTCTCCAGGCAAGAATACTGGAGTGGGTTACCATTTCCTCCTCCAGGGGATCTTCTCAGCCCAGGGACTGAACCTGGGTCTCCTGCATTGCAGGCAGATTCTTTACGGTCTGAGCCACCAGGAAAGCCCAATATATTATGTATATATGTTTCTTAGCACTTTGGAAAAATCATTTGTCCCTCAGAAATGAGCTGGTCACAATAGTAAAAGTCAAAATGCTTTTATTTTTGGAAATTTCACTTAACAAGAAAACAGGGCAGGGGAAAACAGAAGCACAACAGCAAGCCTGGTAAGAATTTAAGCATTCAACATCTTAGAACCGTGTACACATCTTCAAGTTGCTGTCAGCTTGCCAGTGTATATATCTTGTTCCAGCAGTTCTCACTCTTCATTAAAAGCTGAGCGCTTGTTTTTTTCTAATGCTTCCATAAGCTCACCGTACAGAATATTCACCTGGGAAAGAGAACAGCAAATAGATTTCTTGAGAGAAAGGGAAATGTGGGAAAGCTTCCCAGACCCATGTTGATGGCATGAGAATCTAACCTTTACCTTCTGAGACCTGAAGCACCACTCTGGGGAGAACATACAGTGCTCTCTTGGGGAAAAGGGATCCTGTGACACTAGGTTTAATTTTACTAGCAGCTATTGAGAGTCCCTTGGACTGCAAGGAGATCCAACCAGTCCATTCTGAAGGAGATCAGCCCTGGGATTTCTTTGGAAGGGATGATGCTAAAGCTGAAACTCCAGTACTTTGGCCACCTCATGCGAAGAGTTGACTCATTGGAAAAGACTCTGATGCTGGGAGGGATTGGGGGCAGGAGGAGAAGGGGACGACAAAGGATGAGATGGCTGGATGGCATCACTGACTCGATGGACGTTGAGTCTCAGTGAACTCCGGGAGTTGGTGATGGACAGGGAGGCCTGGCGTGCTGCAATTCATGGGGTCGCAAAGAGTCGGACACGACTGACTGACTGATCTGATCTGATTATAAAAGATAAGGTACTTAAAACATAAAATATCCTTTGCTCTTATTTGATACAAAAACTTTCTCTCCATCAAGCCTCTCCTGGTGAGGTAGGGGCCCAGAAATAATTCTGCTCAAAATAATTCCTGCAGAAAATGTCTTTTTAAATAGTCACTGTTTGCAGAGAGGTCTTCCCTATGTGCACTGGCACTGACAGTGATACATCTTTCCTGAGCTCACTCCTGGCATTTTTCTTAGATTCCACTTGCTATTCCTAAATTTGCCTTGTTTGTCATTCTTCCTAGTTTTCACTAATTAAGAATTTCACTAATTACTGGCTTTCAGTAATTAAGAAATTACTGTTTATAGTCCCATAACTCTTACAGTTCATGGAACTACCAAGAGGAACAATGGTCAAGATCCTTTCCTAGTCAACGAAGGTAGGGTTGTGTCTTTACTGAGAGCTAGATAGAACCTCTCTATCCCCTGAGTCATGCCATCCACCCCTAACCTTCTCCTTCCTCACCTGAGTTTCATAGGTGCTCTTGAGGGAGCCAAGGTAGTCAAGGAGACGCAGTGCCAGGCCGCACCATTTTTCAGTAGATACATACATGCGTTCACTGTAAAGAAATATGCCAATATTCCAGGACTTGATCATCAGACAGAGAACCTCCATTTCTGGGTAGCCTTCCTAAAATCCAAGAACAAGAAGTTTACAGGTATTACTGTCACAATCACTGTAGCACTGATTCTATCAGAGCTGCATCCCATTATTATTAAACAATGGGTGCTCTGCCAACACTGAAGAAGAAACCCACAGCTTCTGTGAGCAATCCTGTGCTCCGGAAGAGGAGGAGAAGAGCACCTTTAAGTTCTGTCAGCTGTAGCATGTTCCATAGCAAGACCTCATGAAGTGACATATAAACTAAAAAAGCAGTGAAGCCCTCTGAGTGCAGCAGTGTCTCTCAGTGCAGCCCTCTGCACTGAGTTCTGTTTTTTTCTGAAGCAGGAGAAAAACCTGTATCCTGTTTGGAGCTTCCCTTGTTGCTGTCCTCAGTCAATTATCTCCCTAATACCTATCTCTAATTTTCAGAGAAGCTTGTCAACAGTTTTACTGAGTCTGCAGTTTTATTGAATCTCTTAATTTTCTTGACCTGCATCAGTCCTGTGTTTGGAACAGAGCTTATATTAATCTTTATTTTTTTGCATATATCGATAGAGGTTTATTTTAAGGAACTGGCTCACACAATATAGGGGTTGGCAAGTTTGAAATCTGTAGAGCAGGCTAGCAGGCTATAAATTCATGTAATTGTGATCTTGAGTCTGAAATCTGTATAAATTCATCATGTATAAATCAACATCATGTATAAATTCATGATGTTGTGATCTTGAGTCTGAAACCTGTAGGGCAGGCCAGTAGGCTTGAAACCCAGGCAGAATTTCTGTTACAATCTTGAGGCAGAAATCCTTCTCCAGGAAACCTCAGTTTTCGATTTGAAGGTAAAAACTGATTACGGAGGGTAATCTGTTTTACTTGAAGTCAACTTATTGTAATTTAAAAATACTAATCTTTGTGTTGACAGTATCTACCTAGCTATGAATGCAGGACACATTTCTTTTTAAATTTTTTCTTTCATTTTATTTTTTAAATTAAATACGTGTGTATGATAGATAATGCATGTATAGGAGACTTGGAAAATACAGAACAAAGTTACATAGAGTTCTACTATATATTACACTTATTAAGTAGATAAATTCAGATTTTTAGTTGGAGTTTCAATATCAAACTCTCAAAAATTAATAGAATGAATAGACAGAAAAGTAGAAGGATGCAGCAGACTCGAAAAGCACTATGAACCAACTCAACATAATTAAGATTTACACAATTTTCAAAAAACAGTAGGATGCAAATTCTATTCAAGTTCCCAAAGACTATAAAACAGGAGACAGTAGGACATATCCAGGGACATAAAACAAGGTGCAAAAATTTCACGGTCGAAAGGTTTTGAAATCATACACAGTCTTTAACCACCATGGAATTATGTTAGAAATCAGTATCAAAAGACATTTGAAAATAACCCACATATGCAATGTAACATGTACCAAGAGAGACCTTTGAACCTAGCCACTGAAAGCCTCAATAAAGTTAAAAGAGTGAAAAAACACAGGGTGACTTCAGAGAAGAAAATATTTAAATAAGAAATTAATATCAAATGAGAGATTAATATCAAAGATACTTAAAAAAACCCATATATTTGGGAATTAAATGTCCACTTTTAAATGATGGATGTATCTAAGAAGCTGTAACAAGGAAAATTAGAAAGTATCTGCAACAGAATAAAAATGAAAAGAGAATTTATCAGAATTTATTGAATGCAGCTGAAGTTGCTCAATGTAAGTAACTAAATACAATGTGGAATCTTGAATAATTTATGAGAACAAAAAATGGACACTAGCATAAAATTTTGTGAAATTTGAACAAAATCTGTAATTTAGTTAATAATATTGCAGCACATGTTAAATTTTCCATTTTTTACAACAACATAGTATTTCTTTATATTCTCAGAATTGGATTATTTTAATAGAAGTTTCAAGCCTCATTCAAATTTTTTAAATCACTAAGATAATAAGCTTTCTAGATTTTTAGCAGTAATAGTATATGCCAGAATAAATGGAATTGTATTTAAGTTTTGAGTGAATATAAATTAGAAATCTAGCATTCTACTCATACTTAGTCAAACAAGTGGAATCAAAATGTCAAATTTCTTAGCTAGGAAAAATTCATAATTTTTCTAAAATATATACATATCATAAATTATATATATGCATATACATATATACACAAAACCTTTTCTACTACACTTGATAAAGGCTTGAGAAAGAACAACAACAAGAGAAATTGGAAAATATAAACTAAATGAAATAGAAAAAGTGAAACAAACTACATAAAAATAAAAGATCATCATATAGTTCAGTTGTTTTTAAACAAGGCTGCTCATCAGAATCACATCTGGAGCTTTGGAGGAAAAAACAGTATCTGTATTTTTCAAAAAATCCCAAGAGAATTCTAATGTGCATCTGGATTTAAAAAGTAATTACATAAACTGATACAGCCACTATGGAAGACAGTATAGAGAATGCTTAAAAAACTAGGACTAAAACTTCTACTATATGACCCAACAATCCCACTATTGGGCATATACCCTGAGAAAACCATAAATGAAAAAGATACATGTGCCCCAATGTTTACTGTAGCACTATTTACAATAGCTAGGACATGGAAGCAACCTAGATGCCTGTTGACAGATGAATGGATAAAGAAGCTGTGGTACATGTACAAAATGGAGTATTACTCAGCTATAAAAAGGAATGCATTTGAGGTGGATGAACCTAGAGTGTGAAGAACCTAGTGAGTGAAGTTAAGTCAAAAAGAAAAACAAATATCATATATTAATGTATACATATGGAATCTAGAAAGATGGTACTGATGAACCTATTTGGAGCAGCAATAGAGATGCAGACATAGAGAACAGGCTTATGGACACCAGGGGTGGGGAAGGAGAGGGTGGGACGAATGGAGAGAGTAGCATAGAAACATATACACTACCATATGTAAAATAGATAGCCAGTGGGAATTTGCTGTATGACTCGGAGCTCAAACTGTGGCTCTGTAACAACCTAGAGGGGTGGGATGGGGTGGGAGGTGAGAGGGAGGTTCAAGAGGGAGGGGACACACATATACCTATGGCTGATTCATGTTGATGTATGGCAGAAACCAACATAATATTGTAAAGCAATTATCATTCAATTAAAAATAAATGAAAAAAATTTAAAAAGTGATTACAGGTTTTTCTATTAAGTGGTAGTTTTAGCGATATAGAATTCTGTTATTTTCTGTCGACCAATCGTGATACAAAGGTATTAAATAAGTAATAGTTACATAATCACAATAGTAAAAGATGTTTATCTGTTTTCACAATCCGTAGCCAGACAAAAAATAAAATATAATTATAATCACAAGCCATAATGGAAACAAGATTAACCTAACAATACAAAATAATTACATACAATTTAGGGGGTTAAAAGCAGACTGAGGTGGTAAGTGGAGGTGTGTACAAGCACATGGTTTCATCTAGCCAGCAACTCTATGTCTTTGGGTTGGTGCATTTAATCCATTTATATTTAAGGTAATTATCAATATGTATGATCCTAGTACCATTTTCTTAATTGTTTTGGGTTTATTTTTGTAGATCTTTTCTCCTTATCTTGGGTTTTCTGGTGCTGAATTCTCGTTTAACTTTTGCTTGTCTGGAAAGCTTTTGATTTCTCCATAAAATATGAATGAGAGTCTCACTGGGTAGAGTATTCTTGGTTGTAGGTTCCTCTCTTTCATCACTTTAAATACATCATGCCATTCTCTTCTGGCTTGTAGAATTTCTGTTGAGAAATCAGCTGATAATCTTATGGGAGTTCCTTTGTATGCTAGTAGTCATTTTTCCTTTTTGCTTTTAATATCTTATCTTTGTCTTTAACTTTTGTCAGTTTGATTACTATGTGTCTCGGTGTGTTCTGCCTTGGGTTTATTCTGTCTGGGACACTCTATGATTCCTGGACTTAGCTGACTATTTCCTTTTCCATGTTAGGGAATTTTTCAGCTATTTCTTTTCAAATATTTTCTCAGGTCCTTTCTCTCTCTCTTCTCCTTCCGGGACACCTGTAATGCAAATATTGGTGTGTTTAATGTTGTCCCAGAGATCTCTGAGGCTATCTTCATTTCTATTCATTCTTTTTTCTATATTCTGCTTTGTGGCAGTGAGTGAATTCCACCATTCTGTCTTCCACGTCACTTATCCATTCTGCTGCCTCAGCTGTTCTGCTATTGATTCCTTCTAGTGTATTGTCCATCTCTGTTTATTTGTTCTTTAGTTCTTGTAGGTCTTTGGTAAATATTTCTTGCACCTTCTCAATTCTTTTTCGGAGATTCTGGATCATCTTCACTGTCATTATTCTGAATTCTTTTTCAGGAAGGTTGTCTATATCCACTTCATTTAGTTGTTTTATCTTGTCCCTTCATCTGGGACATAACTTTCTGCTTTTTCATCATTACTTTCTGTAATGTGGTTTTTGTTGTAGGCTCTGTGGGACTCTCCTCCTTTCTTCTGTCTGTCTTCTGATGGACAAGGCTAAGAGGCTTGTGCAAGCTTCCTGATGGGAGGGAGTGGTGGTGGGAAAAACTGAGTCTTGCTCTGGTGGGCAGGATCATGTTCAGTTCAGTTGCTCAGTCACGTCCAATTCTTTTTGACCCCATGGACTGCAGTACGCCAGGCTTCCCTGTCCATCACCAACTCATGGAGTTTACTCAAACTCATGTCCATGGAGTCAGTGATGCCATCCAACCATCTCATCCTCTGCTGTCCCCTTCTCCTCCTGCCTTCAATCTTTCCCAGCATCAGGGTCTTTTCCAATGAGTTCGCTCTTCACATCAGGTGGCCAAAGTACTGAAGTTTCAGCTTCAGCATCAGTCCTCCCAATGAATATTCAGGACTGATTTCCTTTAGAATGAACTGGTTAGATCTCCTTGCAATCCAAAGGACTCTCAAGAGTCTTCTCCAACACCACAGTTCAAAAGCATCAATTCTTCAGCGCTCAGCTTTCTTTATAGTCCAACCCTCACATCCATACATGACCACTGGAAAAACCAAAGCTTTGACTAGACGGACTTCTGTTGGCAAAGTAATGTCTCTGCTTTTTAATAAGCTGTCTAGGTTGGTCATAACTTTCCTTCCATGGAGCAAGCGTCTTTTAATTTCTTGGCTGCAGTCACCATCTGCAGTGATTTTGGAGCCCAAGAAAAGAAGTCTGTCATGGTTTCCATTATTTCTCCATCTATTTGCTATGAAGTGATGGGACCAGATGCCACGATCTTTGTTTCTTGAATGTTGAGTCTTAACATTCACTTTAACTTTTTTACTCTCTTCTTTCACTTTCACCAAGAGGCTCTTTAGTTCCTCTTCGCTTTCTGCCATAAGGGTGGTTTCATCTGTGTATCTTTCACTTTTATCAAGAAGCTCTTTGTTATTATTGTTCTCCAGTTTGTGGATCACTTACCTGGCAGGTATGGGATTTGATTTTACTGTGATTGTGCCCTTCCTACTGTCTCGTTGCAGCTTCTCCTTTGTCTTTGGATGTGGGGTATATTTTTTGGTAGGTTCCAGGGTCCTACTGTTGATGGTTGCTCAACACCTAGTTGAAATTTTGGTGCTCTTGTAGGAGGAGATGAACACATGTCCTTCTCCTCTGCCATCTTTAACCAATTTCCCCTTTGTCTTTTAACATGGTTGATCACAGATTTTGCAATAGCAAAAAGGATTAGTCTAAGGAGCTACTTTCACAATTCTCGTATAGGAGATGGACCACAAAGGGACCACTTGTGTGCTCATTTCATATTAAAACCGTTCATCTACACAAGAAGTTTTGAGCCCTTGAAAGGGGACATATGATAGAAGACCTGAGCAGCAGTTTCTTGAGAGTGTCAATGACATTATCTAAGCTGTACTTTCACTCGTGTGGATTTATAAAAAATTACTATGCATAAAACACTATGAGAATGAGGGTGCTAAGAGGGAGAAGACAAAGCTTTTATCCTGAATGACACATAATCCCTCCAGGGAGACACTGTATAAAGTTATCCATGTATACAGAGGATCACACCAGTTACATGATTAAGGAGTAGTCAGAATGACACAGGCATGAGATGCTTCAGCTCAGTCAAAGGAACGAGCATTGGGCTGCCAGTCAGAGGTCTAATTTTTCTGCTTGAAATGCTACCACTCCCACCCAGTCCTTATCCACCTGATAAAGTTCTACTTTTTCTTCCAATTAACAAGCAAAGTTATTCCTTTCTCTGTTCCCACAGCAAGCTTTACATTCCTCTAATACAACTTATATCACATTGTTTTTAAACTGTGCATTATGTATCTCCTCTACCAGGTTGAGCTCCTTGAGTATAGGAACTTTTCTTGTTCATCTTTGTATCCTCAGGGTCCAACACTGTGCCAGGCACATAATAAGGGCACAATACATATTTGCTAAGTGAATGAATGAACAAATCAATCAACATCCAGTCAAATGCTACCTCCTCTTAGGCTTTCCCTAAGACTCTCCACAATGAATACATATGCACCACTTTGTTTCTATGACACTTTGTTCACAGCACTACAGCAGCACTTACAAGCTGTACTGTCTGTCTTCTCCACTAGGCTGTGCTGTGTGCTTTGTTTAGTCACTCAGTCATGGCCAACTCTTTGCGACCCCATGGACTGTAGCCCACTATGCTCCTCTGTCCATGGGGATTCTCCAGGCAAAAATACTGGAGTGGGTTGCCATGCCCTCCTCTCAGGGGATCTTCCAAACCCACTAGGCTGGGAGTTCCTTAAAGACAGAATGTCATCTACCTTTGAATATTTACAACCTGACACATGACCATGTTGTGATTTTTAACTGATTAACTGAACAATGACTAAACAAATAGACATGATCTTAGGGTAGATGCACAGGTGATCTAGCTATAGAGAGGTTATATGAAATGTCCAGAATAGGCAAATCCAGAGAGACAGCAGATTGGTAGCTGCCAGGGGCTGAGGGAGGGGGGAATTGGGAGTGACTGCTAATAGTTATGGGATTTCTTTTCAGGGTGATGAAAGATGTTCTGGATTTAGATACTAATGATATTTGCAGGATTTTGTGTATATACTAAAAACCACTGAATTGCAGACTTTAAAATTGTGAATTTTATGATAAATGAATTGTATCTCAACTTAAAAAAATATATACAGAGAAAGAGATGGGCATTTCATGTGGGCAGAACTGAGTCAATAGACTCAGACTGTGTTTGAGTCTGAGGGGGACTAATGGTCATTTGGCCCAAGCAGACAATTGATGTAGGGTAATTAGTAGGAAATAGGACTGGAAATGTAGGATGGGGCTACCTAAGCACTTCCTAGATGCTTTTCCTTAAAACATTAGTGTCATGAAAAATGTTAACAGATGGTGTATAAAAATAGAGTTCTTTAGTCAAATACATTTTGGAAGTACTACATTCTATATATAACCTCTTGGAGCGTTATAATGAACATTAGTTCGTTAAAAGTTTTAGGAAGTTTTACAGTAATGAAGAAACTATGTTAACTTTGTTTAATCCAGAGTATGTACATCATTTACTAACATATTGTGGAAGTTAGTTTGTACAACATTGGGCTGGAGTGTTAAAGGTTTTTCATAACAGGCTACAGATTTTGAAATTTATTCTGCTGGCAATGAAGTCACTGAAACCTTCTGAGAAGGAAAGTTACATGATAAAAGTGGAGTTTTAATAAGACTGAAATGATAACGGTATTTAGAACAGACCTGAGTGTGAGAAAACAAATACAGTGAGACTAAATGGACTTGTAAGAGACAAAGTATGATGTGATGAGGGTCAGAACTAGAACAGTGACAATGGAAATGGAAAAATGTAAGAAAAGTTCTAAAGGAAGAATCAGTATAACTTGGATTGATATGGGGAATGGAAGACAGGTCAATTAAAAATGGCTTAAAGTATATAGTTTGAATGGCTGAGAGAATGCTGATACCACTAAAAGAAGAAATTGGAATAAAATGTTTCTGGGGATAAGGCATCAAGATAATGTTAAGTTCTAATTTAATCATGTTGAGGCTGAGGCAACTTTGGAGATACGCAGGCTGTTGCAGATATGGACTGGAACTCAGGTTGGAGAATATCAACCCATTTAAATGACAGATTATAGAATATGGAGAAGGAAAGAGTAGAGAATATTAGAAATGTTCATAGTTGGGTGGTAAGAGGAGAAAGATAACACAGAAGAGCGATGAGAAAATAAAGGACAGAAGAAAAGACAATTTCAGTAAGGAAGGCAGTGGTTTATGAAGGCCAGGGTCAAGAAAGAGGTCTTCAAATTTGTCTAGGGAGATAGCAACTGGTGGCCTTGTATAGTGTGGTTAGCAGTACAGACAGTGATGGAAAGAGTGACTCAAGATGAGGACAGACAGGTAGGCAGGCCCTTGTAGGTCATGTTCAGGATTTTGGTTTTTAAGAGCAATGGGAAATTACTGAAGGAGATTAAGCAAGGTCGTATGTATTTGAAAATTTAAAAGATCACTCTGGTTGCTAGATGGAGAGATGAAGAAAGCAAGAGATGCTAGGAGACCAGCTAAAAGTTTCCTGTAGTAGCCGAGGTAAGAGATGATAACCTGAACTAGGTTGGTGATGGTGGAAGATGAGAAAAAATGAATGGACACGATATTTAGGAGGTAGAATTGACAGGACTTAGTAATAGAAATGGGAGTGAGGGAGGAGTTGAGGATAACTCCTAGATGTCTAGCTTGGATAACTACAAGAATGACAGTGCCATTCAACGAGTTAGGGAACTCAAAGAGTTTTATTTTCATTTGCATTAACTACCCTCCTGTTCAGCACTGCTCAGGTGAACCATTAATCTTCAACAAAGAAATGCATCTATGCAGCTACTCACCCCGATGCAACACAGGCTTGCCTATGGTAATATACAAACCAACTCCAGCAAATAGAGGTGTTTGCACTTACGACTTTCTCGCGCTCATATCTGAAGCCAGTTTTCTCTGTCCTTAAGATCTTAATAAATATAGCGATCATACATATCTCTAACAAAATTGCAGATGTTCTGGAACACAAATGCCATCTTTTCAAGTTCTCTTCAGGGGTCCTGAAGTATATCAGCTTTACTGAGATACAATTCACATACCATACCATTTACCTATTTTGAAGTGTACAATTCAACAGCTCTTAGTATACTTACAGAATTCTGCCACCACTACCACAATCAATTTTAGAATATTTTCATCCCCCTAAAAGGAAACAACTGTGCCCATTAGCAGTCAATACCCATCTCCCCCCCAGTCCCTTGGTAACCACTAATCTAATTTCTGTCTTTTATAAATTGGACCATTCTGGACATTTCAGATAAATGTCCTAAGTCATCTTTCATTTAGCACAATGTTTTCAAGGTCCATGTTGTAGCATGTATCAACACTTCATTTTTTTAATGGCCATATGACATTTTGTTTATCCATTCATCAGTTGGTAGACATTTAGGTTGCTCCCATTTTTGGCTATTATGAATAATGCTGCTATGAACATTTCTATATATGTCTTTGTTTAGCATTTGTTTTAATTTTTTATGGGTATATACCTTGAACTGAAATTACTGGGTTATGTGGTAACTCCATGTTTAACCTTCTAAAGAACTTAGCCAGACTGTTTTCCAAAGCAGCTGTACTACTGTAGAGTAACACAGTGTATGAGATCACCAATTTCTCCACATCCTTGTCAATACTTATTATTGTATGTCTTTCTGATTATACCCATCTTAGTGGGTATCAAGTGGTAGATCACTTTTTTTTTGATCACTGTGTTCTGATGTGCCTATCTCTGATGACTAATGATGTCAAGAATCTTTTGTATGCTTACTGGTCATGTGAATATGTTCTTTGGAGAACTGTCTATACACATCCTTTGTCCATTAAAAAATTTGTTTTTATATTGTCAAGTTGTAAGAGCTCTTTCTATATTCTAAGCACAAGTCCTTTAACAAATGTATCATTTCCCAACATTTACTGCCCTTCTGTGGGTTGCCTTTTCACTTCCTTGATGGTCCTTTGCCGAAAAATTTTAATTTTGCTATTATCTAATTTATTGATTTTAAAAATTTTATTGCTTGTGCTCTTGGTGTCAAGCAATAAAACTGGACATGGAACAACAGACTGGTTCCAAATTGAGAAAGGAGTATCTCAAGGCTGTATATTGTCACCCTGCTTATTTAACTTATATGCAGAGTACATCACGTGAAATGCCGGGCTGGATGAAGCACAAGCTGGAATCAAGATTGCAGGGAGAAATATCAATAACCTCAGAGATGCAGATGACACCACCCTTATGGCAGAAGTGAAGAAGAACTAAAGAGCCTCTTGATGAAAGTGAAAGAGGAGAGTGAAACAGCTGGCTTAAAACTCAGCATTCAAAAACTAAGATCATGGCATCCAGTCCCATCACTTCGTGGCAAATAGATGGGAAAACAACAGAAACAGTGAGAGACTTTATTTTCTTGGGCTCCAAAATCAGTGTAGATGGTGATTGAAGCCATGAAATTAAAAGATGCTTGCTCATTGGAAGAAAAGCTATGACTAACCTAGACAGCATATTAAAATGCAGAGACATTACTTTGCCAACAAAGGTCCATATAGTCAAAGCCATGGTTTTTCCAGTATTCATGTATGGATGTAAGAGCTGGACCATAAAGAAGGCTGAATACTGAAGAATACTTTTGAACTGTGGTGTTGGAGAAGACTCTTGAAAGTCCCCTGGACTGCAAGAAGATCACATCAGTCAATCCTAAATATTCATTGGAAGGACTGATGCTGAAGCTGAAGCTCCAATATTTTGGCCACCTGATGTGAAGAGTCAACTCATTGGGAAAGACCCTGATGCTGAGAAAGACTAAAGGCAGGAGGAGAAGGGGACGACAGAGGATGAGACATGAGTTTGTGCAAGCTCCAGGAGATGGTAAAGCACATGCTACCATGTGGACTGGCATGCTACAGTCCATGAGTTCACAAAGAGTCAGATATGACTGAGCGACTGAACAACAATAATGACAAAGGAGGCATAATATATAATGGAGACAAGGAGTCTTTAGCAAGTGGTGTTGGAAAAGCTGGACAGCTACATGTAAATCAATAAAATTAGAACACTCCCTCATACTATATACAAAAATAAACTCAACATGGTTTAAAGACCTAAATATAAGACCTGACACCAAAAAACTCCTAGAAGTTAACATACGCAAAACATTACCTGACATAAATCACAGCAATGTTTTCTTTGGTCAGTCTTCCAAGGCAAACAAAATAAAAACAAATTATAAGGAAAACATCAATAAAACAAAAAGACAACCTACAGAATGACAGAAATTATTTGCAAATAATTCAACAAACAATGGTATAATATCTGAAATATAAGAAGTTTATATAATTCAGTATCAAAAAGCTCAATAGAAATTGTCAGAAAACTTAAATAGACACATCTCCAAAGAAGATGTACAGATAGCCAATAGGCACATGAAAAGATGCTCGAGATCATTAATCACTAGAGAAATGCAAATCGAAACCACAATGAGTTATCATCGGTCAGAATGGCCATCATCAAGAAATCTACAAATAATAAATTCTGGAAAGGGTGTGGAGAAAAGGAGACCTTCCTACACTGTTGATGAGGATGTAAACTGGTGGCACCACTATGGAAAACAGTATGGAGTTTCCTTAAAAAACTAAAAAGAGAGTTATCACATGATCCAGCAATATCACTCCTAGGCATATATGTGGAAAAGATGAAAACTCTATTTTGAAAAGATACATACACCCCAATGTTCATAAACAACATTATTTACAATAGTCAAAACAAGGAAACAACTCAAGTGCCCATCAATATACAACTGGCTTAAGAAGATGTGGAATATATACATCCAATGGAATATTAGCTATAAAAAAATGAAATAATGCAATTTGCTGCAACATGGATGGACCTAGTGAATATCATACTAAGCGAAGTAAGTAAGAGAGAGAAATACAAATATTATATGTGGAAGGTAAAAAATAAAACAAATGAATCTACATACAAAACAGAAACAAACTCATAGAGAAAACAAACTTGGGGTTACCACAGAGGGAGAAAAGGAGGGAGAGATAAATTAGGAGTACTGGATTAATGGATACAGACTACTATAGGTAAAATAAATAAGTACCAAGGTGCTACTGTATAGTGCAGGGAACAATATTCAATATCTTATAATATCTGAAATTAACACAATATTTTAAGTCAACTAAACTTTAATGTAAAAAAAAGAGACTGAAGGGAGAGGTTCAAAAAGGAAAACCATGAACACAATTCTTCTTATGAACACAACAAATTTACAGCTATATTTGGAATGATTTTACTTTGAAAAAGACCTGAAAACTAGATGGACAGCACTTTCCCAAACAAAAGATAAAGGAGACACTTTGAAACAGGTAGGAGAGGCAGAGACATGGTCTTGCCTGGGATTCCACTCTAGGAGCAGTGTACCCACAGTTGTGAGGGATACCAAAATATGGAATTTTCCCTTGAGGAGTGAAGAGATTGAACCCCAGAACAGGCACCCCAACCCCTGGATCCAGCAACAGAAAGACAAGATCCCAAAATGTCTGGTTTTAAAAATCAATGGGGATTAAGAGTTCCAGGAGAATTGAAGAACTATAGGGAATGAAGAACCTGCATTTAAATGGTTCATAGACAATCCCATTCACACTGAGATCCAGAGGAAAAGCAACAGTTTGAAAAGCACCTAAAGTAAGGGAGACCTACTTACTGATCTTACAGCAGCTACTGGGGAGGCAGAAACTTCCTGAGACTTTCTCTAGGGACAGAAGCATATCCTAAACTGCTGGTGACTAAGCTGGTAGATGACATTTTTTGTGTCCACTCTCTAGCCTGGTTACACAATTGTACATGCTCTGCACACCCTACACAACAACCTGGCTGGGTGAGCACCCTGAGCACTTGCCTACCTCACACAACAGCTGTACTATACATGGACTGGGTGAGAACACCGCCCCCCACCCTCCTGAGTGAAGCAGTTGCAATGCAATGAGATCAGGCAGTTATCCTGTGCTTTCCACCTGCACAGCAATCTTACCACAGCTGGGCCAGGGGAGCACCCTGAGCCCAGCCCCGATATAACAACTGTTCTTCAACCAGGTCAGCATGCACCCCATCTTCAACCTTCCACGCAACAGCTGTGCTACAACTGAGGGCATAAGCACACACACTTTGCCTCACTCTCCCCATTAGCAGCTGTGGCCCCACAAAAACCCACATAAGGGACATCTCTTTAGTGCTTGGCTCTGAGTCCAGGGAAGAATGTGTTTCCAGGCTCCATAGATCATCTATTACACAAGAACTCTCATTCAAGACCAGGAGAGGTAGCTATTTTGCCTAATATATGTAGATAAGCATAGCATCTTGCCTGGAAAATCCCACGGATGGGGAAGCCTGGTAGGCTACAGACCATAGGGTTGCAAAGAGTCAGACACGACTGAGCAATTTCACTTCATTTCACTTCACTTAAAGCACAGAGTCAGACAAAATGAGGATATAAAAGAAAATGTTCCAAGCCAAAGACCAAATCCCCAGAAAAAGATTTTAATGAAAAGTACATAAACAATCTACCTTATAAAGTGTTTAAAATAATGGTTAAAAAGATGCTCACCAAACTCAGGAGAATAATAGAGAAGAAAATATTACTATAAGAAAGAACCAAACAGAAGTTATAACTGAGCTAAAAATGCATTTCAGGGATTTAACAGCAAATTAGTGAGCTGGAAGATAAAGTAATGGAAATCACTTAGAGCAACAAAATGAAAAAAGAATTTAAAAAGTGAATTTAAAAAAAAGTAAAGATATTTTAAGGGACCTCTTAGATAAACATCAAGAATATTATTAGTCACATTAAAGGGGTCCCAGAAGGAGAAGAGAGAGAAGAAGGGCCAGAAAAATTACTTGAAGAAATAATGGTTGAAAACAACCCCCATCTAGGAGAGGAAACAGACATCTAGGTCCAGAAAACCCAGAGAGTTACAAATAAGATGAACCCAAAGAAAACCACACCAAGATACAGTATAATTAAAATGGTAAAAGTTAAGGATAAAGAGAGAATCTTATAAGCAGCAAGAGAAAAAACAACATTACATTCAAGGGAAACCACATAAGACTATTAGCAGATATTTCAGCAGATAATTTGCAAGTCAGAAGGGAGTGGCAAGACATATTGAAAGTGCTGAAAGGAAAAAATTTTCAACCATGAATTTTCTACCCAGTAAGGTTATCACTCAGAATTGAGGGAGTGATTAAGAGATTTCCAGATAAGCAAAAGCTTCAACTCTTTTAGGAATTCATCACTAAGCATGCCTCACAAGACATGTTAAAGGAATTTCTCTAAGCTAAAAAAAAGGCAGTAACTGATAAAAAGGAAACATATAAAAGTAATACTCTCACTGGAAAAAGGTAAATGTATAGTAAAAGTAGTAGATCAATCACTTATGAAGAAAATATGAAGGTTAAAAGACAAAAGCAGTAAAATTAACTATAATTACAATATTAGTTAAGGGATACATAAAATGAAAATACATAAATGGTGCCATCAAAAATATAAAACTTGTAAAGGATGGAGCAAAAATGTAAGCTTTGGAATGAGTTTAATGTTAATTTACTAACAACTTATAAGAAACTGGTATATACACAGACTGTTACATGTGAACCTCATGGTAACCACAAAGAAAAAAATTATAGGAAACACTCAAAAGAAACATTAAAGAAAGCCACTAAAGCACAAAGGAAGAGAGAAAGAGAAGAAAAAGGGACAGAAAAAAACTACAGAAAGAAATAGGAAATAATTAACAAAATAGCAGTAAATACATACCTATCAATAATTACTTTAAAGGTAAGTATGAAACACTCATAATCAAAAGACACAGAGTGGCTGAATGGATTGAAAAACAGGAACTATACATGCTATCTACAAGCGATTTACTTCAGAACTAAGGACAGACCCAGGCAGTGTGAAGGGATGGAAAAAGATATTCCATGCAAAAGAAACCAAAGAAAGGTAGTGTAGCTATACTCAAATGAGACAAAACAAACTTCAAAATAAAAACTATAATAAAAGAAAAAGAAGGGCACTACATAATGATAAAGAGGTCAGTTCAGAAAGATACAAAGCACCTTATAAGTATATGTGCACCTAAAATATGTAAATCAAGTATTAATGAACCTAAAGGGAGAAACTGAAAACAACCCAATAATAGTAGGGGATTTTAACACCTCACTTACAGCAAGGGATGGATCATCCAGACAGAGAAGCAATGAGAAAATATTGGCCTTAATGACACATTAGTCCAATGGACTTAACAGACATATACAGAACACTCCATCCAAAAGCAGCAGAATAGTCTTCTCGTGCACATGCAACATTCTCCAGGATAGATCACATATTAGGCCATAAAACAAGTCTCAATAAATTTAAGAAGACTGTAATCATATCAAGTGTCTATTCTGACCATGTTGCTGCTGCTGGTGCTGTTAAGTCACTTCAGTCATGTCTGACTCTGTGCGACCGAATAGATGGCAGCCCACTGGGCTCCTCTGTCCCTGGGATTTTCAAGGCAAGAATACTGGAGTGGGTTGCCATTTCCTTCTCCAATGCATGCATGCACGCTAAGTCGCTTCAGTCATGTCTGACTCTGTGTGACCACATGGACAGCAGCCCGCCAGGCTCTACTGTCCATGGAATTCTCTAGGCAAGAACAGTGGAATGGGTTGCCATTTCCTTCTCCATTCTGACCATAAGACCATAAAAAACTCAAGATCAATTACAAGAAGAAAACCAGAAAAACCACACAGATGTGGATATAAAACAACATGCTACTGAAAACCAACTGGCCTTAGAAGAAATCAAAAGAGAACTCAAAATATACCCCAAAAAATAAAAATAAAACATAAATATTATGTACCAAAATCTATGGGATAGAGCAAAAGTTGTTCCATAAACAAACTAAATTTACATGTAAAGAAACCAGAGAAGAAAGAACAAATGAAACCCAAAATTAGTGGAAGGAAGAAAATAATAAAGATCAGAGCAGAAATAAATGAAGTAAACACTAAAAAGATTATAGAAAAGATCAACACAGCCAAGAGCTGGTTCTTTGAGAAGACAAACAAACTTGAGGAGCCTTTAGTTTAGACTAACCAAGAAAAAAAAGAGGACTCAAATAGATAAAATCAGAAATGAAAGAGTAAATGTTGTAATTGATACTACATAAATACAAAGGATCATAAGAGAATAATATGAATAATTATAAGTCAACAAATTGGGCAACCCAGAAGTAATGGGCCAATTCCTAGAAGCATACAACCTACCAAGATTGAATCATGAATAAATAGAAAACTGAATAGATCAATTACTAGTAAAGGAGATTAGATCAGTAATAAAACACCTCCCAACAAACAAAAGTTCAGGATGGAATGGCTTCCCTGGTAAATGCTTCCAAAAATTAAAGATTTACTACCCATCCTTCTAAAACTCTTCCAAAAAATTAAAGAAGAGGGAACATTTTCTAACACATTTTATGAGGCCAGCATTACCCTGATACTGAAAGCAAACAAGAATACCACAAGCAAAGAAAATTACAAGCCAATATTGTTGATCAACACAGATGCAAAAATTCTCAATAAAACAGTAGCAAACCCAAGTTAACAATTCATTAAAAGAATCATACACCATGGTTCAGTGGGATTTATTCCAGGGATGCAAAGATGGTTCAACATCTGCAAATCAATCAATATGATATACCATATAACAAAATGAAGGAATAAAAATTACATCATCTCAGTAGACACAAAAAAAGCATTTGATCAAATTCAACATCCACTTATGATGAAAGCTCAAAACAGTGGGTAGCAAGGGAATGTGCCTCAACATAATAAAAGCTGTATATGACAAAACCATGATCTTAGGTTTTTGAATGGTGAGTTTTAAGCCAACTTTTTCACTCTCCTCTTTCACTTTCATCAAGAGGCTCTTTAGTTCTTTTTCACTTTCTGCCATAAGGGTGGTGTCATCTGCATCTCTGAGGTTATTGATATTTCTCCCAGCAATTTTGATTCCAGCTTGTGCTTCATCCAGCCCAGCATTTCTCATGATGTACTTTCCATATAAGTTAAATAAGCAGGGTGACAATATCCAGCCTTGACGTACTCCTTTCCTTATTTGGAGCCAGTGTGTTGTTCCATGTCCAGTTCTAACTGTTGCTTCTTGACCTGCATACAGAATTTCTCAGGAGGCAGGTCAGGTGGTCTGCTATTCCCATCTCTTGAAGAATCTTCCACAGTTTATTGTGATCCACACAGTCAAAGGCTTTGGCATAATCAATAAAGCCGAAATAGATGTTTTTCTGGAACTTTTTTGCTTTTCCGATGATCCAGCGGATGTTGATTTGATCTCTGGTTCCTCTGCCTTTTCTAAAACCAGCTTGAACATCTGGAAGTTCACGGTTCACGTATTGTTGAAGCCTGGCTTGGAGAATTTTGAGCATTACTTTCCTAGCGTGTGAGATGAGTCCAATTGTGCGGTAGTTTCAGCATTCTTTGGCATTGCTTTTCTTAGGGACTGGAATGAAACTGACCTTTTCCAGTCCTGTGGCCACTGCTGAGTTTTTCAAATTTGCTGACATATTGAGTGCAGCACTTTCACAGCATCATCTTTTAGGATTTGAAATAGCTCAACTGGAATTCTATCACTTCCACTAGCTTTGTTCGTAGTGATGCTTCCTAAGGCCCACTTGACTTTACATTCTAGGATGTCTGGCTCTAGGTGAGTGATCACACCATTGTGATTATCTAGGTCGTGAAGATCTTTTTTGTACAGTTCTTCTGTGTATTCTTGCCACCTCTTCTTACTATCCTCTGCTTCTGTTAGGTCCATACCACTTCTGTCCTTTATTGAGCCCATTAAAATCACTGAAAATGGTGATTGCAGCCATGAAATTAAAAGACACTTACTCTTTGGAAGGAAAGTTATGACCAACCTAGATAGCATATTAAAAACCAGAGACATTACCTTGTCAACAAAGGTCCGTCTAGTCAAGGCTATGGTTTTTCCAGTAGTCATGTATGGATGTGAGAGTTGGACTTTAAAGAAAGCTGAGCAC
Source organism: Bos taurus (assembly GCF_002263795.3). NCBI lineage: Eukaryota > Metazoa > Chordata > Mammalia > Artiodactyla > Bovidae > Bos > Bos taurus. Next base: position 79,912,046 of record NC_037357.1, on the reverse strand, counting down.
CAAAGAATTGATGCTTTTGAACTGTGGTGTTGGAGTCCCCTGGACTACAAGGAGATCTAACCAGTCCATCCTAAAGGAGATCAGTCCTGGGTGTTCACTGGAAGGACTGATGCTAAAGCTGAAACTCCAATACTTTGGCCACCTGATGAGAAGAGCTGACTCATTTGAAAAGACCCTGATGCTGGGAAAGATTGAAGGTAGGAGGAGAAGGGGATGACAGAGGATGAGATGGTTGGATGGTATCACCGACTCAATGGACATGAGTTTGAGTAAGCTCCTGGAGTTGGTGATGGACAGGGAGGCCTGGTGTGCTGCAGTCCATGGGGTCGCAAAGAGTCAGACACGACTGAGCATCTGAACTGAACTGATGACAAAACCACAGCTAACATCATACTCAATAGCAAAAAGCTAAAAGCTTTTCCTTTAAGATCAGAAACAAGACAAGGATGTCCACTCTCACCTCTTTGATACAAACATAGTTTTGGATGTCTTATTCAGAGCAACTAGGCAAGAAAAAGAAATAAAATTCATCCAAATCAGAAAGAAAAAAGTAAAACCCATGATTTGCAGATGACATGACACTGTACATATAGAAAACCCTAAAGATTGCATCAAAAAACTGTTGGAACTAATAAATGAAATCAGTAAAGTTACAGGATAAAAAATTAATATATAGAAATCTGTGTTATTTCTATACACTAATAATAAACTATCAGAAAGAGAAATTAAGAAAAAAATCCTATATACAATTGCATTAAAAAGAGTAAGATACCTAAAAATAAATTTAACCAAAAAGTGAAAGAACTGTACCCTGAAAAGTATAAGATCCTGATGAAAGAAACTGAAAATAAGCAAATCCATGCTCATAGATTGGAAGAATTAATATTGTTAAAATATCCATAGCACCCAAGCAATCTTAAGATTCAATGCAGTCCCTATCAAAATTCTAATGGCATATTTCACACAACTGGAAAAAAATTTTAAATTTGTTTGGAACCACAAAACAATCCTGAATAGCCAAACAATCTTGAGAAAGAAGAACAAAGCTGGAGGTATATCACTTCCTGATTTCAAAGTATACAATAAAGTGATAATAATTAAATAGTATGGTCCTGGAACAAAAAGACACACAGATCAATGCAACAGATTTGACAGCCCAGTAATAATTCACTCATATAGATAATTTGGGCTTCCCTCATAGTTCAGTTGGTAAAGAATCTGCGAGAGTCATTTCCTAGGCAGGTTGTGAAGAAATGTAGGGGTCCCCAATGAGAGAGGGGTCTGGAATTCTCAAGGAGGAAGAAAGGACAAACTTTTCTTTCTTCTACATTCCTTAGGATTATGTATCCTGCCTGAGGACAGTCTCTGGATTAAACCTGGCTAATCCTGTTATTTTAAAATGTAAATTATGGGAGTAGGCCTGGTCTTTACAAGGATTATATAACAGTAATGTATCCTGCCTGAGGACAGTCTCTGGATTAAACCTTCTGGCTAATTCTGTTATCTTAAAATGTAAATTATGGGAGGAGGTCTGGTGAGGCCTTTACCACCTTCAGACATTCTTTGGATTCTTTGGAGAGTATATAACTCCATTGCTAACACTAAGCAAGCAGGTACTCTTTCTCCCCCCTTCTGATGTCTATGTCAGAAGCTTTCTCTATCTCCTTTATACTTTAATAAAACTTTATTACACAAAAGCTCTGAGTGATCAAGTCTCGTCTCTGGCCCCAGACTGAATTCTCCTCCTCCGGAGGCCAAGAATCCCAGGGTCTTTGTGTGGTTCAACAACTTTTCAAATCTACCTGCAATGCAGGAGACCAGGGTTCGATTCCTGGGTTGCGAAGATCCCTTGGAGAAGGAAATGGCAATCCACTCCAGCATTCTTGCCTGGAAAATCCCATGGACAGAGGAGCTTGGCAGGTTACAGTCCATGGGGTTGCAAGAGTCAGACACGACTTAGTGACTAAACCACCAAACCACCATAGACAATTAATTTACAACAAAGGAGCAAAGAATGGAGAAAGGACAGTCTTTTAAATAAGTGGCATTGAGAATACTGGACAGCCACATGCAAGAGAGTGAAACTATGATACTACCCTATGGCAGAAAGTGAAGAGGAGCTAAAGAGCCTCTTGATGAAAGTGAAAGAGGAAAGTGAAAAGGTTGGCTTAAAGCTCAACATCCAGAAAACTAAGATCACGGCATCTGGTCCCATCACTTCATGGGAAGTAGATGGGGAAACAGTGGAAACAGTGTCAGACTTTATTTTTTTGGATTCCAAAATGACTGCAAATGGTGATTGCAGCCATGAAATTAAAAGACGCTTACTCCTTGGAAGGAAAGTTATGACCAACATAAATAGCATATTGAAAAGCAGAGACATTACTTTGCCAACAAAGGTCCGTCTAGTCAAGGCTATGGTTTTTCCAGTAGTCATGTATGGATGTGAGAGTTGGACTGTGAAGAAAGCTGAGTGCTGAAGAATTGATGCTTTTGAACTGTGGCATTGGAGAAGACTCTTGAGAGTCCCTTGGACTGCAAGCAGATCCAACCAGTCCATCCTAAAGGAGACCAGTCCTGGGTGTTCATTGGAAGGACTGATGCTGAAGCTGAAACTCCAATACTTTGGCCACCTCATGCGAAGAGTTGACTCGTTGGAAAAGACTCTGATGCTGGGAGGGATTGGGGGCAGAAGGAGAAGGGGACGACAGAGGATGAGATGGTTGGATGGCATCACCGACTCAATGGACATGAGTTTGAGTAAATTCCGGGAGTCGGTGAGGGAGGCCTGGCATGTTGTGATTCATGGGGTCTCAAAGAGTCAGACACAACTGAGTGACTGAACTGAACTGAGACACTATCTTACACCATACACAAAAATGAACTCAAAATGGATTAAAGACTTGAATGTAAGACCTGAAACCATAAAAGTCCTAGAAGAAAGCATAGGCATTAAACTCACTGGTCTTAGTGATGTTTTTGTGGATCAGTCTCCAAAGACAAGGAAAACAAAAGACAAACAAATGGGACTACATCAACCTAAAAAGCTTCTTCACAGTAAAGGAAATCATCATCAAAACACAAAAGCAACCTACTGAATTGGGGAAGATATTTATAAATCATATACCTGATAAAGGGTTAATATCCAAACTATATAAACAACTCATACAACTCAAAAAAAAACACAACAACAATTGATTTAAAAATGGGCAGAGGAAACGAAACAAAACAGAAAAATGGGCAGAGGACCTGAGTAGACATTTTTCTAAAGGATACATACAGATGCCCAAGAGGCACAGAAAATGATGCTCAACATCATCATTAGAGAAGTGAAAGTCAAAATCACAATGAGATACTACCTCATATCTATTAAAATGGCTATTATCAAAAAGACAACAAGTGTTGGAGGGCACATGGAGAAAAGACAATCTTTGGGCACTGTTGGCTGGAATGTGCAGTTATTATGGAAAACAGTATGGAGATTATTTTAAAACTTTAGAATAGGTCTACCATGTTATCCAACTATTCCACTTTGGGAATTTATCCCAAGAATATGAAACAATAATTAAAAATGATATCAATATATGTGCCCCATGTTCACTGCAGCATTTATTATTTTTTATGGCTGAGTAGCATTCCACATGTAGACACAATGTAATGCTATTCAGCCATAAAAAATAATACATCTTGCCATTTGTGATAATATGTATTGAGAATATTATGTTAAATGAGTCTTAAGGAAAAAATATGCTATGATTTCACTCATATGTAGAATCTAAAAAATAAAAACAAAACAAATTCATAGATATAGAGATTATACTGGTGGTTATTCACTCATTTGTAGAATCTAAAAAATAAAAACAAAACAAATTCATAGATATAGAGATTATACTGGTGGTTACCAGAGGGGAAGAGCACTGGGAATTGGGCAAAAGGAGTCAATTGTATGGTGATAAATGGTAACTATGCTTTTTGGGGTAAACACTTTGTAGTATATGCCAATGTTGAATTATAATGTTGTATACCTGAAACTTTTAATAAAAAAGGGAACATTAAAAAAGAGAGATTGGCAAAGTAGATGAAAGAAACATGTTGTTTATATGCTATCTACAAAAAATTTACTTCAAATAGGAAGGCTGAAAGTAAAAGGATGGAAATAGGTATATTATGTAAACATTAATCAAAGGATAGAAAGAGCTGCAATATTAATATTAGTCATTATAGACTTCAGAGAAAAGAAAATTACTCATGATATAGAGGGACATTATACAATGATAAAAGGTGAAATCCACAAAGAAGACATAGCAATAATAAATGTGTATGAATCCAATAACAGAGTCACAAAATACATGAAGCAAAAACCAGTAAGCATGAGAAGAGCTAGGCAACTTCACACTTTAAGTCGAATATTTCAACATGTCTACTCAACAAATAATAGAACAATTAGCCAGAAAATAAGGAAACATATACAAGAACTTGGTGACACCATTAACCAGAGAGATCTAATCAACATTTATAGAATACTCTTCCCAACAACAGCAGAATACACATTCTTTTCAAGTGCCCATGGAACATTTGGTAAGTTAGATCATATCCAGGGCCATAAAAAAATCTCAAACATTTTAAATAACTGAAATTATACAAGTTGTGTTCTCTGACCACAGTGGAACAAAACTAGAATTTAATAACAGAAAGATAATAGGAAAATCTGTAAACACTTAGAAACTAAACAATACATTTCAAAGTAATCTATGGATTAAAGAGGAAGTCTCAAGGGAAATTAAAAAAATACACTGAGTTAAATGAAAATGAAAATACAACATAGCAAAATTTGTGGGCTACAGCTAAAGTAGTACAGTAAGGGAAATTTACAGCACTAAAAGCATATATTAGAAAAGAAGAAAAATCTCAAATTAATTTATGTTCCCATCTCAAGAAGCTAGAAAAGAAGAGCAAACTAAATGCAAAGCAAGTAGAAGGAAATAAATAATAAAGATAAGAGCATAAATTAATGAGACTGAAAACACAAAGTAGAGAAAAATCATTGGAGGAGATGGTGCTTTGATAAGGTGAATAAAATTTACTAACTCTAGGCAAGAATGACAGAGAAAAAAGGGAAGATTTAAATTATGAACATCAGAAACAAAACAGTAGATACCACTACAGACACTGCACGCATCAAAATAATAATAAAGGAATAATAATGCAAAGAAGTCTATACACCTAAATTTGACAACTTAGAAGAAACAGGTCACTTCACTGAAAAATATAAATTACCATAAATCATCCAATATAAAATAGATAATGTGAACAGCTCTATAATTATTAAGGAAATGGAATTTGTAGTTTTAAAACTCTTGGAAAGATCTCTAGCTAAACTGCAGAGTTCTACCAAACATTTAGAAAAGACTGACATAGATTCTACACAATCTTTTCCAAAAATATTAAATTTTATGAATCTAGTATTATTCTGATATCAAAACCAAAGACTGTACAGGTAAAAACTACCAAACAATATCCCTCATGAATATAGGGGAAAAAAAACTTAACAATATGCTGGCAAACAGAATTTAGTAATATATAAAAAGAATTTACACTATGACCATGTGGGGTTTATTCCAACAATGCAAGGCTGGTTTAATATTTGAAATCAGTCAATATAACCCCTCATATTAACAGTTTAAAGAAGAAAAATCACATGCTCATATCAATTGGTAAATGAAAAGCATGTGACAAAATTCTGTACTCATTCATGAAACTCAGAAAAAAAGGAATAAGGGAGAACTTTCTTAACTTGATCAAGAGCCTCTACAAAAATCCTATGGCTAACATTATACTTAATGATGAATATCCACTTTCATCACTCTTACTAACATGGTGCTGAAAGTTCTAGTCTGTGCAATAAGGCAAGAAAGGGAAAGAGAAGGCATATTGATCGGAAAGTAAGAAATAAAACCATCCCTATCTGAAGATTAGATGGTTGTTTACACAGAAAATCCTGAAGAATCTTCAAATAAATTGTATTTCTTCATACTAGAAATTAACACATGGACACCATTTACAATCACTCAAAAAAAAAAAAAAAAAAACCAACACACAACCCCCAGAACACTTAGATGTAAATCTAACAACACATATATGGGATTTGTATGTTGAAAATTATATAATGCTGATGAAAGAAATAAAGAATCTAAATAAATGAAGAGACATATCCTGTTCATGGGTTGGAAGATTCAATATAATAAAGGCATCAACTCTTTTTAAAAACTGACATATAATTTAAGATGTCAATTCTTGATATATAGTGTACCAGGTTGGATGTAGCTCCCCCTCCAAATTCATATCCTTCCTGGTACCTCCATCATATGATCATATTTGGAAATAGGGTCACTACAGATGTAATTAAGTTGAGATCATACTGAAGTAGAGTGAACCCTTAATCCAGTAATGGATGTGCACTTATGAGAAAAAGAGAAAGACAGACAGATGGGGAGAATGCCATGTGGTGACAGAGACTGGAGTGATAAATCTATAAGCTAAGGAATGCCAAGGTTTGACAGCAACCACCAAAAGACAGGAAGAAGCAAAGAAGGATCCTCCCCATAGAGCCTATGGAGAGAGTACACCCTGCTAACACCTTGATTTTCAGATTTCTAGCCTCCAGAACTGTGAGAGAATAAATTTCTCCTATTATAAGTTACCCAGTTTGTGGCAATTTGTTACAGCAGTCCTAGGAATCAAATACAGTTTAATGCAATTCCTATCAAAATCCCAGGAGGAATTTTTGTTGATTTAGAGACGATTACTCTAAAATGAATATAGAAAGTCAATGGAACTAGACAGCTTATAACAATTATGCAATAGAACAATAAAGTTGGTGCAATCACTCTACTTGCTTTTAAGACATTATAGTAATCAGGACTGTATGGTACTGGCAGAAGGATTAACACATAGAGAAAATGAAGAACCCAGTAACAGACTCACATAAGTATATCCAACCGATTTTTGTCAAAAGTACAAAAGCAATTTAATGGAGGAAAGACAGCCTTGTCAACAAACGGTGCTAAGACAACTGGATATCGTAAGCGAAAATGAACCTCAACCTAAATCTCACAACTCACACAAAAATTAACTTGAAATGTATTATGAACTTAAATGTAAAACATAAAGCTTAAAAAAAGAGGAGAAAATCTTTAGGATATAGGGCTAGGCACAAAGTATACTAAATACCAACTTGAACTGAAATTCCTAGCAAGAGCAAATAAATAAATAAGATGTGTTCTGATGGAAAGAGTTCTGAAATTGAGGTCAGACAGTTCTAATTCTTTCATTCACTAGTCGTACAAACTTAGGCAAATTGGTAACTTGACATTTTTGAATCTTAAAAATTCTCTCATTTGTAAATCAAGGATAATACGTATTGCCTGCTTCATAGAATTACTGAGGGTGGGGTGGTCAAATGAAATAATGGATGTAAGAATGCACTGTAAAATGTAAAACATGATACTGTGGGCCTGAGGTTTTATGTTTGTGCAACAGCCATTTTGCCACTGTATGGACATACTTGATAAAGGTTATCTGCTTAATAAATAATGAATGAGTGACTGGTCGTCAGAAAAGTCAAACAAGGGCAAATTTTTTTCCCAAGCATTTAAAACAAAAGGGGTGCACACCACATTCAATCAAACAGTAAAAACCAACATATACTATATAAGGAGATAGAGGGTTATTAAATATATGCATAAAAAGCTAACTATTCCATCACGTTTTAGAGAATTAACAATTATGGTGGGAGACTGGTCAAAAAAGTACAAAAATATTAACCTAACAGGCAATTCAAGAGTCAGAGAGATGGAACAGTAATACATTAGACAGAATAAAAGTGGCAAAAACAAAATGCTCAGAGCAGTTCTGACCTTATATAGAGACTATGGAAATTGATCAATTTGAATTTATAGTACAATTTAATTTTAGTTTGTATTCGTTACTATGGCAAACACATCTGAAGGTCCAGATGAGGCTCATGGCTTAGAAATTAAATTATTTCTTCTTCCAAAAGGAAGTTAAGATGAGGAAAAAAAAAAGATGTATGTATCTCCAAAATGTTCAATGCTGAAGTTTTTTTTTAAACTTAAATTCACACTGGCCATAATTACATAGTTCCAAAATTCTGGGTTTCTGCAAGACGATGCTAGTTTGTACCAGGTTGTCACCCTGCTATATTATTCCACCATCTGTTGTGGTTTGCAGACATTTGTATATGAAGAAGCAGTTGGGCAAGTCAGGATCCTTGGATATTAACATGGACTCAAATAATGACTTTTTGTGTGACTTTAAGCAGGCCATTTAACCTTCTTAATATTTTATAGCTCCCTTACAATACCAATACTACCTTACATGTATATGAGCTGCTAAAGTTCACAACACATATTATTATTTCAGTTGATCCTTAGAACCTCAGTGTAGGAGTAAGAGAAAGTATTATTTCCATTTTACATGAGAAAACTAAAGTCAAACAGCAGAGGAAGAATAACCTTGTGCAAAAACAAACAAATAAGAAACCATTTAGACCCTTACCTCATACACCATAAACAAAAATTAACTCAAAATGAATCACAGACCAACATGTATGAAATAAGGGTATAAAAGCTACAAGAAAAAAAATAGAAGAAAATCTTTGTAATTTTGGAATAGGCAAAGACTTCTTATCATGACTAAAAACATGACCCATAAAAGAAAAGATGACAAATTGGGCTTCATCAAAATTCAGAACATTTGCTTTTTAAATAATGCCACTAAAAAATGAAAAGACAAGCCAGAGACTGGGAGATAATACTTACAAACAGTATATTTGATAAAGGATTTGTATCTAGAATACATAAAGAACTCTTAAAACTCACTGAGAATCCAATTTTAAAAATGGGAAAATAATTGAATAGGTATCTTTCCAAAGAACAAATGGTCAATAAGCACATGAAAAAAAGATCAACAGTGTTAGCTACCAAGGAAGTTCAAATAAAAACCACAATGCGCTACCATTACATACCCAGTAGGATGGCTATAATAAAAGAATATGGACAATAAGAAGCACTGATAAGGATGTAAAGAAATTAGAACTCTCATACACTGCTGATAGGAACATAAAATTGATCAACAACTTTGGGAAACAGATTGCAATTCCTCAAAAAGTTAAATACAGAGCATTACCATATAACCCATTAATTCACATACTCTAGAGAATTGAAAACCCTTGAAAACAAAGACTTACCCACAAATGTTCATAGTAGCATTATTTATTACAGCCATGAAGTGGAAACAAAGTATTTATCAACTAGTGAACAAAATGTGGCATACTGATTCAACAGAATAGTATTCTATTTATTCAGCAATAAAAAGGCCATTCCTTTACATTACTGATACATGCTACAGCATGGGTGAACCTCAAAAACAGTAAGCTAAATTGAAAGAAGCCAGACACAAGAGGTCACAAGTATGATTTCATTTATATGAAGTATCTAGAAAGAGAAAATCTATAGAGATAAAAAGTAGATCAGTGGTTCCTTGGATCTGAAAATGGAAGCAGGGATTAACTGCAAACAGGCAATGGGAAACTTTGTGGGTAATGGAAATACTCTTAAAACTGGAGTATGGTGACAGCTGCATAACCATAAATTTACTAAAAATCATGGAATTATACACAAACAATGAGTGAATTTTATGGTATGTAAATTACATCTTAATAAAGCTAATTTGAAAATTACTGAATTAAACCTGCACTGAAGAGAAAATCAGCAGAGGAGGGACTAAAATACAGGTCGTCTTCAGTGTTCCTTCCACTCTATTACCTATCTCAGAAGTGGCAGAGTAACAACAAACTTTTCCAGAGTTAGTATGATCACAAGGAAATAACAATTCTACCACATTTGAAAATGCAAAATAATTAAAAATGCCAGATGGTACACTTTGACTTATTCCATAGTACACTTGTATTAGAAATTTTCTACTTTTAACTATTAATATTTACTTTTCACAAACCCAGGGAAATTTTATAGTATGTAACCACATTTTAAAGTGAATTTATTCACCATAAAACTCATATCAAAAAGCATTATTCTATGTAATTTCTAACACACAAGAAAACTCAATTCTTTAAAATTAGCTTAAAGTTTAATATTGTTTGACTTACGGTTTGGCTAATAAAGATCAGAGCATCTTCAAAATTGCCCCAAATTTCTTCCATGGGACAGAGTTCTGTATTCGGCACCCCATCTGGCACTAAGAGGTTAACCAAGCTGTGCATACATTGGCTGAAAATCAAAAAGAGAAAACTCATCCCATAAGGAAAGAAATCATTGACTTCATGGCTGAGACAAGTAAAATCTGGACCTCATCCCAGACTAAGAGCTTCAAAACACGTCTGTTCTTCCTTCCATTTTATCTGGCCTCCAAGCTCAACGACAGATTTTTGAAGATATAAAAGGGGCTGACCAATCCTTCATTTTATTATGCCTATGGCTGTCTTTCACTTTTTTTTTAGTTTCCTGAACTAAGGAGTTGTGTCTGTTTACTATATTTTATGAGCTGGTTTAATCTACATGCACTTTAAAGCATCTCATTACATTCTCAAATGGGGAAAGGGAATTGGATTTAAACTGGGAATAATTCCAGGAGAACTGTCTCTCATGTCTCAGAAAAGGAAGACTGTTATGAAGTTTTCCAGAGAAAAATCACACAATATCTATTTTCCCCGCATATTGGGAATAGAGAACATAAAATCTCCAATAAATATTATTTTATATTATGTACAGCACTTATTGGTCCTTAAAAGAAAGGTGCTTAGAAAAAAATATGAGGCAAATGTGCCAAAATGTTAGTGTCCGTTAAATTTGAGCAGTGGATACATTGGTGCTTGTTATATTAATCTTTGTACTTTTCTGTACAATCGGCATATTTAGTACTAAAAGAAAGGTACTGACACTTAATCAATAATTTTATTATATATAAAGACTCACAAAAGTAACTTTCTCCTTCTTTTTCTCCTTTGGGACAACCAGATTCCTTCACCTTTGCCTCAGTCTGTAACACAACTCTAAATGTGGAGCTGTTCTGCGGGCTGAGGACTTTTTAGTCCAGGAGTTACAAGAGTACCCCAATCATCTTTTGCACCAGTTGAGTATGATTGATAACAAATGGGACACTAATTATAGCACTTTTGGCTATCAAAAAGCTAGGATTCCATGTTGAATTATATTTACCAACCTGTATCTCACAACATCAATTGATTCCTTCCTTTTGTAGAAAAACAAAGCCTTTTTCAAGGCCTTCAGAGCAATAGAAGGATAGCATGCAGGCATTTCCATGGCCAATGCTACAAGAAGGAAAGCAAAAAGATTGTGAACATCATAATTTCATCCACTGAGTTTTCATCCTAGGTTACAACTTGTTTTCTCTAATGAAACTGACCGGAAACAAATACAAAAACAAACACGAAATTCCAAAAATGAATTTCATAATATGATGAACCCGTGGTGGCTTTCAGAGATAGTTTCTACTTTCTGGGCAGAGTAACATGGTAGGATCACTAGGTTATATATATATATATATGTATTTCCCCCCCGCCCCCCAGTAAACATCAACAGAGAACCTACTGTTTCTGTGACTCAGCACACAGTTATATAGGCGAAATAATAATCTTATGAACCAAAGTGAAGGAGGGGCACATGAAGAAAAAACAGAAAGCAGATCAGTAAAAAGGTACTAATCAAAAACACATTTATATTCTCCACGATCTGCTTTTACTGAAGTGGATCAATAATGAAAGTAGTCAAATCTGAACATCAGAAAACCTCTTAGTTTACCAGATGCATGGTCTTTATAGTTCCAAAAAGCAAAAGAAAAATGTTTTTAAAACATTAAGGTGGGCATGTGTGTGTGCATCTGTAAAGGTAACAGTGGATAATTGAGAACTTACTGGTGGGTGAATGAGAGTGGACTGAGGGTGTGTATATATGAAATGCTGATCCGTTCTGAGCAATGATGAAAAGGTTTTACTATAGACCTTTATAACTATGAAAATTTCTACACTTGATCTGAGCTCAGAATTAATGAAAAAAAAAAAACACTTAGATTTTTACTACAATATACTGTTTCTATCTAATATTAAAAACAGGAAACCCTTGGCATAAGAATACATATCAAAGATAAAACTCTCAAAACTTCTAGATGCATTCACCAGGCTTCTAGAATTGGAGTTCCATTATACAAGGAGCAGTGGTCACCATCACATAGCTATAAGGTATACACCACCAGCTCCATGCTCCTAGAAATTCTGTCTTGGCAAGACAAGGAAAGGCAAATGTGACTCTTGTACATTTGGGGCTATCCAATACCTTTACTAGCCATATACAGGCTCCTGAGGAGGGTGAAAGATATAAAGGGAAGATAATTAGGCCATGTCTTGCAGTATATCCCCACAGAGGCTGAGTCCCCAAATACCACTTATAGCCCAACGAAAAATTTGAGGTTGGCGATTATGTTAAAAATACCACCAATATTTCTCTGTACACTTTAATAAATAAGATTATATCACCTTTGATTAGTGAAGCAGGTGATTATCTATTTCTAGCTAGCTGAGCAAAACTTTCTTAAGTTTGAGCTACTATCCCTATTGTGTAGTTACATTATTTGATTCTACACAAAATAAATATAAGTACCCATTATGAGCAATGCACATGGTTAGGGTTTATAAGTACAACAAATGTAAGTAATTATTATTCATGATTCTAAGGAGCTTATAATTTCATATAAAGAATAAGATAAACACAAATAATTGTAATACAGAATAGTTCAAGAATGCTATTAGAGAAGGAGAACAAAGTTCTATGGGGGTACATTGCTTCCCACCTGGATGAAAGAGAGGAGAGAGAGAAGAAAGAAAAATGTAGTATGATTTAAATGGGTACCAGCCTTCCAAAAACAAATTTAGCTCTTACCTGCCATTGTTTCAAATGCTTTACTTTCCAAAGTAGGTAGTTCCCACACTGGTTCCAGGAAGTGGTCCAGTAATGGGTCATTCAGTTTGGCTCTCACTTCAAACTCATACAGAATAAGCAACGTCTCGCATGGATCTCTTGAGAAGTCCCCTAAGAAAGAGGCAAAAACGCAACATTCTCTGTGATTACATTTCATTATTCTCTGCTATTCTACTCTCTTCTGGGGAGATTTTCCTATTGAGGAAAATTAATTCTACTTACAATTTGAGGTTATCTCAGCTCCTTTAGATATATCTTTTACATTTGTAAATCTATAAACTTACCAATACTTTCACACCCTGAAATGCATTCGCTAAAGTTGTCTACATTTCCTGAAATTATTGCCATGATATTTCTAAATAGCCTGGAAAACTCCTGCTGCTATCTAATTCAAATATAATGTTTGCCTGCCTTACTTTAATGACTGAGTTAACCAGAAGGTCCAGTGAAATATAAAACAACTGTAGTTTTATTTTCAACTAAGTAAGGGAAAGTTTCCAAACTGTTTCACTTAGTCAGTCAGTAATATTTATTTCTTGGTTATTACCATGGGCAGAATCTTGTATCAGGTGGCATATATCATACTATGTAAGTTGGTTTCCAATCACCCTTATTAGACTGAACATTTTCAAAAGTTTTGAGGTATAGCATATATACAATAAACAAGTATATTAATCTTAAAAGTGTGAATTTTAAATCTTAAAACAGTGAATTTTTATGTCTGTTAAAACCCATATAACCACTACCCAAATCATGATAAAGAACACTTCCAACACTCGTGCTCCTTTCCAGTTAATACCACCTTGCAGAGTTAACAACTATTTTGACTTCTATCACTACTGATTGTTATTTTTATTACTGAACATCAGTGACAGCATGTAGAACTATAACCATCTTTTGAATATTGACCTGTATCCTGTGACTTGCTTAATTCATTACTAGTTCCTATAACTCTTTTGGTAGATTCTTTGGACTTTCTATAAAGAGAATTATGTGTCCTCTGCAAATACATATAGTTTTATTTTATCTTTTTCACTCTACACATCTTTTCTCACTATTTTGCTTGCCTTATTGCGTTGGTTAGAACCACCAGGATGATGATGACCAGGAGTAGTGAGACTAGATATTCTTGACTTGTTTACGTCCTTCAGTTCAATCGCTCGGTCGTGTCCGGCTCTTTGCGACCCCATGAATCGCAGCGCCAGGCCTCCCTGTCCATCACCAACTCCCGGAGTTCACTCAGACTCACGTCCATCAAGTCAGTGATGCCATCCAGCCATCTCATCCTCTGTTGTCCCCTTCTCCTCCTGCCCCCAATCCCTCCCAGCATCAGTCTTTTCCAATGACTCAACTCTTCGCATGAGGTGGCCAAAGTACTGGAGTTTCAGCTTTGGCATCATTCCTTCCAAAGCAATCCCAGGGCTGATCTCCTTCAGAATGGACTGGCTGGATCTCCTTGCAGTCCAGGGACTCTCAAGAGTCTTCTCCAACACCACACTTCAAAAGCATCAATTCTTCGGCGCTCAGCTTTCTTCACAGTCCAACTCTCACATCCATACATGACCACTGGAAAAACCATCGCCTTGACTAGACGGACCTTTGTTGGCAAAGTAACGTCTCTGCTTTTCAATATGCTATCTAGGTTGGTCATAACATTCCTTCCAAGAAGTAAGTGTCTTTTAATTTCATGGCCGCAGTCACCATTTGCAGTCATTTTGGAGCCCAAAAAAATAAAGTCTGACACTGCTTCCACCGTTCCCCCATCTACTTCCCATGAAGTGATGGGACTGGATGCCATGATCTTCGTTTTCTGAATGTTGAATTTCTGAACATTTTCTGAATGTTTACGTCATTAGAGAGAAAGTATTCAGTCTTTCATCATTAAAATGACATTAGCTGTAGGTTTTATTTTTTATGGATGGCTTTTATCAGGTTAAGGAACTTCCCTACTATTCCTGTTTAGTTGAGAGTTTCTATAATAAATGGATATTGAATCTTATCACTTAATCTGTTGATATGGTGAATTAACTGAGTTTATAATGTTGAAACCAGGACAAATCTCACTTGGTTAAAATCTGTTAGACTTTGAATTCAATGGGTTATCTGTTTCTTCTTGTGGGAGTTTTAGTAGTTTGACTTTCAAAGGAATTTGTGAGTCTCATCTAACCCTTCAAATTAATGGGCATAAATTTGTTCAGAATATCCCCTTGTTATCTTTTTGTAATGTCTGTAGGATCTGCAGTGATGTCTACACTATCATTCTTGGCATTGTTAATTTGTGTCTTGATCTGCCTGGTTAGAGGTTTCTCAATTGCATTGACAAACAGCAACAACAAAACAGCTTTTGTTTTCATCAATTTTATCAATTGTTTCCGGTTTTAAATCTTATTGACGTCTGCTTATATTATTCCTTTCATTCTGATTAATTTGGTTCAATTTGATCATTTTTCCCTGGTTTTTTAAGGTGAAGGCTTAGATTATTTAAGATATTTTTCTAATTGAGACATTTAATTTTACAAACTTTTGTCTAAACACTACTTTAGCTGTACCTCCAAATTTTTATATGCTGTGTTTTCATTTACTTCCTTTCAAACTATTTCTAACTTCCTCTATGAATTTATCTTTGATCCATTTGATTATTTAAAAGGACATTAAAAAAAACCTGAAGAAACAGAATCACAGACTTAGAGAATAAACTTATGATTGCCAGGGGGAAGGATGGGGGGAAGGGATAGGGGGTTTGTAATGGCCAGGTACACACTGTTATATATTATATGAGTGAAGTAAGAAAAAGAAAGACAAATATCATATAGTAATGTATACACATGGAATCTAGAAAGATGGTACTGATGAACCTATCATCAAGGCAGCAATGGAGACACAGACAGAGAGAACAGATCTGTGGATATGGGGGTGGGGTGGGGAAATGGAATGAATTGAGAGAGTAGCATTGAAAATATATATTATCATATGTAAAATTAGATAGCCCCTGGAAATTTACTGTATGATGCAGGGAGCTCAAATCAGGTGCTCTGTAATAACCTAGAGGGGTGGGATGGAGACTTAAGTGGGAGGGGACATATGGATACCTATGGCTGATTCATATTGATGTTTGGCAGAAACCAACACAATACTGTAAAGCATTGATCCTCCAATTAAAATTAAATAATTTTTTTAAAAAGAAAAAACTGAAAAAATAAAATGGATAACCAACAAGGACCTACTGTATAGCACAGGGAACTCTGCTCAATGTTATGTAGAAGCCTGGATGGAAGAGAGTTTGCGGGAGAATGGATATATATATATGCATGGCTGAGTCCCTTTGCTACCCACCTGAAACTATCACAACACTGTTAATTGGCTATATTCCAATACAAAATAAAAAGTTTAATAAAAAAGATATAGAAGTGAAGCATAGTTGATTTACAATATTGTTAGTTTTAGGTGTACAACAGAGTGATTCAATATTTTTACAGGCTACATTCAATTTTAAGTTATTACAAAACAATGGCTATATTTCACTGTGCTGTACAATACATCCTTGCTGCTTGTCTGTTTTATTATTATTATTTTTACTTTACAATATTGTATTGGTTTTGCCTTACATCAACATGCATCCACCAGTAGTTTGTACATGTTAATTCCATACTCCTGTATTGCCCCCTCCCCCTTCACTTTCCCTATGGGTAACCATTAGTTTGTTCTCTATATCTGTGAGTCCATTTCTGTTGTTATGTACATTGGTTTGTTTACTTTTTTTAGGTTTCACATATAAGGGATAACAGAGTATTTGTCTTCTTCTGTCTGACTTATTTCACTAGTGTAATATTCTCTAGGTCCATCCACGTTACAAATGCAGATTTCATTCTTTTTAATGGCTGAATAATATTCCATTGTGGGCTCAGTGGTGAAGAATCCACCTGCCAATGCAGGAGACATAGGTTTGATCCCTGGTTTGGGAAGATCCCCTGAAGAGGGAAATGGCAACCCACTCCAGTATTCTTGCCTGGGAAATCCAATGGACAGAGGAGCCTGGCGGGCTATAGTCATGTGGGTCACAAAAGATTCAGACATGACTTAGTAACTAAACAACAGCAACATTCCATTGTGTGTATATATACACACATACACACACATTTATGCACACCACATTTTCTTTATCCATTCATCTGTTCACAGGTTGCTTCCCTACCTTGGTTATTCTAAATAATCCTGTTATGAACGTTGGGGTGCATGTATCTTTTTGAATTTTTTTTTCCAGATACATACACAGGAAGGAATTACATGGTAGTATGGTAGTTCTATTTTTAGTTTTTTGAGGAATTTCAATTTACATTCCCACCAACAGTGTACAAGGGTTCCCTTTTCTCCACATCTTCACCAATGTTTGTTATTTGAGGTCTTTTTGAGGCCAGCCATTCTGACAGGTATCAGATGGTATCTCACTGTGGTCTTGATTTGCATTTCTCCAATGATTAGTGGTATTAAGCATCTTTTCATGTGCCTGTTAGACATCTGTATGTCTTCTTTGGAAAAATGTCTGTTTAGGACTTCTGCCCATTTTTAATTGAGATTTTTTTTTTATACTGAGTGTATGAGCTGTGTATATATTGATCATATCCTTTGCAAGTATTTTCTCCCATTTCATAGTTTGTCTCTTCGTTTTGTCAATGGTTTCCTTTGCAGTGCAAAAGTTTTTATGATTAACTACACCCCATTTATTTGTTTTTGCCTTTATTTCTTTTGCCTTAGGAGACAGATTTGAAAAATATTTCTATAATTTATGTCACAGAGTGTTCTGCCTATGTTCTCTTCTAGGAGTTTTATGGTTTTAGGTCTTACATTTAGGCCTTTAATCCATTTTTAGTTTATTTTTGTATTTGGTGTGCAGAAATGTTCTAATCTCATTGTTTTACATGTGGCTGTACAGTTTTCCCAGCATCACTTATTGAAGAGACTGTCTTTTCTCCATTGTATATTCTTAACTCCTTTGTCATAGATGAACTGACCAGAGGTGTATGGGTTACTTTCTGGGTTCTCTATTCTGTTCCATTGATCTGTGTGTCCGTTGTTTTGGCAGTGCCATATTGTTTAGATTACTGTAGCTTTGAGCATAGTCTGAAGTCAGGGAGCATGATACCCCCCGTTTTGTCCTTTTTTCTCAAGATTGCTTTGGCAGTTCAGGGTCTCTTGTGGTTCCATACAAATTTTAGGATTATTTATTCAAGTTCTGTGAAAAATGTCATGAGTATTTTGATAAGAATTGCCTCAAATCTGTAGATCACTTTGGGTGTATGGACATTTGAACAATATTAATTATCCCAATCCAAGAACAGGAAAAAATCTTTCCATTTCTTTGTATAATTTTAAAATTGCTTCATCAATGTTTTATAGTTTTCAGAGTAACCTAGGTATTTTATTCTTTTCATGTGATTTTATTCAGGATTGTTTTCTTGCTTTATCTTTCTGATAGTTCATAATTAGTGTATAGAAAAGTAACAGATTTCCGTATATTAGTTTTATATCCTGCAACTTTACTGAAGTCATTTATCAGTCCTAACAGTTTTTTTGGTGAAGAATTTAGGGTTTCTTCTATACAGTATAATCTCATCTGCAAGTAGTGAGTTTTACTTCTTCCCTTCTAATTTGGATGCTTTTTTTTTCTCTTTTTCTGGTCTGATTGCAGTGGCTAGAACTTCCAATGCTACATTAAACAGAAGTAGTGAGAAAGGGCATCCTTGTCTTGTACCTGGTCTTACAAAAAAGACTTCCATTATTTCCTTGTTGAGTATGAGTGAGTTTATCATAAATGGCCTTAATTATGTTGATACATGTTCTCTTTATATCATAATACCATAATGAAGAGCCTGCGTATCACAGTGAAAGATCCTGCATGCCATAATGAAGATCCTGTGTTCTACAACTAATACTGGAGGCAGTCAAATAAATAAATATTAAAAAATAAAGTATCTTATCTGATATTAATACAGGCATTCCAGTTTTCTTTTGATTAATGTTTGCATAGTGTTTGCATAGAAGTATGTTATTTCATTTCCAAATATATATTTGGAAATAAAAATATAAACCATACATATATTTTATATTATAGATTTATCATTTAATTCCATTATGGTAAGAGAAAATACTTTTTATATTTTAATATTTTTAACCCTTTTCTGGTTTGTTTAGGTTTAGAATGTGGTATATGTTCAATGATCCACATGCATCTGAAAATAAATGTGTATTCTGGTGTAGAGCATTCTATGTCAATTAGATCAAGTTGACTGATAGTATTACTTATGTCTTCTACACCCTTGTTGAGTATCTATTGACTTATTATACTGATTACTGAGTATACTGGAGTCTCCAACCACAGGGTGGATTTCTCTAGTCTTCCTTTCAGTTCTATCAGCTTTTGCTTCATGTATTTTCAAGTTCTGTCATTAGGTAAATTACACATTTAGGATAGTTATGTTGTCATGCTTAATTGATCACTTTTTCATTATATCCCTCCTTATCCCTAGTGATATTCCTTGTTTTAAAGCATCTTTTCTGGGGATTTCCCTGATGGTCCAGTGGTTAAGAATCTGCCTTCCAATGCAGGGGATGCAGGTTCAATCCCTGGTCAGGGAACTAAGAGCCCACATGTA
The DNA here is from genome assembly GCF_002263795.3 of Bos taurus. Taxonomy (NCBI): domain Eukaryota; kingdom Metazoa; phylum Chordata; class Mammalia; order Artiodactyla; family Bovidae; genus Bos; species Bos taurus. Next base: position 79,892,365 of record NC_037357.1, on the reverse strand, counting down.
GTAGGGCAACTAAGTCCATGTGGCACAACTACTGAGCCAGTGCACAACCAGAGAAGCCTGCATGCCATAATGAAGAGCCTGCGTATCACAATGAAAGATTCTGCGTGCCATAATGAAGATCCTGTGTTCTGCAACTAATACTGGAGGCAGTCAAACAAATAAATATTAAAAAAAAAGTGTCTTATATGATATTAATATAGGCATTCCAGTTTCCTTTTGATTAATGTTTGCATAGTGTATCATTTTCAGTTCCTTTTATTTTTAACTTATCTATATATTCATATTTAAGTGAGTTTCTTATAGACAGCATGCAGTTGATGTTGATTTTTTAGCCAATCTTATATTCTTTTTTTCTTTTCTTGATCTTTTAATTGGTGTATTTAGATCACAAGTGATCAAACTACAGTCTGTGGGCTGGCCATTTGTTTGGCAATAAAGTTTTATGGGAATAGAGTCATGTCCATTTGTTTAAATATTATCTATGTCTATTTTCCTGCCTGTAATGGCAGAGTTGAGTAGCTGTGTCTGAGACCCTATGGCCTGCTGGCCTAAAATATTTATTAATATTATTGGCCCTTTAAGAAAAGTGCCTTGACCTCTGATTTATACCATTTATATTTAATGCAATTATTGACATAGTTGGATATTCTTGAACTTCATTAAAATTAATTTTTTTGTTGTTGTGTTAGTTTTCAGTTGTGTCTGACTTTGCAACCCCATGGACTATAGCCTGCCAGGCTCCTCTGTCCATGGAATTCTCCAGGCAAGAATACTGGGGTGGGTTGTCATGCCCTCCACCAGGGGATCTTACCAACATCTTACCTACGTCTCCTACATTGCAGGTAGATTCTTTATCAACTGAGCCACCAGGGAAGCCCAAAATTAATTATACTTAGAACAGTTAGAAAATCAAGAAAAATACTATAAACTTTAAGATATTTAGTTCACTTAAAATGTTAAACTGATATTACATTGAGTTAATAAATGGATAATAGATACCAAGATAACTTTTCAGTAAAACCAAATACTTTCATTACTAAGCATAGTTTTAAGTTTATATACTATTGTTTCTTATTTTTATATGCTATAGAGAGGCAATATCTTTGGGTTAAAGAATGTGTTCATTTTTCCTCTTTAAAAGGGATGAAGGTAGTCAGAGAAAGTTGTGCTGTGTGTTCATGAACTCTGCTAGTCTGCTACACTACTAGTGAGTGAGAGATGGGTCTCAATTACACCTAAGTTTTCTCTTTGAAATAAAAATTATTTTGGTTAAAAGTACAATTAAAACAAGTGGTTGAGATTATATTATGAGCAATAGCGTCAAATGGATATATGCCTTTGTTTTTAAAGGAAAATGCAGTTTACTCCCAAATCAGTGGTTCTCAAACTTTCTGTTCTCAGGACCCCCATGTACTCTGAAAAACTTATCAAAGAGATTTTTCATATGCAGGTTATAACTATTGATATTTACCATTTTAGAAATTAAAACAAAATTTAAATATATTTCCTGATTGAATTAATTTGAGATGAAGTCACTGTGTGTTAATGTCAATTAAAAAGTAATTGTATTTTGAAAGTGAATGAGAAGAGGGAGGTGGGAGGGACGTTCAAGTGGGAGGGGACATGGGTAAACCTATGGCTGATTCATGTTGATGTTTGGTAGAAACCAACATAATACTGTAAAGCAATTATCCATAAACAAAATTTTAAAAAATGAATGAGAAGATTGTTTCACAGTTTTGAAAAGCTCCTTAATGCCTGACTTAACAGAAATAGCTAGATTCTGTATTTTCTTCTGCATCCAATCTTATTACAGTATCACACATCATGTAGCCTCTGAAAAACTGTCTTAGTCTTTTCATAAAGCTAGTTTTGACAGGCAGATCCCCTAAAAGGTTGTCAGTTTGTTCAAGAATATAAAAGAGCATAATGAAGGACAAATCTGGAAAGTAAATTTCATTTGCCCTAGTTTAAACCTGAGTCTAAAATAAAGCTCTGTAATGTATTAAAATGGAGCAAAGTTATCTTGATTTTTTTTGATGGGCTTGCTTCCTTAGTTTACTAAATGATGGTTTCACTTATACTACAAGTCTATTCTTTGCCTTGTATGTAATCTACCTAGATAGCAGATTTTGTGTTTTACCAGAATAATTTTTTGATCTTTATTATCTTTGTGATGTCGTTATTTTTGATCATTTAATGACAAAAAGATTAAGAAAAAAGTTTTCTAATTTATTGAAGAGCTAAAGTTCTTTAGAATTGTGTTATTTTCTACACTTATTTGTAAATGTGTTATTGTCATTTTGCTTAGATGGGTAACCAAGTACTGTTTCTCAGGCACCCACAATTGTATTTTAATCAAGTGCCCAACTGCCTCTAACAACTCTTAGTTCTGCCCTGAAAAGTCACATCCCAAATATAGAAAATATAAAACAATGTTTTCAGGATATCTTCTAAACTAAAATTATCTTTGAGATTCCCAAAAGGGCCCCTGGAAAACTGCAAAAATTCATCCTTTCTCCTCATAAAGAGAGGAAATGTAAGAAGTAATTAGGTTTGTTTGATGGGTTACTATTGCTAAGAGTTGCATGAGAAGAGTTTCAAAATCAGAAGAGATGCTTAGCCTTCTCTACGTTAAATTTTTATAGGTAAAATATTAATATAAAAATTTCAGAAATTTTACTCTTTATGGGCAGTTCCTGGAGATTTCTGACTGTCTTCTCTGTTCCTAGTATATTTTTACCTTCAGATAAACATAAATCATACATTTTATGAATAATTTTCAAAAATGGATAGAATATGTAGATAGGGGATCAACAAGGAAATAAGAGGATGCCAACAACACTATAAACCAATTAGAACTAACAGATGTTATATATAATACTCTATCCGACAACAGAAGAAAACACTTTATGCTCAAGTGCTAATGGAATATTCTCCAGTAGAGACCATATATCTGGCTACAAAATAAGTCTCAATAAATTTAATAAGACTAAAATCCCATAGAGTATATTCTCTGACCATAATGGAATGAAGCTAGAAATCCATAACAGAAAGAAAACTGGAAAAGTCACAAGTATGTGGAAATTAAACAACAAGCATTGGGCCAAAAGAAAAAACAATCACAAGAGAACTTAGAAAAATACCTAGAGATGGTTGGTAACAAAAACAAAACATAATGAAATTTATGGGATGTAGTAAAAACAGTACTGAAAGGAAGACTTGTAACTATAAACATCCATAAAGGAAGAAAAATTTTAAAGCAATACCACAACTTTAAACCATGAGGAAGTAGAAAAAAGAGCAAAACAAATTCAAAGCTACTAGAGAAGTGAAATAATAAAGAGCAGAGAAAAATGAATTGGAGGATAGAAAAATAGAGAAAATCAATGAAACCAACAATTTGAAGAGATTTAAAAAATTGACAAAATTTTAGCTACACTGACAATAAGAGAAGTTCATTATTATAATCAGATCCTAGTAATTCAAAGAGAGGCTTCAAAAGAGGGGACATTATAACTGACTTTACAGAAATAAAAAGGATTACAAGAGATTACTATGAACTATTGTATGCCAACAAATTATAGATTTCCTAGATGAAACAACAAATTCTTTTCTTTAATTTTTCCCTTAGTTTTAACCTAATGTCCTTTTTCTTTTTTAAAAATTTATTTTTAACTGGAGGATAACTGCTTTACAATTTACAATGTGTCCGTTTCTGCCATACAACAACATGAATCAGCCAAAAGTATACCTATATTCCCTCCCTCTTGAACCTCCTTCCCACCCCTCACCCCATCCCACCCCTCTAGGTTGTCACAGAGCACCAGGCTAAGCTCCCTGTGTTATACAGCAACTTTCCACTAGCTATCTTTTTTATATACAGTAATGTATATGTTTTAATGATACTCTCTCAATTCGTCCAAAGCGCTATATTTTCCCCACTGTGTCCACAAGTCTGTTCTCTATGTCGGCATCTCTATCCCTGCCTTGCAAATAGGTTCATCAGTACCATTTTGCTAAATTTCATATACATGCATTAATGTATGATATTTTTCTCTGACTTATCTTGTATAACAGGCACTAGGTTCACCCACCTCACCAGAACTGACTCAAATTCGTTCCTTTTTATGGCTGACTAATATAAAGAAGGGTGAGTGCTGAAGAATTGATGCTTTTGAACTGTGGTGTTGGAGAAGACTCTTGAGAGAGTCCCTTGGAGATTCCAAGCAGTCCATCTTAAAGGAGATCAGTCCTGGGTGTTCATTGGAGGAACTGATGTTGAAGCTGAAACTCCAATACTTTGGCTACCTGATGAGAAGAGTTGACTCATTTGAAAAGACCCAAATTCTGGGAAAGATTGAGGGCAGGAGGAGAAGGGGACAACAGAGGATGAGATGGTTGGATGGCATCACTGAATCGATGGACACGGGTTTGGGTGGACTCCGGGTGTTAGTGATGGACAGGGAGGCCTGGCGTGCTGTGGGTCATGGGGTCGCAAAGAGTCGGACATGACAGAGCAACTGAATTGAACTGAATATTCCTTGTTCCCCTTCATGGATCACAGCCCGGTCATGGTGAAAGAGCTTGTGTAACTCAATGAAGCTATGAGCCATTCCCTGCAGGACTACCCAAGATAGATGGGTCATAGTGAAGAGTTCTGATAAAACATGGTCTACTGGAGGAGGAAATAACAACCCACTCCAGTATTCTTGCCTAGAGAACCCCATGAACAGTATGAAAAGGCAAAAGGATATGACACTGGAAGATGAGCTGCCCAGGTCAGAAGGTGTCCAATGAGGTACTGGGGAAGAGTGGAGGGAAATTACTAATAGCTCCAGAAAGAATGAAGTGGCTGGGCCAAAGCGCAAACAATGTTCAGTGTCTGGTGTCTGGTGGTGAAGGTAAAGTCTGATGCTGTAAAGCACAATATTGTATAGGAACCTGGAATGTTCGGTTCATGAATCAAGGTAAATTGGACATGGTCAAGCAGGAGATGGCAAGATTGAACATCAACATCTTAGGAATCAGTGAACTAAAATGGATGAGAATGGGAGAATTTAATTCAGATGATCATTATATCTACACTGTAGGCAAGAATCCCTCAGAAGAAATGGAGTAGCCCTCATAGTCAACAAAAGAGTCCAAAATGCAGTACTGGGTGCAATCTCAAAAATGACAGAATGATCTTTATTCGTTTCCAAGGCAAACCATTCAATATCACAGTAATCCAAGTCTATGCCTCAAACACTAATGCTGAAGAAGCTGAATAGTTCTATGATGACCTTCTAGAACTAATGCCAAAAAAAGATGTCCTTTTCATCATAGGGGATTAGAATGCAAAAGGAGGAAATAAAGAGATACCTGGAATAACAGGCAAGTTTGGCCTTGAAGTACAAAATGAAGCAGGGCAAAGGCTAACAGAGTTTTGCTGAGAGAACACACTAGTCACAGCAAACACCCTCTTCCAACAACACAAGAGATGACTCTACATATGGACATCACCAGATGGTCAATACCGAAATGAGATTGATTATGTTCTTCGTAAGTCAAAGATGGAGAAGCTCTATACAGTCAGCAAAAATAAGACCTGGAGCTGACTATGGCTCAGATTATGAACTCTTTTATTGCAAAATTCAGGCTAAATTGAAGAAAGTAAGGGAAACCACTAGGCTGTTCAGGTATGACCTAAATCAAATCCTTAATGATTATACAATGGGGATGATGAATAGATTCAAGGGATTAGATCTGGTAGGCAGAGTGCCTGAAGAACTATAGATGGAGGTTCAAAAACATTGTACAGGTGGCAGTGACCAAAAACATTCCAAAGAAAAAGAAATGCAACTAGGCAAAGTAGCTTTCTGAGAAGGCTTTACAAATAGCTGAGGAAAGAAGAGAAGAGAAAGGCAAGGGGAGCCAGACATCCTGGAGTATGAAGTCAAGTGGGCCTTAGGAAGCATCACTATGAAAAAAGCTTGTGGAAGTTATGGAATTCCAGCTATTTCAAATCCTAAAAGATGATGTTGTTAAGTGATGCACTCAATATGCCAGCAAATTTGGAAAACTCAGCAGTGGCCACAGGACTGGAAAAGGTTGGTTTTCATTCCAATCCCAAAGAAGGGCAATGCCAAAGAATGTTCACACTACTGTACAATTGCACTCATTTCACATGCTAGCAATGTTATGCTCAAAATCCTTCAAGCTAGGCTTCAACAGTATGTTAAGAGAGAACTTACAGATGTATATACAAGCTGGGTTTCAAAGAGGCAGAGGAACCAGAGATCAAATTGCCAATGTTCATTAGATCATGGAGAAGGCACGGGAATTCCAGAAAAACATCTACTTCTGCTTCATTGACTATGCTAAAGCCTTTGACTGTGTGAATCACAACAAATTGTGGAGAATTCTAAAAGACATGGGAATACCAGACTACCTTACCTGTCTCCTGAGAAACCTGTATGTGGGTCAAGAAGCAACAGTTAGAACCGGACATGGAACAACTGATTGGTTCAAAATTGTTAAAGGAGTATGACAAGGCTGTATATTGTCACCTTGCTTACTTAACTTCTATGCAGAGTACATCATGCAAAATGCCAGGCTGGATGAATCACAAGCTGGAATTAAGACTGCTGGAGGAAATATCAACAACCTCAGATATGCAGATGATACTATTCTAATAGCAGAAAGTGTAAAGCAACTGAAGAGCCTTTTGATGAAGGTGAAAGTGAGTCAAAAAGCTGGCTTAAAACTCAACATTCAAAAAACTAAGATCATGACATCTGGTCCCATCTCTTCATGGCAAATAGAAGGAGAAAAAGTCTAAGCAGTGACAAATTTTATTTTCTTGGGCTCTAAAATCACTGTGGATGGTGACTGTAACCATGAAATTAAAAGATATTTGTTCTTTGGAAGGAGAGCTATGACAAACCTAGATAGTATATTAAAAAGTAGTGACATCACTTTGCCAACAAAGGTCCGTATAGTCAAAGCTAGGGTTTTTCCAGTAGTCATGTATGGATGTGAAAGCTGGACCATAAAAAGGGCTGGGTGCAGAAGAACTGATGCTTTTGAATTGTGGTGCTGAAGAATACTCTTGAGAGCCCACTGGACTGTAAGGAGATCAAACCACTCAATTCTAAAGTGAACCTGAATATTCATTATAAGGTCTGTTGCTGAAGCTGAAGCTCCAATTCCCTGGTTACCTAATCGAAGAGCCGACTCACTGGAAAAGACCCCCAGGAAAGACTGAAGGTGAAAGGAGAAGGAGGCAACAGAAGATGAGATGATTAGATGGCATCACTGACTCATTGACATGAATTTGATCAAACTCCAGGAGACAATGAAGGACAGGGGAGCCTGGTGTGCTGTGTGCTGTGGTCCATGGGGATGCAGAGTAGAACACTACTGAACAACTGAACAACCACAACAAATAATCCATCATCCTTGGAGCTATACCTAGTAGTCTTTGGCATATAATTCTTTTCATATATTGCTGGATTTTTTCCAGCTTCATTGAGATGTATTTGACATATAACATTATGTATATTTAAGGTGTACAATGACATGGTTTTATACATGTATATACTGTGAAATGATTACCAAAATAAGGCTAGTTAACATATCCATTACTTCATATAGTTGCCATTTGTGTTTGTGTGTGTGAGGGGTGAGAACATTTAAGATTTACTCTCTTGCCAACTTTCAAAGTATACAATTCAGTATTGTTAACTACAGTCACAACGGTGTACATTAGGTCTCTCAAAACTTATTCATTCTATATCTAGAAGTTTGTACCCTGTGACCACCATCACATGTTCCCCCATGCCCCTGGCTCCTGGCAACCAACAATCTACTCTCTGTTTCTCTGAGATTTTTTTTTTCTAAGATTCCACATATAAGTTAGGTCTAACAGTATTTGTGTTTTTCTGTCTTATTTCACTCAGCATAATGTCCTCCAGGTATTCATCCATGTTGTTACAAATGGCAGGATTTCTTTCTTTTATAAGGCCAAATAGTTAATTGTGTGTGTGTGCATACATATACATATATATACATATATATATATGTATGTCATATTTTCTTCATTCATTCATCCTTCAATTAATACTTAGACTATTTCCATGTCTTGACTATTGTGAGACATGAACACGGGGATGCAGATACCTCTCTGCAATAGTGATTTCATTTCCTTTAGATATATACTCAGTACTGAGGTTTTTGAAGATGGTTGCTCTATTTTTGCTTTTTTGAGGAACGTGTACATTGTTTTCCATAGTGGCTGTACCAATTTACATTCCCATCAACAGTGCAAAAGAATTCCCTTTTCTCCACATCTTCCTTGTCTTTTCAATAATAGCCATTCTTTTAAATAGTTTTAGGTTCACAGCAAAATTGAGTGGAAAGTATAGAGCATTCCCATATATACCCTATCCCCCACTGCACACAACTTCCTCCACTATTAACATCCTGCACCATAGTGGTACATTTGTTACAATCAGTGAATCTACATTGACACACCACTTTTACCCAAATTCCATGTTACATTAGGATTCACTCTTGGCATTGTACATTCTATGGATTTTGACAAATGTATAATAACATGTATATACCACTGTAGTATCATACAGAATAGTTTCACTGCCCTAAAAGTTTCTTGTGTTTTATCTATTTATTCCTCCCTCTTCAGTTCATGCTGACAACCAAAGATCTTTTTATTGTCTTCATAGTTTTGTCTTTTTTATAATGTCATATAGTTGGAATCATATAGTATGTGGCCTTTACAGATTGGCTTCTTTCACTTAGTAATATGCATTTAAGTTACCTTCATGTCTTTTCATAGTTTAATAGCTCGTTTCCTCTTAGTTCTGGACAATATTTCATTGTTTGGACATTCCACAGTTTATTTGACTATTCACCTACTGAATGGTATCTTGGTCGCTTCCAAGTTTTAGCAATTGTGACTAAAGTTGCTATAAACATCCATGTGCAGGTCTTTTCATGGACATAAGTTTTCAATTTATTTGCATAAATAACAGGGAGCACCGCTGCTGGATTGTATAGCAAGAGTATGTTTAGTTTTGTAAGACACTGCCAAGCTGTTCTTCAAAGTGGCTATACCATGTTGCATTCCTGTCAGCAATGAATGAGAATTCCTATTCTTTCACATATTCACCAGCATTTGGTGTTGTCAGTGTTTTGAATTTTTGTCATTCTAATAAGTGGGTAGTGGTATCTCATTGTTTACATTTGTAAGTCTCTAAAGACATAGATAGATATAGCTATATAAAGAGAATCTAGCTGTGTTCCTAGAATGAAGAAACTGATTTTCAGTAGACAGCTAGCATTCTGACATACTTTTTAAATAAAAGGCACTAAAGGTATAAATTTCACTCTGAGCACTACTTTAGTAATTTAGATTCTGTTATGAGGTATTCTAAGCATCATTTTCTAGATATTTCATATTGCTGCTGCTGTTGTTTAGTCGCTAAGCCAAGTCCAACTCTTTTGCAACTCAGTGGACTGTAGCCTGCCAGGCTCCTCTATCCATGGAATTTTCCAGGCAAGAATACTGGAGTGGGGCTGCCATTTCCTTCTCCAGGGGATCTTCCTGATACAGGGATCAAATCCAAGTCTCCTGCATTGGCAGGCAGAGTCTTTACCACTGAGCCAGCAGGGAAGCCCAGATATTCCATAGATACTTTTGTTTTTTAAAATGTCCAAGTGGTAAAGCATTCTGTTTCCTAATTCCATTATTAACTTCTAGTTTTACTGCATTGTCAAACATTGTGGTCAGATAATGCTATTTGTTTTATTTTTAGAATTTATTCAGGTTTTTTTTTTTTCATTCAGGTTTTTCTTGTGATCAATTCTATCAATGTTCAAAGGGCACATGAAAAGAAAATGAGTTTTCTATTATCAGGCTGCTGCTGCTGCTGCCAAGTCGCTTCAGTCGTGTCCGACTCTGTGCGACTCCACAGACAGCAGCCAACCAGGCTCTGCCGTCCCTGGGATTCTCCAGGCAAGAACACTGGAGTGGGTTGCCATTTCCTTCTCCAATGCATGAAAGTGAAAAATGAAAGTGAAGTCGCTCAGTCGTGTCTGACTCTTAGCGACCCCATAGACTGAAGCCTACCAGGCTCCTCCATCCATGGGATTTTCCAGGCAAGAGTACTGGAGTATAAAGTATTTTTTCAGGCTATCTGGTATATTTCTATTAAATCTTCCATACTGAGTATGTTATTTAGGTATTTTCTCTCCTTTCTTTTTATTGTTTTTATTCTTCTAAATGCCTGCCATAGATTGAGATAGGTGAATTAAATTTTATATGTTTATGTTCTTTCTTGTAATTCCTATAGTTTGATATAAACATTCATCAAAGGTATCATGAATATACACATAAAATGACAGCCCAATAATTTTTAAATATAAGGAAACCAAATTCACCATTTTTTAAAATAATACACAATGACCAAATGGATTATTCCAGAAATCCAATGATGACTTAATTTTAGGAAATGTATTATTATTATAATTTAAGATATTAATACTTCAAAAGAGAAAAACCATGTAATGATCTCTAGAGAAGCTTAAAAGACACGTAATTTGGGACTTCCCTGGTGGCACAGTGGATTAGAATCCACCTGCCTATGTAGAGCACACAAGTTCAGTACCTGGTCCAGGAAGATTCGAAATGCCACACAGCAGTTAAGCCTGTGCCTCACAACTACTGAGCCTGAGCTCTAGAGCCCATGGACACCAACTATTAAGCCTGAGTGCTGAAGCCCATGCACCCTAAAGCCTGCATACTACAATTACTGAGCCTATGTGTTGGTTACAACAACTGAAACCTGCACACCTACAGCCCGTGCTCCGCATCAAGAGAAGCCACTGAAACAAGAGCCTGTGTACTGTAACAAAGAGTAGCCTCCGCTCATCACAACTAGAGAAAGCCCGTGCAAAGCAATAAAGAGCCAGCATAGCCAAAGTAAATAAATAAATTAATAAAAAATAAAAGGCATGAAATTCAATTCAGTATGTATATATTTTTAAAAAATTCTAACTAAAACAGGAATAGATGGACACAATATAATAAAGTCTATATAATAATACCATCCTTAATTAGGATACCATAGCAAGCTACTATATAGCTTCTAATGGTTTACTACTACACAGGTTATTTCATTACAAAATGTTAACAGTATCTGATATTATCATTGTGGTTTGGAAGATTCTGTATCCTACATTTAGTCAAAGTCAAAATTTGTTTAAATTAGATATCAAATCCAGTGACTTAAGAGCAATAAAGTCATATTGAACAATGATGGTACTATTTTTATACTCAACACTACAATGAAAATCAAGATTAAAATATATTCTTGGGACTTCCCCTGGTAGTCCAGTGGCTAAAACTCTTTGCTCCCAATGCGGGGGCCCAGGTTTGATCTCTTGTCAGGGAACTAGATCCCACATGCCACAACTGAAGATCCTGCATGCTGCAACTAAGACTCAACACAGCCAAGTAAATAAATATTTTAAAAAATATTCTTACTCTAAGTAGTGTGTCAAAGATTTAAAATACAAAATACAAACATAGAGTGGGGAAAAGCTAGTTCTTAAAGGATCATTTGGCTGGTTATCAAGTATTTCAGTGGCACAAATTTCTGTTGATAAAAGACTAGGTTATTCAGATCCAAAACCCCCTTTATAACCATGTTACCATACTCCCAGTCCCACTGTACCTGTTGTTTTCAGGACATTCCAGATGTCTCTGCATTTACGGATCAGATCAAGTGCACGATTTAGGAAGCAGTTCTGTTTGGTAAGAAAGTAATGAGAAAATTAGTCTCAACCAAACAAAACTTTAAGCAAATAAAAATCATATCATTAAAAGCAGTAAAAAATTAAACTAGAAAAATCGAAGTATAAACTGAATATTTTTGGATTTATATATAAATATTAGCCTCTATTTTTTTTCTCTTTCCTTTTCTCCCCCTAGTTTTATTGAGGTACAATTGATATAACAGCACTGTTTAAGATGCATAGCATAATCACTTAACTTATAGGAAATTGAGGATTAAACAGAAAATCTTGAGTAGTATCAATTTTAATAATCTAGGACAGAAGAAAATTGCTTCCAGAATGGTGATATGAGGAGATCTATGGATCTTCTCCCCAGCAAAACTACCATAACTGGTGAAAATGATAAAACATAATCATGTAAAGTCTCAGAAAATTGCCCTAAGGGCATATATTAATAGCCAATGGGGAAACATCTATTCCAGGAAATCTTCTAAAGTCTCAGTAAGAACAGTGAGTACCTGTAGCTGTTGAGCCATGATCTGGCCAACTCCCCTCCCCAGTTCAGTATGATGTAAATGTACTTTAGGTGGGTATAACCAAGAGGATAGGGCTCACTATACCCTCAGCTTCCAGGCTAGGGATGACCGTAAGGGGCATGTTGCCAGGACTTCTCATTCCCCTCCCCAAGACCTGTATTGCATGAATATGTGCTGTGCTTAGTTGCTCAGTCATGTGTGACTCTTTGAGACCCTATGGACTGTAGCCTGCCAGGCTCCTCTGTTATGGGGACTCTCCAGGCAAGAATACTAGAATGAGTAGCCTATCCCTTCTCCAGGGGAACTTTCTGACCCCGGAATTGAACCAGGGTCTCCTGCATTGCAGTTGGATTCTTTACCAGCTGAGCTACCAGGGAAGCCCGAGTTCTATTATAAACAAGCACAATTAAGAAGCCTGGCACTCTTTTCTTCTACCCAGTCCCTCCAAGCACTGCAGTTGAAAATACTGGGTCACAATGGCCCTCACCTCAGCTTCCTTATAAGAGAGTTTCCATGCTCATAGAGGCAAGTTAAGAATGTTAGGGACTATGACTTTTGCTAGATCCTGATTTACAGAGCTGTATTGTCATTCTGATACAAATGGGTCATGGTCCCTGCCTCTAGCTCCAAAGCAGTGTATAGAGTTTCTGCTCAGGAGGAGAGGAAGGTCATCAGAAGAGTGAGCTCTGCAGTCACCCTAAAGAGACTGACTGACATTTATTGAAATAGAGCTTGGGGAAGTTCAAGTCTAAAGACACTATAAAAAAAAAAAGTGAAGATTTTGGTGTGGGCAGTTAAGAGGAAGCTGGTAACTCAGTGATAATGACAAGCCAAACAGTAGAATACAAGTTTACAGAGAGAACTAAGGGGAAGAGAAAGCTAAGATTACTTACCCCTTCAAAGGGGCCTTACATTAATTGGATCAGACTGTGGAGCAATTTATACCAGAGTATTTTCAAACGTGCATGCGTGCATGCACACATGCACGTACATGTGCGCATGCACACATGCACGTACATGTGCGTGCGTGCGCACACACACACACACACACACACCAGTCACCTAGTAATTCATCAAGCCTTACACCTGTGTATGATACCAACAGAAGACCACTCAGAAGCTTAACGGAGAAGGCAGTGGCACCCCACTCTAGTACTCTTGCCTGGAAAATCCCATGGACGCAGGAGCCTGGTAGGCTGCAGTCCATGGGGTCGCTAAGAGTCAGGCACAACTGAGCCACTTCACTTTCACTCTTCACTTTCATGCACTGGAGAAGGAAATGGCAACCCACTCCATTGTTCTTGCCTTGAGAATCCCAGGGACAGGGGAGCCTGGTGGGCTGCTGTCTATGGGGTCGCACAGAGTCAGACACGACTGAAGCAACTTAGCAGCAGCAGCAGCAGCAGCAGAAGCTTAACAGGGTGATCATGGAAAGCGATACTCAAAAATAACCCTGCTAAAACTACTTTCATTCCTTTCCAGAGGAGGGGTCATGGTGACTACAAAGGCAAAGACTGCGATCTCTGAGGAATAACATTAGATGCTCTATACTATTATACAGCTGCAGAAATAAGACTGCACTGAACTAGCCCAGACAAGTCACTAATCAAACAAACAAGCACATATTAACAAGTCCCAGAGAGGGGGAATCAGTACCCAAAGATGTTCCAAAATATTATGCAAAATGTTCAGTTTTCAACAAAGAATTATAAAATATGCAAAGAAACAAGAAAGTATGACCCATACACAGGAATAAAGTAGGCAACAGGAACTGACTTTTGAAAGGTCCAATATTGGAAATTAGCAGACACAGGTTTCAAAGCAGCTGTTTCAAATATGTTAAAACAATTAAAGGAAACCACACTTAAAAAAGGAAGGCAAGATGACAATGTCAGGAAATGTAGAATATTGATTAAAAAGGCAGTGGGATAATATATTCAATGTGATGAAAGAAAACAGGCAACCAAGAATCTAATACCCAGCAAAATTCTCTCTCAGAACTGAAAGAAAAATAAAGAAATTCCCAGATTAAAAAAAGTTGCATCTTTTTGCTAGCAGAACCATTTACAAAAATGCTAAGAGAAGTTCTTCAGGCTGAGAGCATGTGACACCAATAGCAATTTGAATACAAATGAAAAAACAAAGTGCACTGATAATATATTTCTTTTCTTATTTTAAAATACTGTGTAAAACTATGTATAGTTTATTTTTATACCTAAAAGATATACACAGACCATTTCATCAACCCAAGAACAAATTAGATTCTTTCTCAAGCACACATGGCACTTTATCCAGGACAGACCATATGTTAGACCACAACACAAACTTCAAATACATTTAAAATAACTTGAAGTCAGACAAAGTATGTACTCTGTCTACAGTGGAACAAGATTAGTTCTTCTACAGGAATTAAGGCCTCTATCTAGGTGGAGGATGATAACCTTAGGCTGAGGACAAGCATGTGGACCCCAGACTGGTTGGAACCAGAAGGCTAGTATCAGACTGAGATGATGACCATTCTATTACCTCACCACCAGCCAATCAGAGAAGAGCTACATACTCTGCAGTGCCACTTCCCCAAATGTTGCCTCAAAAAACTTCCCTGAAACCCACTGGGGAGTTCAGGTCTTCTGAGCACGAGCCACTCATTCTTCTTGCATGGCCTTGTAATAAGCCTTTCTCTGCTCCAAACCCTGACATTTCAGTTTGTTTGGAATGAATTTCAGTTTGACAACACCCTTACTTATAAAGAAGCCAAAACGGTTGTTTTGGTTTTGCTCTGAGGCTTGTAGATTTTTTTTCATCTTCTTTTACTATGGAAAAGTTTCTAAAAAGAGGTCCCTTTACTACTCAGAACAAGGGCTTTATATCCTTTATCTCTAGTAACTAGCAGAGTACTTGGTACTCACATGTTTTTTTGAGTTGAACTCAACAATGGAAAAGAAAGGAAAGAAAATATGTTGACAGAGATGTATTGATAGCTTGTTTCAGATGTGAAGAATCATATAAAAGAACATATTAACAGAAGGAACAGAATTAAGCAGCAAGAAGGATTTTGGACCAATTGGAAAGAAAAGAAGCTGGCAAGTATGGAAAATTAGGAAGTTTTCTTTGGCTAGGTAAGAGAAAAAAACCAGAGAGATCCAGAAGTTAAAATCATACAAACATGCTAGAAGTCCAATTTGGTGACAAATTTCCTAACTTGAAAGAAGGAAGGAAAGAACTAAAGACAAATGAGTGAATACTCTGGTATACGGGAGAGTGAGATACTGATGTTGCTATCTCCTTAAAAGGTGTAAAGTTTAAGCTGAGAGTGGGATTCAGGCAAAAGTAGGTATTTTGTTTTCTTGTTGTTAAAACTGAGTTAATGTGCATCACAATAAGCTGTGGAAAATTCTGAAAGAGATGGGAATACCAGACCACCTGACCTGCCTCTTGAGAAACCTGTATGCAGGTCAGGAAACAACAGTTAGAACTGGACATGGAACAACAGACTGCTTCCAAATAGGAAAAGGAGTACGTCAAGGCTGTATATTGTCACCCTGCTTGCTGGGAACCCTGGCATGCTGCAGTCCATGGGGTCACAAAGAGTGACTGAACTGAACTGAATGATAAAATATTCAAGAATGTGGGTCAAAGAAAGCAAATGCAATTGAGTGACAATAAATAGTTCAGTTCAGTTAGTCATGTCCGACTCTTTGTGACCCCATGGACTGCAGCATGCCAAGCTTCCCTGTCCATCACCAACTCCCTGAGCTTGCCCAAACCCATGTCCACCGAGTTGGTGATGCCATCCAACCATCTCATCCTCTGTCGTCCTCTTCTCCTGCTTTCAATCTTTCTCAGCATCAGGGTTAGAGTTTCAGCTTCAGCATCAGTCCTTCCAACGGATATTCAGCACTGATTTCCTGTAGGATTGACTGGTGGGATCCCCTTGCTCTCCAAGGGACTCTCAAAAGAGTTTTCTCCAACACCACAGTTCAAAAGCATCAATTCTTTGGTGCTCAGCTTTCTTTACAGTCCAACTCTCACATCCATACATGACTACTGGAAAATCCATAGCTTGGACTAGATGGACCTTTGTTGGCAAAGTAATGTCTCTGCTTTTTAAAATGCTATCTAGGTTGATCATAGCTTTTCTTCCAAGGAGCAAGCGTCTTTTAATTTCATGACCGCAGTCACCATCTGCAGTGATTTTGGAGCCCAAGAAAATAAAGTCTGTCACTGTTTCCATTGTTTCCCTATCTACCTGTCATGAAGTGATGGGACTGGATGCCATGATCTTAGTTTTTTGAATGTTGAGTTTTAAGCCAACTTTTTCACTCTCTTTTTTCACTTTCATCAAGAGGCTGTTTAGTTCTTCACTTTCTGCCATAAGGGTGATGTCATCTGTGTATCTGAAGTTAAGTTGCCTCAGTCGTGTGGGACTCTTTGCAATCCCATGGACCGCCTACCAGGCTCCTCTGCCCATGGAATTTTCCAGGCAAGAGTACTGGAGTGGGTTGACATTTCCTTCTCCAGGGGATCTTCCCAACGCAGGGATCGAACCCAGATCTCCCTCACTGCAGGCAGCTGAGGTTACTGATACCTCTCCCGGCAATCTTGATTCTAGCTTGTGCTTCATCCAGCCTAGCATTTCGCATGATGTACTCTGTATATAAATGAAATATCAGGGTGACAATATACAGCTTGATGTACTCCTTTCCCAATTTGGAACCAGTCTGTGACAATAAACAAGTCAGCTAAATAATTCCAGATGGCTAACAAAACTGTGGAAGTGGAACTTCCCTGGTGGTCCAGTGGTTAAGAATTTGCCCTGCAATGCAGGGGGTGTGGTTTGATCCCTCCTTGGGGAACTGAGTTCCCAAATGCTGAAGAGCGACTAAGTCCGTGTGCCACAACTACTGAAGTGCATGCCACACCTAGAGAGTCCATGCACCTCAACGAAAGATCCTGTATGTTGCAGCTAAGACCCAACACAGCCAAATGGGAAAAAAAATGCTGTGGAAGTAAATGTGTTTCCTTAGAGAATGTGTGAAAGGAAACAGAAGTAGAACAACCTATGGACCACTTGTGATCACAGGGAGATGATGAAGATAAAGAATATTTAAAAGCAGATTCACAAAGAGCGGTCCGTGGCAAGGGGCATTTTAAAAGAAGAGGCTAAGCCAAATATTACCTTTCCTTAGAAAGGAATTACAAATCTTTGAAATCAAGATATCGCCAGAATGGAGGAAAAAATTCTAAAAAGAGAATCAAAAAGAATTGCATGAAGGAAGGCAAACATACCAAACAGTACACTGAATGCTTGCATTTTCTTTGAAGGTTGCACGTTACCTGTTCAAAAGCTGTTGAAGCTCTTCTCCCTTGCTGTAGATCAACTGCAGCTGCCATGAGTAGACATGTTTTCTGTGCAATCAGAATTACTTGATCAGAAGGACAAAACAGGGACATCTGATAAGAAATAACCAGAACATCAATGAATAGGGAGAATTCTGCCAGGTGAACACAAACAATCAGAATGAAAATCAGCAACATCCTGTCTGAATGACAAAATTCAGCTGGAAAACCACATCTCACCTTAACGATGATATCGGCTATAACACTGATTTATGGTTTTAATGTTATATTACTTTCTATTTTTTAGCACTTTTTGAGAGATTAAAAAGCTTCATTTCTTCAGAATTTTCCTCTTTCCCAGTGACAAGTACTGTCATTTGGCCCTGTATCTTTATCTAGTGATTTACTTCTTGGCTTATGTTGTAATTTCTAAGTGATTTTTCCCCTGGCAAATAGATTTTCCCTTTGCATTGAATAGAGCTGAAATTAGTACCTATATTGTTCATGGCTGAAAGAGACAATGTCAAATCTTGACAGGCATTAGGATAACTTCATCATTAAACCTTGTACTCTAGCTTTAGAAAAAAACTCCCATGGGGTGTGCTTAGAGTAGGGGGCCTGAAGAAATGAGTCCTCTGTTTATAACACACCCAACAGGAATCTGGGTTCATTGTGACAAGGGGCACAAAACTTGTGGCCTTTCTATGAACAAATACCCAAACACATGTCTCTCTGTAGCTCCACATGGTTGCTGGTAGGACCAGTAGGGCTCAATACTGGAAGAAAACCTACAGTATTTAATAGAGAAGTTTGCCACCTAGAGCTGGTGAGGTACACACATGAGTGGGCCATGGGTGGTCTTATAAAGGCTTTGAACCTCTCTTTCCAAGGAAAGAAAAAGAAAAAATAGATTGCAACAGCATGCCATTCTGGAAAACATAAAACTATGGAGACCATAAAAAGATCAACAGTTGCCAGGAGTTTGGGGGGAGAGGGGAGATGAATACACAGGGTACAGAAGTTTTATGAGCAGTGAAATACTGTGTATCACATTATAATGATGGATATATGTCATTGTACTTTTGTCTAAACCCACAGAATATGCAACACTACTCTCACTTATTAAAGCAAACCCTATGGTGAACTGTGGACTTTGGTAATTATGATGTGTCAATGCATTTCGTTCTTGGTTTTTTTAAAAAAGGTACCACTTAGTTAATAATGGCTATGCATGTGTGGGAAGGGGATATATGGGAAATTTCTGTACCTGTCAATTTTGTTGTAAACCTAAAACTGGTCTAAAAAGTCAAAAAAAAAAAAAAAAAAAAGAATTAACACTCAGGGTAGACATTTTTGGCAAAACTTTTGTTTCCCTTTCATGTGTGTATACATATTACACACAAGATTAACAAAGTTTGTAGGCCACTCTAGCCAAGTTATGCTGGCAAATAAAAGCACAAATTAACCTCAAAAAATAACCTCCCAGCATTGTACTACAATAAAATTCTAGGCTACTTAGGATTCTAACATGGAATTCTACTAGTGCTATCATAAATGTCAAAACTAAAACTGATTTACCTCATTAAATGGCAATTATACTTAAATTTTCAAACATTATTTCTTATGCTCCCCAAATATTTAGTGATCATAATCATCACCATCACTTAACTAAATAGCATTTCAAGATACTCAATCTCGACATCTCAGGTAACTCATATATAAGGTGAAGGAGTTGTGCTAGATTACCTATATAGTCTTTTCCAGTTCTAAAACATTTGATCTATGTCAACATAACAGATTTCATACTCCTGAATGTGTATGAGGGATATTCTTTACCACCTCCCCTTTCATCCTCTCATCAATGCTTGTTCCTTTGCCTGTCATTTAACCTCTACCTTGCAGGCTAATGACTATTTTTAAGTGCTTATAATTGCAAAACAAACTCAAATCCTTATACATAGAGCTTGCTCTCAGAAAAGTTATAAAGCAGATCTAAACTTCTTAGCATCCTTTTAACCTCCTGTTGTCCCCAAATACCTATTCTATATTCCTACAGACTTATATCCAGAACCGTTCCTAATGTTTTGGTAATTTACAACTTCTTAGAGTATTTCCTTCTAAAAATAGTTAGATTTTTATATAGGACTTTGAGAGACTGAAATTCCTTCAAAGATAAAAGAGTAAGTCTCTTATGGTAGAACTTTACACTCCAGGATGGTTGTTTGTGATACTGTGGTATGGGGAGATCTACCTCATGTTCTCATATTATATCCTCTAGGGAGCAAATTCTCCTTAGGTCATTCCTGCTTAAACGTATATTAAGAGTTCCTAGATTAAAAGCCAATCTCACTCTATACTTAGTCCTTGACTATAGCCATAGGGTCATATCCTTGTTGTGGTTCATACATGAGATACCTGTTAGAAGAGACTTACCTTGTAAGAAAGTACAAAAAATTCTCTCATTGACAGTGGATCTTTCTCACACTGCACGGCCAAGTTCCAAGCTGAACATTAACATAAAATAACATAATTATGAAAATTCACTGTTTATTCTGTACCATTATAATCTCCACAGATTTATAATCTCCACATCCTTAATATTAACATACTAATGTGGGGTTTCTCAAGGGTTAAAAAAAGCTAACTTTAGGTTTTTAGAGAAATTTTTTCCAGGTAAACTTAGAGACTTCTATTACTTCCAATCTTTAATTCTAGGACAATGACTAATGGCAATAGTGTTGAATTTTTTTTAAAATCAGGGATATACAATAAATTCTTAGTTGACACGAATCCATCTAAAAAATGAGTATCACATTGAAAGAAAGTTAAAATTAAGCAAAGATCAGGTATATTAGACTCAACGTTCAGGAAAACTGATGGAAAGATTCACATCTTTCATAGAGCTGTGGACATCCCCATTAGGCAACATTCAGCATGATCTTTATCTTGAAAAATCAAAATTAAAATTCAGTGAAACAAGTATTGAGAAATAACTTTTTGAACTTCTAAAACATCAAAGTCATTAAATCTTTCTGTAATTTAAATGTTTTCTATTTTCCATTATACACATAAGTTTCCCAGAAACCAGATTGTTGTATTTATTCCCTTTTCTCCTAGAGACCCAGTAAACCCCATAAAGCAGAAAAAGGTTCATGAAGAACCAGTTAACCTTATAACACTGATGCTTAATTGCTCTTGCTTACTTATCACTGGAGTGTAAATTTTATAAATAGAATCTGCATAAAGTAAATTGCATAACTCATAACCGTATAACGTGATGAATTTTCATAAAGTATATAATATCCATGTAACCAATCCAGATCAAAGATCTTTATCATTACCAGAAACCCAGAAGCAATCCCACCTACCCTCTTCAAGTACTACTCCCTTCAAGGGTAACCACTATCCTGAGTTCTAAGACTGTAAATTAGTTTGCTGGCTTTTTGTTTCTTACTATATATAAATGGATCCATGCAGTATATACATAACATCTGGCTTCTTTTGCTCAACATTCATTTTGTTGTGATTCATTCATATTGTTGCATATAGTTTATTTTTCAGGATTCACATTTAGAGATAAATTGGGCATTCTAGAACAAGTTTAGGAACATAACCTTGGAGACCTGCAGTTCTAATTCATTATTTTATTCTTAGATTCATTTCAATAGAAAATGAAGAAAACTAACAGTGAGTGCATGGTATGTCCCAGGTTCCCCATTTTTTATAGTAAAACTGAGATTAAACAGTAAAACTGAGATTAAGCAAGTTATCCTTTTACCCATAGCTATAAATTTAAGAGCTAGAATTTTAATCTGTCTGATTCTATCACCCCACAATGTTTCGCTTAGCCACACAATTTCCTTTTACCTGTTTTTCGAAACCAATGAGCTTCGTTAATCTTAGAGGCTAAAGTCCAGGTTTCTCCTTCAAATAACTGAGTAAGGTTCAGGAGTGCTGCATCAAACAAGAAAATCTGATATTGAGGTCTTTTACTTTATACTCTAACAAAGTTGTTAATCCTGCTTTAAAAACAGTCAGACATGAGCCTGGATTTAGAAAGTCCTTTTTCAGTGTGTGTGCATGAGTGCATACCAAAATAATTAAAATGACAAAAAGCATTACCAAGCTCTTATAAACTGTTAATTCAAACTCTGGAGAACAAACACATCTTTGGAGAGATTTTTAATTAGAGCAATCATTCACTACCTGAGGTAGAAAGATATGATTTATGTGTAAGGAAAAAAATAGAAATAATCATTTAAAATACTGAAATGGAGATTGAGGATTGGAAAGATACTGATAGGTTAGCATAATATTTATTTACTGAACTCCTAAGCAAGCAAAGTACAGAACCAAAATCTGTTGTGATCATCAGAAAACATTTATTACATACTCTTGTGCCCTTCTGAGAGAGAAGAATGCCAACAGTAAACATTCCTCTTTTGAAAAGCTGTGGTTTCTAAACTGCTTTGTTACATTTAACAACCTGTTGACAGATATTTGAGGTGTAGAAGTGAACTACTGCAATAAATGGGATAGAATTCCTAGGATATGGAGTTTTTGGTGTATTTTAGACTTAAGGAAATTGGTACATTGTTGTTATTTAGTCGCTAAGTCATACCCAACTCTTTTGTGACCCCATGGACCGTAGCCCACCAGGCTCCTCTGTCCATGGGATTTCCTAGCCAAGAATACTGGAGTGGGTTGCCATTTCCTTCTCTGAGGCATATTCCTGACCCAGGGATTGAACCCACATCTCCTGCACTGCAGGCAGATTCTTTACCACTGAGCCACCAGGCATGGGCAGTAGAAATCAGAAGACCTATTAGGCAAAAGCAACACCAAGAAAGAAAGCATGGAGTTGGAAAAAGAAATTCAATGGAGCTAGGAAGTTAGCTGAATGAAGTGGGCAGGCAGGAATTATTGGTATACAGAGGAGGTGACATAGACTTGGATAGATGGATAGTGACTATAGTGAAGTCGCTCAGTCGTGTCCGACTCTTTGTGACCCTGTGGACTATAGCCTACCAGGCTCCTCTGTCCATGGGATTTTCCAGGCAATAGTCCTGGAGTGGATTGCCATTTCCTTCTCCAGGGGATCTTCCTGACCCAGGGATTGAACCCGGGTCTACCGCAATGTAGACAGACGCTTTACCGTCTGAGCCACCAGGGAAGTCCAGATAGATCGATGGACAGCCTCAAAATAACAGAGTAAGCAATCTGAATTTGATGCAGAGATCATGAAAATTAGTGGGGTTCAGAGTGTTTTTGTTTTGATCCTTTTTTACTTGTTCATTTTCTAGGTTAGAATCAAGTGGAAACAGAGATGGAAGGCAGGTAGGGAGGGAGGAAGGAAAAAACAGAAATGTCTTTTTAAAAACTGTAATAAAAACAGAGCTGAAATCACATTTGGAGATGAATGCTAGTGACAGCAAACTTTTCTCTGCTTGTGAATAAAGAAACTAGATATACTGCTGTGACAAATGTTAGTAAAAACATGAAGCTTAACTCAAACATGAAGCCTGAGGCAGTGTGCTCAATATACTTGGAGAATTTATATATTGATAGAGGATAGAGGCAAGATGAATGAGTGAAAATAATCAAGGAGATATTTACCTGTATTGAAGTAAGCCAAAATTCTATCCATTTCTTGCCTTCTAAAAAGTAAAGAAAAGAGTATTTTCCTGCTGTTCCAAAGCTTTACTTCAGAAAAGTATCAAAAAGAGACTCTATTTGTACCTGAGAGCTTCTCAAAGAAAATGCAAAATTGTGAAGTTTGTTGCTCAAGGTGCAAATCTATCATTTTACACTGTTTTTCCCCATTATAGGATACTGTTCCTCAGCCCCAATGTCCTCGTATTTTTTTCTCTCTTCCCCCTCTACACCTAAGCAAAGGATTTCAATGACTGATAAAGTTTTATATTACAGGGTCGTAGAATTTGAGAGCAGGTACTGATCTCTGTGATTTTCAACTTTTTTTTTTTGAAGAGGGGAAACCAGAACCTGTGTTTCAGATAAAATTTTATAAAACTCTAATATACAAGAAGAGACAGAAGTGTAGCTGCTCTGGTTGAACCATTCGTGGGCTAGTAGATGTTCTTTATTTTTTTGGATGTTCTTTATTACTGTATTTACATGAAAACAATAAAGGCATATTTTAAAAATATTCCGTAATTTAAGTTTGTCCTTAATTCAAACAAGATGCCTTTCTTTTTCCCTATCTTCAAATTAGTTTTAATGAGTGGGATTTGACTGCATTGCAATTACATGGAGTATGAAGCACCCTTTAAGTCCAATATAAGATCTTCTTATAAAGAACTGATATTTAGTCATTTAAACAAATTGAGTGACTATTACGTATCTGATACTGTCCTAGGTTTCAGAGATACAAAGATCAATATAAATAGCCCTTTTTAGCCTTCAAGAAGCTTTTATGTTCTATTAGCTATCAAGGTTTAGTCTCTGAGTTTCCTATTTTATTCTTTAACTTTTCATTGTTGAAAATTTCAAAGAAGTTTACATGTGTTAACAGATGAATGAACCCCCAGGTATCCATGGCTTAGCTTCAATAATTATTAATTCATCATCAATCTTATTTCAGTGATACTTCCACCTAGCTATATTATTTTGAAGCAAATTCCAGACATCACATAATTTCATCCATAAATATTTTAGGGTGTGTCTATAAGATAAAAGGATTCTTTAAAAATCATAACTATATTACCATTATATGCTTTAAAGATAATACTTTTAAAAAAATTTTTAAATTATTTATTTGGCTGTGCTGGGTCTTAGTTGTAGCATGTGGGATCTTTTAGATGTGGCATGTAGGATTTAGTTTCCTGACCAGTGATCAAACCAGGACCCCTGCATTAGAAGTGTGGAGTCTTAGCCAAGTACCACCAGGGAAGTTCCAATAATTTCTTAATATCATCAAATATTTGATCATTATTCAAATTCCAATTATCTCAATACTTTTTTTTTTTAAGTTTAAGTGCCCTTCAAATGGATTCATAGAACCTGTAAAGAAGAGGCAAAACTTAACCATACATGTATGGGTAGAATTTGTATTATAAAAAAAGTTATGTCATCAATATAATATTACCTCAGTTATAGACGGTTCCCAATGAATTTAGCTGAAAAAATACTATACCTCCAGGTACAAACATACAAAGCAAAAATGAAGTAGTGGTACACTATTATAGACTTTTTGTTCAAGCAGAGACAATAGAGATGAGTGATATTTCTCTGAAAGTCATCCCTACTCAAGATCTTGAATAGTTTTCTTTTAAATTATTAGGAGTAAATGAATTTTGTGAATGAAAAATGGCTGACCTAATTCTTCCACAAATTGTTAAGTTCTTGATATCATATGCCACAGAAACTGTGAGCAGAAAGATATCTGAATACTCCCAGCTGAGGTGATAGAAAATCGGAATCAACAAAAATCAGGTTATTTATGTTTCTGTGGGAAAGTAAGAGATACATCTATATGTAAGTCTCCTGTTAAGAAAGGGAAAAACAGACTTCCCTGATGGTCCATGGTTAAGAATCTGCCTGCCAAAGCAGGGGACATAAGTTTGATCCTTGGTCTGGTGAGATTCCACATGCCACAGGAGCAACTAGACCCACGTGCCACAACTACTGAGCCTGTGCTCTAGAGCCCATGAGACACAACTACTGAAGCTTATAATATAGAGTCTGTACTCTACAACAAGAGAAGCCACCGCAATGAGAAGCCCTCGCACCACAATTAGAGAGTAGCCCCCGCTCACTGCAACTGGAGAAAGCCTGCATGTAGCAACGAGGACCCAGCACAGCCATAAATAAATAAATGGGAAAAACAGATGCAATATCATAATGAAATCATAGCTAATGTTACTGAGGGCATGGTAAGGGTCTGGCAATATTCTAAGTGTTTTACACTTATTTATTCATCAAGTCATCACAGTAACCTCATAGGGTAGGTACTATTATTACACCCATTCTACAGATGAGCAAACAGAGGCCCAGGCTACATATCTAATAAGTGGCAGAGCCAAAATATAAATCCAGGAAGACTAGCCCCAGAGTCTATACTGCCCTTACCCATTATACTATATATTTCTCAATATTACATTTCTAGTGGAAGTTTTTCTATTTTTTTTCTAATGGTGAATACATCATTTCTGTTGAATTATAACTTACTTGTTTTCAGATTCTGGCATTTGAGAAATTCTTGGAAGACAAAGACGAAACAAACACCTGTATGATAAAGTAATAAAAAAAAATGATGCTTAGAAAGAAATCAAGTTAGTAATCTTGATTACCCCAGGGGGTGGAAGTAAGAAAAGAGAGAGGAAAAGGAGATTAATTATTTTATTTGTAAGTCTTTGTATGTCTTAATGGTTGCAATGAAAACATACCAACTTAGTAATTTTGGAAGAGTAATTTAGTAAAATAATTTTAAAACAAAAGCACTGCTTATTAGATATTCTTAAATAGTTCCACAGTTTATATCATTGCCCCAAATCACCTGTTGGAACATTAGGCATAATGTACAAGTCTTTTATATTTTTCTTTCTATAAAGGAACCTGGAACTGGCCTTTGGGTTCCATATAAACTAGGATGAGTACTTTTTGAAGGGATCTGGCAGCATGATGACAAATGGACAAAATAAGGTATTTTGTTAAGTTTCAAACCTTAAAAATCTTTAAAAATAAAAAACACTATCAATCATCCTGGATGATTTTAGATATTTATCTGACTAAACATATGCAAGTATCTCAAGACTCCTTCTGATATTATTATATCTGTGATTCCATTTCCCTTCAGAAGAGTGGACTCAAGTACAGTTGGCCAACAGGATAATCACTACAGAACCCTTCTGGTTTCCAGTTTTTCCACTGGCATATTCTCTACCATTACCTCAGCCTCCTCTGCCTGATTATTGTATGTAAAAGTTCCCTTTTGATAAATCATTTTCCTTCATAGAAAGAGATAAAGAAAAGATCAGGTTTAACTGATATGTTCTTTTTTTTGTTTGTTTTTTTACTTTAAGCATTCTTACCAAATTTCCAATAGCATTTTTCACAGAAATAAAAGAAAAAAATCCTGAAATTCGTATGGAACCACAAAAGACCCTGAACAACCAAAGCAAGCTTGAAAAAGAAGAAGAAAGTTAGAGCCATCACATTTGTTTTCAAACTATACTACAAAGCTATAGTTATTAAAACAGCATGGTACTGGCATAAGAATAGTCACATAGACCAATGGAATAGAATAGAGAGCCCAGAAATAAACTCACCTATATATCATCAACCAATATTTGACAAGGGAGACATGAATACTTAATAGAGGAAATAAAATCTTTGTCAATAAGTGGTACTGAGAAAATTGATATCCACACACAAAAGAATGAAACTGGACCTTTATCTCTCACTACACAGAAGACATAGATCAAAATGGATTAAAGACTTAAATACAAGACTTAAAACCAATTAAAAAACAAATAAATTTTTAAAAAAGAAAAAAAAACCAACAAAAAACAAAAAAACGTAGAAGCATAAAACTCCTGGAAGAAAACACAGGGAAAAATTCCTTGATAATGACTTTTTGGATATGATACCCAAAGCACAAGCAACAAAAGCAAAAATGAATTAAAATGAGTAAGTGGGGCTAAATCACAGTAAAAATATTGTGCATGGCAAAGGAAACTATCAAAAAAATGAAAAGGCAACTAATAGAATGGAAGAAAATATCTTCAAATAATATATATGATAAGTGGTTAATATCTAAAATATATAAGGAACTCCTACAGCTCAACTGCAAAATACAATCTTATTTTAACATGGGAAGAAGCCCTGTAGAGATATTTTTCCAAAGAAGACATCCAAATGGCCAACAGGTACATGAAAAGATGCTCAACATTATAATCATCAGGGAAATGCAAGTCAAAACCACAGTGAAATATCACCTCACACCTGTTAGAATGGCTATTATCCAAAAAAAAGAGATAAGTTTTTTTATAGAAAAAAGGAAACCCTTGTGCATTGTTGACGGGAATGCCACTGTGGAAAAAGAGCATGGAGGTTCCTCAGAAATTAAAAATAAAACTGCTATACAATTCACCAACCCAACTTTGGGTTATGTATCTGAAAGAAAGGAAATCAGTGTCTTGAAGAAATATCTGCACCCCCATGTTCACTATAGCATTATTTGCAATAGCTAAGACATGGAGACAGCCTTAAGTGTCCATCAATGGAGGAATAAAAAAATGTAGTATGTGTACTTGCACACACACACACAGGAATATTATTTAACTAGATAAAAGAAAAGTCCTGTCTTTTGTGACAACATGGACAGACCTTGAAGGCATCATACTAAGTGAAGTAAGTCAGACAAAGAAAGACAAGTACTGGATTATCTCCCTTATATGTGGAATCTCTAAAAAAAAAAAAAGCAAGCAAGCAAGAAATAACAAAAAAAGGAAGAAATCCAAACACACAGAAACAGAGTAGAATGATGTTTGTTAGGGCCTGTGGGTGGACAAAATGGAGAGATGCTGGTCAAAGGGTATAAACTTCCAGTTACAAATTGAATACAGCCCAGAGATCTAATGTACAGCATGGTGACTGTAGTTAACCACACTGTATTATATACATGAAGGTTGCTAAGAGAGTAAATCTTAAAATGTTCTCACCACATACAGTGTAGTATTTTGTGAGGTGATGGATGTAATCTTCTTGTGCTAACCATTTCATAATATGAATGTGTATTAAATCACCAAGTTACATACCTTAAACTTACAAAATACCACCATTTGTCAGTTATATCTCAATAAAGCTGGGGAAAAAAACCCCACTTGGTATTGTAGGCATTGTTTCAGCCTGAAGCCATCAGTACTATTACGGCAAAATTTATAGACCAAGAGTAACATGTATAGAGGAAATGCTTTTACATCCACAGGATGTGGATTACTTACTTTAAAGCTGTAAGAACTTGTGGCGGCTCTTCCGAATATTTAGCTAAATTTTCCAAAGCTTTT
The DNA here is from genome assembly GCF_002263795.3 of Bos taurus. Taxonomy (NCBI): domain Eukaryota; kingdom Metazoa; phylum Chordata; class Mammalia; order Artiodactyla; family Bovidae; genus Bos; species Bos taurus. The sequence goes on along the minus strand of NC_037357.1, from coordinate 79,863,663 downwards.
ACTGCTACGACTTGTTGGCCATTCTAAAAAGGATAAATATGATATGTTAAATTACATTTCAAAATGATACTTATAAAATACTGTCTATATTCCTGCCCATTAAGGACAAGAAAAAAAAATCTAAACTTGTCTGTTTGCATTCTCAAACTAAGAGTTGCTGCAAGATGGTAGAAGGATTACTCACTGAAAAACTTTTTACTAAACAGGTTCATATTGGCCCCAGAAAGCCACTCCTCTCTATCCACAAACACTCATAGCCTTGCCAACACTGCCTTAACTCCACTAGGACTAATCTTACTGTGCTCTTTATTCCTGTTTATCAGCAGTAACCAAAAGAACCCCAGACTCTGAGATCACCCTCATTTCCAGCACCCTAATCCACATAAGGGTTTCCCAAATGGCTCAGTGGTAAAAAAATCCACCTGCCAACGCAGGAGACACAGGATTGATCCCTGGGTCAGGATGATCCCACTCCAGTATTCTTGCCTGGGAAGTTCCATGGTGAGAGGAACCTGGTGGGCTACAGTCCATGGGGTGGCAAGAGTTGGATACAACTCTTTTTTGACTATAAACAACAAACCTTTCTAATTCACTCCTTTTATCACTCCAGCAATTCTTCCACTGCATTAAGATCACCAATACACTGACACTACTAACATTTCACCATTCCTAATCTCTTTGAAGTCCTCCTCTGTATCTAGTTTAAATTCCATGGGGATTCATTATAACCATTTCCTTCTTTCTTGATTTTCCCGCCCCTCTTTTGCTTCGTTGTGTTCATCTGGCAAAAGTATGTTGTTGTTGTTCAGTCACTAAGTCATGTCAGCAAACCCAAGCCTGGTTAAATTCAACTTTCTAGTCACTTTTGTGCCTGTATCCATGCAGCTGAAACTAGCCAGATAAAAACCTATACAACTATTTATTTTAAAATTTCATCAAATGGACCTTACTGCTACAAGGCAAGCATACCACATACCCTTGCCATTCACTTTTCTGATTTTCTGGATGATTAGTTGACATCTTGTCCTCTTTTCTCAAGTCTCCAACACCTCCTCTCCTATTCTTACTCTCGGGTGATGACCTTGTTTACCACTTCATTGAGAAAAGTGAAGCATACATGACTACTGGAAAAACCACAGCTTTGACTATATAGACCTTCATTGGAAAAGTGATGTCTCTGCTTTTTAATACACAATCTAGGTTTGTCGTAGCTTTTCTTCCAAAGAGAAAGTGTCTTTTAATTTCATGGCTGCAGTTAGCATCCACAGTTTCTTTGGAGCCCAAGAAAATAAAATCTGTCACTATTTCTACATTTTCCCCTTCTATCCATCATGAAGTGATGGGACTGGATGCCATAATCTTATTTTTTTTGAATGCTGAGTTTTAAGCCAGCTTTTCTTCCTAGAGCCAATCCCCAAAATTACACACTTGTGTCCATTACTGTTTAATGACATTAGTCTAACAACTTTCATTTTTGTAACATTGCCAACTTTTGTTCTCTAACTGGGTCATTCCTATCAGTATATAAGCATTCTCATTCATCCCATTTCAAGCAAATAAACAAGCCTCTTTATCCTACTTCTCTCACCAACTACTACCCAACTTCTTTTATTTTTCTTGCCCAACTTCCTTTCTTCCCTTTGTAGTAAATGTTTCTACAGAATTGACTATACTTATTGCATACAATTTCTTTCCTTCAATTCTCTCTTGAGCCTACTGTAATCAGGCATTTGTCCTACCTCGACCCAAACTGCTCGTCAAACTCACCAACGACCAACATATTATAAATTCCAATGGTCAATTCTCAGTCCTCATGGTATTTGACATATCAGCAACAATCAACATAATCACTCTTTCCTCCTTGAAACACAGCTGCCTTCTAAGACACCACACCATCCTTGTTTTCTCCTACCTCATGGGTTGTTCTCTTTCATTAATTACCCTTTTATTGGTTCCTCTCAGTTCAGTTCAGTCACTCAGTAGTGTCCGACTCTTTGTGACCCCATGGACTGTAGCACGCCAGGCCTCCCTGTCCATCACCAACTCCTGGAGTTTACCCAAACTCATGTCCATTGAGTCAGTGATGCCATCCAACCATCTCATCCTCTGTCATCCCCTTCTCCTCCTGCCTTCAATCTTTCCCAGCATCAGAGTCTTTTCAAATTAGTCAGTTCTTCGCATCAGGTGGCCAAAGTACTGGAGCTTCAGCTTCAACATCAGTCCTTCCAATGAATATTCAAGACTGACTTCCTTTAGGATGGACTGGTTGGATCTACCTGCAGTCCAAGGGACTCTCAAGAATCTTCTCTAATACCACAGTTCCTCTGAACAGTTACTGGTTCCTCTGCTTTTCTGCAAACCATTAATATTTGAGAGCTCCAGGCTCAGTCTCTGGTCATCTTCTCTATTTCATTTATACTCCCTTCCTTGGTGATGGTATCCCAGTCTAATAGCTTTATATATCATCTATATATTCGGAGAAGGCAATGGCACCCCACTCCAGTACTCTTGCCTGGAAAATCCCATGGATGGAGGAGCCTGCTAGGCTGCAGTCCATGCTAAGGGTCAGACACGACTGAGCAACTTTACTTTCACTTTTCACTTTCATGCATTGGAGAAGGAAATGGCAACCCACTCCAGTGTTCTTGCCTGGAGAATCCCAGGGATGGGGGAGCCTGGTGGGCTGCCATCTATGGGGTTGCACAGTCGGACATGACTGAAGTAACTTAGCAGCAGCAGCAGTAAACCTTTCTCTTCAGCCCCGACCTCTTTCAGAACTCCAGAGCTGTATCAACTGACTACTCGGATCTCCATTTGGATAGTCTAACAGACATCTCAAATGCATCATGTCCAAATTGCACTCCTAACTGTCCTCCCAACTCTGCTCTATTTGCAGCTTCTCCTAGTTCAGTTGATGGCAACTCTTTTTGATGACCCAGTCTCTTTCTCTTATACCCTTCATCTGTCAGCAAATTCTCTTATCATTTACCTCCACTGTTATCTCCCTTATCTGAGTCACCTTAATCTTTTCTCTAGATTACTTTAAAAATTTCCTATTAGGTATCCTTGCTTCCACCTTGGCTCTTCTTTTCTGGCCTAGTCTCAGTATAACACCCAAGAGTATTTCTGTTAAATAAAAGTCAAATCATGTCACGACACTCCAATGTCATTCAGAGTAAAAGTCAAAGTACTTTCACTAGTCTATAAGGATCTATATAATCCAGACTCTCTATTACCTCTCTGACTTGATCTCTCATTAATCCCACCCTTTATTCACTCTAGCCATACTGGCTTCCTTGCTACTCCTGGTTCCTACCTTACAGACTTTGAATTGGTGTTACCTCTGCCTGGAATACTGCTCCTCTTCACTTCCCCATCTACAGGGCTAACTCCCTCACCAATTTCAAGTCTTCATACAATGTCATCTTCTTGATGAGACCTATCCTCATCACTCTATTTGAAAAAAATAACTCACACCCATTTCAGCCCATCCCCATCCCTGATCTGCTCTATTAAGACTGCTCTATTTTTTCTATATTGCTATCAACTTCTAACATATTATGTCATTTCTTATTTATTATGCTTATTAATATTTTCTTTCCTCCTGCTTGAATGTTAGCTCCAAGAAGGCATATCAATGTTTTGTTTACTTATTTATACCAAGAGCCCAGAACAATGGTAGGCACATAGTAGCTACTCAATAAATATCTGCTGAATGAATGACAGTCTCATTAGCACTTGAAATGCCTTTTGCAATACACTAAGTGAAGACTGGATTCCATCCTTGTTCTTTTGTAGAAATATATTCAATTTCCTGGGCTTGGCTCATCCATACTTCCTTCCATCTTCTAATTCAAACTACTTTGGGTTTCTTCCCCCCAATTCTTTCTCTTCTATTACAATTATTTGCTTTTCAGAAATATAGTTCCATAATTCTTCCACCACCTTTCTTCTGCTTTCCATCAGATATAACTGTATAAACCTTCCTTTAAAAATATATTTGTTTTTGGGTTCCCCATTACAGATTTTTTTCTCATTTTCTGCACAAACACATCCTGTATCCACATCTGCCAAATATTTTTCCTCTTCCAGGAGTTTTATTATCCTATTCATTAACATCAAAACACATATCATTCAAAACTATATTCAGCTATTACTTTGAGCAAGATACTGGACTGGGTACCAGAAATACAGTCCTCAAGTGTCAGGAAGCATTTAACAGGAGGCTTCCTGTGTGCTGTTTTGGATCTGTCATGAATCTTCTGTTCCTTATTAATTCCCAAATATTCAGGAATTAAGAGGGGTGGCAAACCGCTCCCAGGGCTGAGGAATGCATGCATTTCCTTCGTTAGTTTTTCCATACAATAATAAGTAACTATTTACGACCCTCTTCCTTTTTATGAACCATAAGGTAAAAGTGATTATTTACAACCCTCTCTCTTTGATATAGATTGCCTTATGTTTCCTTCATAGTTTGTAAGTCTAGACTTTTGATCTTTATCTTTGCTGAACAAAGCTACCTTGTAAGACACTATATATACCCACACTATGTTGAATAAAACACCTTTGCTCCATCAGAGCTTGGGTCCCCGTGTCTTTCTCTCTCTCTCTGGCTAATTCTCTGGAGCACAGAAACTCTCATGCTCACTCTCCTGCCCAGGCTTCTAAGACCCTCTCAAGAAGGCGCACTGTGCCTTCACCCCCTGGAGAGGGCGCCCAGTGCCTTCGTGAGCAACACAAGCCCTGTGTCAAGGACTTCACTGGTTTTCTGCGTAAACCAGGGAATATCAGCCTCTCTCTCTCTTTTACTTTCTTATCATCAACTCCAGACCACCAGGTTCTGGTCCATTAAAGGATCTCAACACTCAAGGATCTTGTAAGTCAAGTTGGACAGACAATCCATGCATTAGCAATATAAGACAGTATATAAAATATAGACCAAATAAGTAGTATACACATTAAAAATGACTGCAATTCAGAGTAGGAGGAGAGCACTGAGAACTAGAATTGATTTGGGAAATCTGTACAGTGGAAAAAAATCTTAAGGTAACATTTAAATAAGAACATTTCTTAAAAAATAGAATGGTGTCAATAAGACAGGGAAAAAGGAATGTGATTGGCCTGTTTGAGAAACACTGAATGTGCTTGGAGTTATAGAAGTCTTATGTGTCTGCTATTCTAGACCCTGTGCCTAAGTGGCTTATATCACTATGATGATGATACAGGGGAGTAATATGAGATAAAGTAGAAGAGACAACTGTGGCCAGATTGTATATTGTTGATAATATACTTGACAGTTGTTAAAATGCTTTTCCTAATCCTATGTATTACTAAGACCAGAATTTTGCCAATAAAAAAGGAGGTACAAGTTATTATTGCTTCCAAACTAAAGTTGTTTTTTGGTTATCAACTAGAAAGGTCCATTAAGGTTCAAACTTTTTTTTTGCAAACCAAGGAGATAGACACGTCTCCAAATAAATATTTTTTTTTGCATAGTAGAGCATTTTAAATCTCAAGTTTCTATTAAAAGTTAATGTTTTGCTATGTGTATTTTCCTATTGTTTTAAGAACAAATATCTAACTTCACTTTGTTTTATTTACTTTAAATTATAAAAAGATGAAGAGAAATAAAACAATTCTACAACCAAATTTGGTGTGAAAATAATGAGGCAAAATAGATGGTAAAGAAAAACCTCTCCTGTGCCTAACTGATGATGATTCCATCATAATAGTCTCTGAAAATGGAAAAGAGGTAAAAATCTCATAAGTGGCTACATAAGAATTACCTCTAAAGCAAACTGGGCAGCCAAACAGAAAAGCATGACACCTGAAGTTCTCTTTGTAGATACATTATTCTCATTTTGCTCTTCAGTCGTTAATAAATACTCCAAACTGAAAATTGCCTGCAAAGCTGAAAAACAAGGAGACAATTAAACATGAGATACTCTTATCAAAGATAATAGCTATCTATGGTTATTACACCACAATGACTTTGGAATTCATTTTAAGAGCACTAATATCTTATTAATTTTCAAAAGTCACCTAAATAGCTAAACTGTTAAGGAAGACTTGAAAGTCAGAAAAATGCCCAACTGAGCAGTTCACCTCTTTGAATTTATTCCATGGATATACCTGCAAAAGTGAATAAAAACATACAAATATATTCACACAACAATTTTTTATAAGAGTAAAATATTCTAAATTTAATCAATAATGAATGGGATAAATATAATTTGGTACATATAATACAGAACAGAGTAAAAAAAATTATATTACATTTCATTATATGCCTTAAAGGTAGACCATGGTAAGTTAAATATATGTACTATAGACCTTAAGTAACAACTAAAATAACAAAAGAAAAAGTTATAGCTAATAAGCCAAAGAATGAGATAAACATAATGATAAAACATTGAATTAACCCAAAAGAAAGCAGAAAAAAAAAGAAAGCAGAAAAAAGAAAAATGGCAACAAAGACCAGAAAAGACAAACAGAAGACAAATAACAAGATGTTAAATTTAAACCTAGCCATATCAACAATCACGTTAAAATATAAATGGTCTAGAGGATCCATTTAAAAGACAGAGACAGACTGAATTAAAGAAAGCGACTTTTAGCTATACACAACTAACAAAAAACATACTTTAAAAATAAAGCCAAAACTGGTTAAAAGACAATGATAGGATAATATACACTCTGGCAGAGGTTATCAAAAGAAAACCGGAGTGGTTATATTAATATCACACAAAACAGGTAAACATAAATTCAAAAGTTCTCAACAAAGTACTAGCAAACCAAATGTGACAACACACTATAAGGATCATACACCACGATCAAGTGGGATTTATCCCTGGGAGGCAAGGATTCTTAAATATATGCAAATCAATCAATGTGATACACCATATTAACAAACTGAAGAATAAAAACCATATGATCACCACAATAGATGAAGAAAAAGCTTTCATCAAAATTCAATACCAATTTATGATAAAAATTCTCCAGAAAGTGGGCATAGAGGGAACCTACCACAACATAATAAAGGGTATATACAACAAACCCACAGCAAACATTATTCTCAATAGTGAAAAACTAAAAAGATTTCCTCTAAGATCAGGAACAAGACAAAGGTGTACAATCTCACCACTATTATTCAACATAGTCACGGAAGTCCTAGATACAGCAATCAGAGAACAAACAAATAAAAGAAGTACAAACTGGAACAGAAGTAAAACGTTCACTGTTTGCAGATGACCTGATACTATACACAGAAAACCCTAAATATACCACCAGAAAACTACTAGCGCAAATCAATGAATTTAGTAAAGCTGCATGATACAAAATTAACACAGAGAAATCTCTTGCATTCCTAAACACTAACAATGAAAGATCAGAAAGAGAAATTAAGGAAACAATCCCATTTACCATTGCAACAAAAAGAATAAAATAACCTAAGAATAAATCTACCTAAGGAAGCAAAAGACCTGTACACAGAAAACTGTAAGATATTGCTGAAAGAAATCAAAGATGATACAAACAGATAAAAGAGATATATTATGTTCTTTGATCAGAAGAATCAATATTGTGAAAATGACTATACTACCCAAAGCAATCTACAGATTCAATGCAATCGCTATCAAATTACAACATTTTCCACAGGACTAGGTAGGAAAATTTTACAGTTTGTATGGAAACAGAAAAGACCCTGAATATCCAACGCAATCTTGAGAATGAAAACTGAAGCTGGAGAGATCAGATTCCCTGATGTCAGATTATGTTACAAAGCTACAGTCATCAAGACAGTATGGTACTGTCACAAAACAGAAATGTACAGCAATGGAACAAGACAGCAAGTCCAGAGATAAATCCATGCACTTATGGTCACCTAATCTGTGATAAAGGAAGCAAGAATATACAGTGGAGAAAAGATAGCCTCTTCAATAAGTGGTGCTGGGAAAACTGGACAGCTATGTGTAAAAGAATGAAATAGAATACTTCCTAATACCATGCACAGAAATAAACTAAAAATGGATTAAAGACCTAAATGTAAGACTAGACACTATAAACCTCTTAGAGGAAAACATAAGCAGAACACTCATTGACATAATTCACAGTAGGGTCTTTTTTGAACCACTTCCTAGAATTAAAAAAAAAAAGAACAAATAGGACCTAATTAAACTTAAAAGAACAGAACTGCACTCATCTCACTCGCTAGCAAAGTAATGCTCAAAATTCTCCAAGTCAGACTTCCATAATATGTTAACTGTGAACTTCCAGATGTTCAAGCTGGATTTAGAAAAGGCAGAGGAACCAGAGATCAAATTGCCAACATCCACTGGATCATCAAAAAAGCAAGAGAATTCCAGAAAAATATCTATTTCTGCTTTATTGACTATGCCAAAGCCTTTGACTGTGTGGATCACAATAAACTGTGGAAAATTCTGAAAGAGATGGGAATACCAGACCACCCAACCTGCCTCTTGAGAAAGGGGAATCCTCTTGCATTGCTGGTAGGAATGCAAATTGACACAGCCACTATGGAGAACAGTATGGAGGTTCCTTAAAAAACTAAAAACTATCATATGACCCAGCAATTCCACTACTGGGCACATACCCAGAGAAAATCATAATTCAAAAGGATACATGCACCCCTGCAGCACAATTTACAACAGTCAGGACATGGAAGCAACCTAAATGTCCATCAACAGAGGAATGGATAAAGAGATTTGGTATATACAGACTATCAAATATTAGTCAGCCATAAAAAAGAATGAAATTGGGTCATTTGTAGAGATGTGGATGGACCTAGAGACTGTCATATTAGTGAAGTAATTCAGAAAAACAATTGCATATTACTGAATATATGTGGAATCTAGAAAAATTATATAGATGATCTTATTTGCAAAACAGAAGTAGAGACAGAGATGCAGAGAACAAAAAAATAAACACCAAGGTAGCAAAGTGGGGGGTTGTATGAAGTGAGAAATTGGGATTGACAGTTCAGTTCAGTCGCTCAGTCATGTCTGACTCTTTGTGACACCATGGACTACAGCACTCCAGGCCTTCCTGTCCATCACCAACTCCCAGAGTTTACTCAAACTCATGTCCATTAAGTTGGTGATGCCATCCAACTATCTATCCTCTGTCGTCCCCTTCTCCTCCCGCCTTCACTCTTTCTCAGCAACAGGGTCTTTTCAAATGAGTCAGTTCTTTGTATCAGGTGGTCAAAGTATTGGAGTTTCAGCTTCATCATCAGTCCTTCCAATGAATATTCAAGACTGATTTACTTTAGGATGGACTGGTTGGATCTCCTTGCAGTCCAAGGGACTCTCAAGAGTCTTCTCCAACACCACAGATCAAAAGCATCGATTCTTCGGGACTCAGCTTTCTTTAAGGTCCAACTCTCACATCCATACATGACCATAGCCTTGACTAGATGGACCTTTGTTGGCAAAGTAATGTCTCTGCTTTTTAATATTCTATCTAGGTTGGTCATAACTTTTCTTCCTAGGAGCAAGCGTCTTTTACTTTCATGGCTGCAGTCAACATCTGCGGTGATTTTGGAGCCCCCCAAAATAAAGTCTGTCACTGTTTCCACTGTTTCCCCATCTATTTGCCATTAATTGATGGGACCAGATGCCATGATCTTAGTTTTCTGAATGCTGAGTTTTAAGCCAACTTTTTCACTCTCTTCTTTCACTTTCATCAAGAGGCTCTTCAGTTCTTCTTTGCTTTCTGCCATAAGGGTGGTGTCATCTACATATCTGAGGTTATTGATATTTCTCCCAGCAATCTTGCTTCCAGCTTGTGCTTCATCCAGCCCAGTGTTTCTCAAGATGTACTCTGCATAAGTTAAATAAGCAGGGTGACAATATCCAGCCTTGACATACTCCTTTCCCTATCTGGAGCCAGTCTGTTGTTCCATGTCCAGTTCTAACTGTTGCTTCCTGACCTGCATACAGATTTCTCAGGAGGCAGGTAATGTGGTCTGGTATTCCTATCTCTTTCAGAATTTTCCAGAGTTTGTTGTGGTCCACACAGTCAAAGGCTTTGGCATAGTCAATAAAGCAGAAGTAGATGTTTTTCTGTAGCTCTTTTGCTTTTTCAATGATCTAACTTGGGATTGACATACATACACTATTGATACTATGTATACAATAGATAAGCAATGAGACGCTATTGTATAGCTCAGGGAACTCTACTCAGTGCTCTGTGGTGACCTAAATGCAAAGGAAATACAAAAAGGAGGGGATATGTGTATATGTATAGCTGATTCACTTTGCAGTACAGTAGAAACTAACATAGTACTTTAAAACAACTATACTCCAATAAAAACTAATTTAAAAAATAATGGACAAAACAGATTTCAGAGCAAAGAGTTAGTGCCAGAAGGTTATTTCATGATGATAAAGGAATCAATTTATTATGATGACATAACAATCCTGAATGTTTATGCACCTAGTACCAGAAGGAAAAACTTACAGAACTCCAAGGAGAAATGAACAAATCCATAATTATAGTCAAAGTTTTCAATGAAGGCTCTCAAATAATTGACAGGACAGGTAGACAGAAAATATTTATATTTAGGATATTTAGAATATTTATAAATAGGATATTTAACAGTATTAATCTATCTGACCTGATTGACATTTATAGAACACTTGACCTTACATCAGCAAAATACACATTCCACTCAGGTATACAGGGAACATTTATCAAGAAAGACAATACTCTAGTCCATACAACAAGCCTTAGCATATTTAAAAGGATTCATACAAACTTATGATCATAGACTGAAACAGAAATTAAATTAATAAAAAAGTTATCTGAAAAAAATTCTCTGGAAATCTACAAATGTTTGTAAAATAAATAGCATACTTCTAAACAATCCATGGGTTTTCACTGGAGTCAAGTCACATTGAAAAATATAACTGAATTAAAATGAAAACACAATATATAAAAATTTGTGGATTGTCACTAAGGCAGCACTTAGAAGGTAATTTATAGCATTAACTGTTTATATTAGACCAGAATAAAGGTCTAAATCAATAACCTCAGCTTTCAACCTTTGGAAACTAGAAAAGAAATAGCCAATGAAACTCAAAGTAAGTAGAAGAACGGAAGTGATAAAGATCAGAAAATTAATAAATGAAACAGAAAACAGAAAAAATAGAGAAAAATTAATGAAACCAAAAGCTAGTTCTTTGAGGTCAATAAAACTGATCAGCTTACAGCCACTGACAGGAAAAGAGAGAAGATGCTAATTACAGATATCAAGAATGAGAAATATGACATCATTTTAGAATTTACAGATGTTAAAAGGATAATATGAATGACATAATGAATGATTTTAGGCCAATAATTGCAACAACTTAGATGAAACAAAATTTCTTCAAAGACATAAACTACCAAAGCTCAGGAAATAATAGATAACCTGAAGAATTCTATTATCTATTAAAGAAATTGAGTTTATAATTAAAAGCCTTCTCATAAAAAAAATTCCAGCCCCAGATGACTTCACTGGTGAACTCTACCAAACATTTAACAAAAAAATAACACCAACTGAGCAACAAAAACTCTACTAGAAGATGTAAAAAGGAAGTGTATTTTCCAATTCATTCTATGCAATAAGCATTACCCTAACAGGAAAAGAAAACCAGAGGCCAATATCTGTGACCATGGACACAGCCACAAATATTCTTAAACAAACTATTAGCAAATCCAATCTAACATTATATTTAAAAAAGAACACATCAAGACCAAGTGGAGCTTATTCCAGGAAGGCAGCATTGGTTCAACAGTTGGAAAATCAATATAACTGACCATACAAAAAACGTCAAAAAACTGATCATTTTGTTTGCAAATATTTTCTTCCATTCTGAGGGTTGACTTTTCATTTTGGTTATGGTTTCCTTTACTGTGCAAAAGCTTTTACGTTTGATTCGGTCCCATTTGTTAATTTTTGCTTTTATTTTCATTACTCAAGGATGTAGATTGAGAAAGATCTTGCTGTGATTTGCGTCACGGAGTGTCCTGCTTACATTTTCCTCTAATAGTTTTATAGTATCTGGCCTCATACATTTAGGTCTTTAATCCATTTTGAGTTTAGTTTTGCGGATGGTGTTAGGGAGTGTTCTAATTTCATTCTTTTATATGGAGCTGCCCAGTTTTCTCAGCATCACTTATTTAAGAGACTGTCTTTTCTCCATTGTATATTCTTGCCTCCTTTGCAACAGATTAGGTGTGTGGGTTTATCTCTGGAATTTCTATCCTGTTCCATTGATCTGTATTTGTTTTTGTGCCAGTATGGATTAATCTTTCCAAAAATACACAAACAGCTCATGAAGCTCAACGTCAAAAAACAACCCAATCAAAGAGTAGGCGAAGATCTAAACAGATATTTCTTCAAAGAAGACATACAGATGGCCAAAAAGCATATGAAAAGATGCTCAACATCATTAATTATTAAAGAAATGCATATCAAAACTACAATGAGATAGCACCTCATACCAGTTAGAAGGGCCATCATCAAAAAATTTATAAACAATAAATGTTGGAGAGGCCGTGGAGAAAAGGGAATCTTCCTGCAGTGTTGGTGGGAATGTAAACTAGTATAGACACTATGGAGAACAGTATGGAGGCTCCTTAAAAAATTAAAAACAGAGCTACAATATAATCCAGCAATCCCACTCCTGGGTATCTCTCCAGAGAAAACCGTAATTCAAAAAGATACATGACCATTCACTGCACCATTATTTACAATACTCAGGACATGGAAGTGACCTAAATGCCCATCTACAGAGTAATGGATAAAGAAGATGTGGTATAAATATATGACGGAATATTACTCAGCCACTAAAAAGAGTGAAATAATGCCACTTGCAGCAACACGGATGGACCTAGGGATTGTCATACTGAGTGAAGAAAGCCAGACAGGGAAAGACAAATATGATAACACCTATATATGGAATCTAAAAAAAGGGTACAAAAAATTTAAAAAGGGTACAGGTGAACTTATCTGCAAAATAACAGAGTTACAGATGTAGAAAAGAAACTTATGACTACTAGGGTGTAAGGGGAAGGAGAGACAAAAGATTGGTACTGACATATACACACTACTGTATATAAAAGCAATAACTAATAGAGACCTACTGTATAGAACAGGAAACTCTACTCAATACTCTGAAATGGCCTATATTGGTAAAGAATCTAAGAAAGAGTCAACATATGTATATGTATAACAGACTATCTTGGTTGTACACCTGAAACTAATACAATATTGCATTAATACTTTAGTTTAATTACTATTAAAGTATACTCCAATAAAATTTTTTAACTTGATAATTTCAATAGATGTAAAAAAAATCATGACCAAATTCAACATCCATTTCTGATTAAAAACATCTAGGAAACTGGAAACAGAAGGGAACTTCCTCAATCTGATGAAAAGTATCTATGAAAAACCTATAGCTAACATCATACTTAATGATTGAAAATTGGATGGTTTCCCTCTAAAATCAGGAAAAAGTCAAGGATATCTGCTCTTTACCAATTTTACTCAACACTGTGCTAGAGATTCTAACAAGTACAATAACACATGAAAAAAACTGCACCCAGATTGGGCAGAAAGTAGTAAAATTGTCTTTATTTGTAGATAACATTACATCTACAAGGAAGCTACTGAAAGCAATAAGTGAATTTAGAAATCTTTAGGATACAAGATCAATATACAAAAATCATTTGTATTTCTACATACTAGCAATGAACAATCAAACTCCAAGATTTTTAAAAAATGCCATTTGAAATAGCATAAAATATACAGTATACTTAAGGATAAATCTGACAAAAGATGAGTAAGACTGATATGATAAAAGATAGAAAAGATCTCTGAGAGAAATTAAAGAGCTAAACAAATGGAGGTATATAACTCCATTTCACAGATTGGAAGATGTTGATTCTCTCCATACTGATGTATATCTACATTCAATGGAATCTCAATCAATATTTACTTTTGTAGAAATTGAAAAAACTGATTCTAAAATTCACAGAGATGTACAAAGACTTAACCTAAACAATTTGAATGAGAAGAATAAAGTTGGAGGACCAATACCACCTGATTTCAAATTTACTATATAGTTACATTAATCAAGACAGTGTGGGAATGGTGTAAAGATAAATAGATCGGTGGAACACAATGAAGAGTCGAGAAAGGGACCCATACACAGCTGATTTTCATTAAAGGTGCAAAGGAAATTCAGTTGGGAAAGGACAGAACTTATAAATAAATGAAATTGGAATAATTAGGTAGCCATGTGCCAATAAAGGAACTTCAATCCATACCTTAAGTCAAAAAAATGCAAAATGGATCACAGAACTAACCATAAACTTTAAACCTAAAACCACAAAATTTCTTGAAGAAAACATAGGGAAAACTTTTTGTGATTATGGATTAAGTAAAGATTTCTTAGTTACAATACCAAAAAGATCCATAAAAGAAGAAAAAATATAAATTAGACTTCATCAAACTTGTCATGAAATACACTAAGAAAATAAAAAGAAAAAATTTATAAAACACATATCTGATAAATAACTTGTATTTAAAATATATAAAGAACTCTCAAAATTCAATAAGAATATAAAAGCTCCTTATATAAAACTGGGCAAAAGATTTGTACAAACACTCCATCAAACAAGATGTATGGATGTCAAATATTAGATATTGTGGAAACACTAATTATAACCTTATCATGATATCTCAACCTGCTAATTAGAATGACTAAATTTTCCAGTGGACAATTCCAAGTGCTTATAAGGATGCAGATCAACTGGAACTTTAACATATAGCTAGTTAGAGCATAAAACTGTAGAGCCATTTTAGAAAAGAGCTTGGCAAGTTTCTAACAAACATATACTTATCATATGACCCAGCAAACATATCCCTCAATATTTACCCTAGAGAAGTGAAATCTTGTCATTGCACAAAATCTGTAAATAGATGTTTATCACACCTTTATTCATAATCATCAACACTGAAAAATATTTGAATATCCTTCAACTGGTAAATGTATAAATTGCAAATGTATAATGTATAAAATTCATTCATACTTATGAAATACTACATGAATAAAAAAAGAACAAACTATATCAGTATGAATGAGTTTCAAAGGCACACACAACAGTATGAATGAGTTTCAAATGCATTATACTAAGTGAAAGAAAAAAAGCTTCATATTATATGAATTCATTTATATGATATTCTGGAAAAGGTACAATTATAGAGAGAAATGAGATTAGTAGGAATGGCTAGAAGTAGTGGGAAGGAGAGACAACAAAGGGGCATGAAGTTAATTTTTTCTTCTATATCATGATTGTGGTGCTGGTTACATGAGTGTATGCAATTGTCAATTTGTCATGTCATACACTCATGTCAGTTACTAATATAAATAAATCTCATAAAATCCTACACTAGGCAATAATAAATTTTATTGTATGTATTTTCAGTAAGTATGTATGACTAAAAATGATCACAGATAAATGGGGAAGAAATAAAAAGACTGAGCTTATGTTATGCTTAAAAAGTAAAATAATTTTAATAGAATGTTAAAAGAAAAAGTTTAACTGGAAATCTGGTTTTGTGGGGTTATTTTTTTGCTACTTCTGCTGACAAAAGTTTCAAGTGCTTCTATACTTCAGCATAATATATCAAGAAAAATAAATGCCCAGAAGTCTCTAATAAAAACCTTAAAAACAGACATTGAAAGCAATATTAACCTTGATAAAGAGCTGATTGCAATTTGTTATTCCTTAATTAATATACAGGTATACTTTACTACCCTAGAACACTTCTTTTTCAAAGAAAAAATATCTTTTTCTTAGAGTGAATAATGAAGTCCACTGCAAGTCTCCCCTGTCCCTGGGATTCTCAAGGCAAGAACACTGGAGTGGGTTGCCATTTCCTTCTCCAATGCATGAAAGTGAAAAGTGAAAGGGAAGTCGCTCAGTTGTGTCTGACTCTTCGCGACCCCATGGACTGCAGCCTACCAGGCTCCTCCATCCATGGGATTCTCCAGGCAAGAGTACTGGAGTGGGCTGCCATCGCCTTCTCCAGCACATACAGTAGTATTCATAAATAGCTGCTTAACTGGATTAGTATAAATTCTGTTTGAACCCATTAACTCAAGTTTCTCAGTTTCTCTCCTTGTACCCTTAACAAAGGGCAACCAGTCTGGAGTTCACATTGCTCCAGGATTTGCTCAGTCATCCAGAGTTGAGCAGGAATAATATCACAGCATATGGAAACCGATAACCAAGTCAAGATACCCATGTGTGCAGACACCTAGCAAGGAAACTATGCTTAACTTAACAGAAAGGACAAAGCACTAATGGGATAAGGTTCATGTTAGCAATTTTAACACTGTCAACTTTGTGGAGAGAAATTCCATTTTCAGGGCCAAATATCTCACTGATAACCTCCAAGGCTAAGTGAAAACAATTAAAAGGTATCCTGGAGACTTCCATTCTCTAAAGACAAATTCTTAACTGACTGAATTATAATTTCTCCCTGCCCCCAGCTTTTTAAGGTTAATTTTTAATAGGCTGTTTCAAATGACAAAGTATAAAAAAGTCTACAGTGACAAGACTTCCCCCTAATTCTTATCCGACATCTGCCTAGTTCCTATTCCTTCAGTAGGTAGACCTTTTGCTTTTATTTTTATGCAACCTTCCATAGTTTCTTGTTGTATGGTTGTATCATCTTTACATAAGGAAGCTACCATATATATATATATATATATATATATATATATATATATATACACACACATATATATACATATATACACACATACACATATACATACATACATATACCCAACTCCATTGTCTTAAAGACTACTTTTTTCTTTTATGGTCAAAGATGATTATTCTTTGTGTTAATAGACAATATAACATTTATACCTCTGCCAGAGTTGCCTTCCACGATTGAAATCTTGAATATATAAAACTGAGTGAAAATGTTTCTAGGATCACGTTGTGCAGCTTTGATAACCGCATCTTTAGCCTGGGGAAAAAAAAAAAAAAAGGAATATTAGTGTGTTTTCATAAAACATATAAGGAAGATCTTACCATACTAATACTATCAATATAGTCACATTGGCTTAGGGACACTCATAATGAAAAGTCATGAACATAAGAAAAATCTTTAAAGAACTGTTCTATCACAATGCAATAGAAATCAAGAATTCTGCTCCTGAAAACAGGGCATATTATATATGTCAAACCAACAAAACACATTTTATATGTCAAACCTACTTAAAACAAGCAAAAACATTGCATGACATTTTTTTTTAATTCCAAAAGCAACTGACTAGTAAAGCAATTACCAAGAAATATCTAAGGAAAAGTGAGGTCCCAAAGAAGTAAATGGAGATTTAAAGCCATTGAAAAAATTTATTTATTCATCTATTGGCCATGCTGTGCAGCATGCGGGATCTTAGTTCGCCAACTAGGGATCAAACCCGCATCCCTGCATTGGAAAAATGGAGTCTTAACCACTGGACCATGAGAGAAGTCCAGCGACTTTCTTTTTCTGGTGGGCATTTGTAAACCTAGGCAAATGCTAACTTTAATTTAGCAAAACTAGCTCAGGAAAATAGACATCAAAACTCAAGGGACCATACTCTTAGGCTAAAGGTAAATCAGAAGTAAACTCACTTTTATCCACATTCTCAGGAGACTACAAAAAAAGTTACCTTGGTTCTGAGAAGAATGAAACAAAACAGGGTAGGGAGAACCAATCCCTAAGGTATAATATGAAGAGACTCTTTCATGTATCTACAGCCCCAAATCATATTATATGGGAGGCCAAAAGATATCAAGCTACGAATTTATCTTTCATTGATATCAAACATGGAGCTGACTGTGGCACAGACCATGAATTCCTTACTGCCAAATTCAGATGTAAATTGAAGAAAGTAGGGAAAACCACTAGACAATTCAGGTATGACCTAAATCAAATCCCTTATGATTATACAGTGGAAGTGACGAATAGATTCAAAAGATTAGATGTGATAGACAGAGTGCCTGAAGAACCATGGATGGAGGTTTGTGACCATCCCCAAGGAAAAGAAATGCCAAAAGGCAAAACGATTGTCTGAGGAAGCCTTACAAATAGCTATGAATAGAAGAGAAGTGAAAGGCAAAGAAGGAAAGCTATACCCATTTGAATGCAGAGTTCCAAAGAATAGTAAGGAGAGATAAGAAAGCCTTCCTCAGGGATCAGTGCAAAGAAACAGAGGAAAACAATAGAATGGGAAAGACTAGAGATCTCTTCAAGAAAATCAGAGATACCAAGGGAACATTTCATGCAAAGATGGGCTCAATAAAGGACAGAAATGGTAGGGACCTAACAGAAGCAGAAGATATTAAGAAGAGGTGGCAAGAATACACAGAATAACTGTACAAAAAAGATCTTCATGACCCAGATAATCATGATGTTGTGATCACCCATCTAGAGCCAGACACCCATCTAGGCCCACCTAGATGCGAAATCAAGTGGGCCTTAGGAAGCATCACTGTGAACAAAGCTAGTGGAGGTGATGTAATTCCAGTTAAGCAACTTCAAATTCTAAAAGATGATGCAAAATTCCAGTTAAGCTACTTCAAATTCTAAAAGATGTTGCTGTAAAGTGCTGCACTCAATATGCCAGCAAATTTGGAAAACTCAGCAGTGCCCACAGGACTGGAAAAGGTCAGTTTTCATTCCAATCCCAAAGAAAAGCAATGCCAAAGAATACTCAAACTACTGCACAATTGCACTCATCTCACACGCTAGTAAAGTAATGCTCAAAATTCTCCAAGCCAGGCTTCAACAGTATGTGAACCGTGAACTTCCAGATGTTCAAGCTGGTTTTAGAAAAGGCAGAGGAACCAGTGATCAAATTGCCAACATCCGTTGGATCATCAAAAAAGCAAGAGAATTACAGAAAAACATCTACTTCTGCTTTGTTGACTATGCCAAAGCCTTTGACTGTATGGACCACAACAAACTCTGGAAAATTCTGAAAGAGATAGGAATACCAGACCACATTACCTGCCTCCTGAGAAATCTGTATGCAGGTCAGGAAGCAACAGTTAGAACTGGACATGGAACAACAGACTGGCTCCAGATAGGGAAAGGAGTATGTCAAGGCTGGATACTGTCATCCTGCTTATTTAACTTCTATGCAGAGTACATCATGAGAAACGCTGGGCTGAAGGAAGCACAAGCTGGAATCAAGATTGCCGGGAGAAACATCAAATAACCTCAGAGATGCAGATGACACCACCCTTATGGCAGAAAGTGAAAGAACTAAAGAGCCTCTTGATGAAGGTGAAGGAGGAGAGTGAAAAAGTTGGCTTAAAACTCAGCATTCAGAAAACTAAGATCATGGCATCTGGTCCCATCAGTTAATGGCAAATAGATGGGGAAAATAGTGGAAACAGTGACAGACTTTATTTTGGGGGGCTCCAAAATCACCGCAGATGTTGACTGCAGCCATGAAAGTAAAAGACGCTTGCTCCTTGGAAGAAAAGTTATGACCAACCAAGACAGAATATTAAAAAGCAGAGATATTACTTTATCAACAAATGTCTGTCTAGTCAAAGCTATGGTTTTTCCAGTAGTCATGTATGGATGTGAGAGCTGGACTGTGAAGAAAGCTGAGCACCAAAGAATTGATGCTTTTGAACTGTGGTGTTGGAGAAGACTCTTTAGAGTCCCTTGGACTGCAAGGAGATCCAACCATCCCATCCTAAAGGAGATCAGTCCTGGGTGTTCATTGGAAGCACTGATGTTGAAGCTGAAACTCCAATACTTTGGCTACCTGATGCGAAGAGCTGACTCATTTGAAAAGACCCTGATGCTGGGGAAAATTGAGGGCAGGAGAAGGGGATGACAGAGGATGAGATAGTTGGATGGCATCACCGACTCAATGGACATGAGTTTTGAGCAAGTTCCAGGAAATGGTGAAGTACAGGGTAGTTTTTTGAACATTGAGTTTTCAGACTGCTTTTTCATTCTCCTCTTTCAACCTCATCAAGAGGCTCTTTAGTTCCTCTTCACTTTCGGCCATTAGGGTGGTGTAATCAGCATATCTGAGATTATTACATTTCTCCCATCAATCTTGATCCCAGCTTGAGCTTCATCCAGCCTAGCATTTCACATGAGGTACTCTGCATATAAGTTAAATAAACAGGGTGACAATACACAGCCTTGACATACTCCACTCCCAATTTTGAATGAGTCTGTTGTTCCATGTTCAGTTCTAACAGTTGCTTCTTGATCTGCATATGGGTTTCTCCAGAGGCAGGTAAGGTAGTCTGGTATTCTCATCTCTCTAAGAATTTTCCAGTTTATTGTGATCCACACAGTCAAAGGCTTTAGTGTAGTTAATGAAGGAGAAGTCCATGTTTTTCTGGAATTCCCTTGCTTTTTCTATGATCCAATGGATGTTGGCAATTTGATCTCTGATTCCTCTGCCTTTTCTAAATCCAGTTTGTACATCTTGAAGATCTCCATTCCCATACTATTGAAACCTAGCTTGAAGGATGTTGAGCATAACCTTGCTAGCATGTGAAATGAGTGCAACTATGCAGTACTTGAACATTCTTTGTACGAGGCAATATAGATTGTGTGTGTGTGTGCGCGCGCACGCACACGCACACGCGTGCACACTCAGTCAATCACTCAGTAGTGTCTGACTCTTTGTGACCCTATGTACTGTAGCCCACCAGGTTCCTCGTTCATGGGACTATCCAGGCATGAATACTGGAGTGGGTTGCCACTGCCTACTCCAGGGGATCTTCCGAATTCTGGGACTGAACTTGGGTCTCTTGCATCTCCTGCATTGCAGGTAAATTCTTTACCACTGTGTCACCTGGGAAGCCTATCAGGCATAGATTAGATTTCAATAAATATTTGTTGACTTAAAACCTAAATTATAGTGTTTTTACATTATGGCTGTACCAAGAATGAGTAAACATTAATCTTTACCTCAGGGTTACTTAAGTGCTAACTTTCTTTTACATCCATACAGAAACGTTTGTGGGGAAAGCTATACCTGCCAAAGAATCACAAAATTGCTTCAAAATCACTGATAAGTTATTATTGTACTAACAGAGGCCACAGTGCCATCTAGTGAATGTTATTCGTTTACTTCTGCTGATTACAAGCTCATTTTCACTCCTATAATGGAAAGGCATGATTTTTGGTATTTCATATAGCAAACAGAACCAATATAAAACCAACACATGAGACATGGTTGGTTGCATTTTAGGTCTTATAAATATTCTATAAAGAGTCTCATCTTGGGGCTGTTGTAAGTCTTATGACCATACTGCGCTTTGAGATTATGCTTTAGTTTTATCAATCTATAGTGATACAATGACATTCATGTATCTAAACTGCAGATACAAGCTGAGGATGGAATTTTTGTACTGAGTTAAAGAGTACTCAATTGTGTATGACTATTAACTTATAAACTATCACCAAAAGAATCCATTATCCTTCTCTTAACAAATATTAAAGTTTTATTATGATTTGCAGTAAATTCCATTATATCAAGTTGCAATAAATTACTCCTATACTTGTAACCCCAGCTCATTTCTCCCATATAAAGTCTGTCCATTCAAGTCTATGACTTTCACAAGCCAAACACTTTAACACCTTCGAAAATAAAAAAAAAATTAGGGTATTGGGCTTAAGGTGCTACAAATTTCCCAAAGACAGATTTGATGTCTATGAAACTACAGAGTTTAATATTGCCTCACAAAATGTACTGGAGATACTGAATAGATAATGGTGATTAAAAATTTACATTTCTACAAGTTAGAAAAATAAACTAAAGAAACTACCTATATTTAGCATTGTTATCTCAGAGTGATGTCACCAAATACATGAACTGATGAATCTGTAACATAACCTACTAAGAGTTCAGAAAATAGATTCTCCAACCTCTTTAACCCATTCAAATTGATTTATGATCTATGACTCAATGTTTCATGTCAAAAGAAAGGAACTGAGCTAGAGAAAGGAATAATGGGATGATTTTTAAAATAACATAACCTCATTCACTTCTGATAATCCAAGACATTCACATATTTGGTTACTTTTAATTTCCAATTATCCACAGTAGGAAGGACACAAATAGCATGAACAAATAGAATTCCTATATCAGGGAAACTGACAAGCATTTATGGAGTCTCTATGACTATTTTTTTAATATAATGAGTGTTTACTATGCAATAGGCTCTATGCTAGATATCAGACAAAATAAAGACATAGCCCTATCTTAGAGGAGGTATCAATTTAATAGGGAGCTAAGATAGGTATAGGGCTTCCCTGTGCTTCAGGGTAAAGAATCTGTCTGTAATGCAGGAGACGTGGGTTTGATCCCTGGGTCAGGAATATTTCCTGGAGGAAGAGATGGCAACCCACTCCAGTATTCTTGCCTGGGAAATTCCATGGACAGAGGAGCCTGGAAGGCTACAGTCCATGGAGTTGCAAAGAGTCAGACATGACTGAGCACACACACAAAACAGGTATACAGATAACTAGAAGAGAAGACATAACATAAGTACCTAGGTAAAAACAGATGTGTAACAAAATCTTAGAGGAAGACCAAGACTCAGAAATTTCCTTAGGAAGCTAAGACTGTCATTGTAATCCAGGCTTTGAAAAAGTTATTTCAAAAGGTAGGGATATACAGAAGAGGTAATTTGCAATACATAAGCATGGGAAAAGTTACAGAGGCAGAAAAACATGTAGTATGGTTAGGAAGCAGCAGGTACTTCAGTTGGGGACAAACATAGTACATGTGTACAGGAAATAAAATAGGATTATTTTATTTAAAGATTACGGAGGACCTTAAGTCTAAGGAATTTGGTCTTTATTTATAGTGAGCCAGTGAAAATTTTTAGCAAGATATAATAATAATTTATAAGATTATTCCAATTGTCTTAGAGGTAATGAAGGCTTGGACTAGGATAGTAAGGTAAAGATGGAAGACGAGACAGTTGGCAAAAGTAATGCAGAGGTAAAAGTGACCAGATGTGGAACATGACTAAATATAGAGGGAGAAGAAAGAGTCCATGAATGTGATATTTCAGTCTTAGATAGATGTATATACCCAAGGACAGTAAAAAGGTAGAAGTGGGCTGTGAGAAAGATCAAGGTTAGAGATATAGATGTGGGAATGGAGAGCTGAAGCTAAGAAAGCAGCTGAGGGATTACTGAGGGCATAGTGTACAACTGAAATAAAAGAATAAATTCAACAAATGTTTACTGAAAACTTATAAAACACCAAGAAAATAAATTTTAAAATGTTTACTGAAAACTTATCATGTACCCAGAATGTTCATGCAGTGTTAAGGATAAAATGGACAATGAGATAAACATAGAACCTGCCCTCATCCAACATTTGGGAAGAGACTGCTGGTAACATAAATAGAAAAGGAAGAGTCAGAGCACAGGATTAAGAGAGTATATCACACAGAGAAAACAAACTTACGGTTACCAAAGAGGAAAGAGGGTAGAGGAAGGATAGAATAGGAGTTTGGGATTAGCAAACACAAAATACTATATATAAAACAAACAACAAGGCCCTACCGTACAGTACAGGGAACTATATTCAGTATCTTATAATAAACAATAATGGAAAAGAATATGAAAATACATATGTGTGTATATATATATCTGAATAACTTTGCTGTAAATCAGAAACTAACAACATTGTAAATCAATTATACTTCAATGAAAAAGAGTATGTTATAGAAGCCAAGGAGAAAGTTTCTAGAAGGGAAAAAGTAGTTGACAGTATTATATTCTTTTGTGCTAGAAAGACCAGAAAACAAGAAGGACTGAGAAAAAATCATTATACTTTATCATTAAAAGGTCATTAGTGGGACTTCCCTGGCAGTCCAGTGGTTAAGACTGTGCTTCCAATGCAGGGGATGCAGGTTTGATCCCTGGTCAGGGAACCAAAATCCCACATGCCACATGGTATGGTAAAGAAGTTTTTTAAAAGGTCACTAGTGATATTCAAAAGAGCAATTTATAGAATCATGGACATAAAAATCATGAAGAGGGGAGTAGATGATGAGGCCAAAAACTTGTCTTTCCCTCTACTATCCTGGTGGCTCAGATGGTAAAGCGTCTGCCTTCAGTGTGGGAGACCTGGGTTTGATCCCTGGGTTGGGAAGATCCTCTGGAGAAGGAAATGTCAACCCACTCCAGTACTCTTGCCTGGAAAATCCCATGGATGGAGAAGTGTGGTAGGCTACAGTCCATGGGGCTGCAAAAAGTCGGACATGACTGAGCAACTTCACTTTCACTTTCTACTATCCTGTATGTGGTGTGTCAGAGAATTCTCTCACCTCCACTTTCATATTCTATCTAGAATCTGACCACTTCTCCCCATTCACACTTCCTCCATACTGGTTCATGCCACCATAATCTCTTGCCTAGATAATTTCAGCAACATCCTACCTCTTCCCCCTGCTTCTACTCTTACACCCAGCTCAATCTGTTCAACACAGTGAGTGAGTGATTTTATTAAAATGAGAGTCAGATATTATCACTCCTCTGCCTCAAACTCCCTCACTGGTTCTCCATCTCAAGAGTTAATGACATAAATCTTTACAATAAAATACAATGTCTTTCTTACAAATCTGTTTCCCTGCTACTTCCTTGATCATATCTCCTACTTTCCCTAATATTCCCTTAGCTCCAGACACACTAATCTCTCTGCTGTTCGTCAAACACCACCCATATGCTCCTACTCCCACATCCCCCACAGCCTTTGCACTTGCTACTCCTCTGTCTGGAATGCTCTTGTTTAAGATATTTATAGCTAGATCCCCCATTTCCTCAGGTTTCTACTCAAAAACTACCTTTTCACTGAGGCCTTCTGTAAAATTACAACCCTTCATTCCTCCTCTAAAACATTTACTACCCTTTCCTACTTAGTTTTCTCTAGCACTTATCACTGTCTAATATAACAGGGATCAGCAACCTATGGCCTTTGGGCTACATCCAGTTTACCATCTATCAAGCTAAGCTTTACTTTTTTTAAAGGTTGAAAAAATCGAAAGAAGAATACTTTATGACACAAAAAGTTATATGAAATTCAAATTTTAATGTTCCTAAATATAAAGTTTTATTAGCACAAAGTCATGTCAGTTTGTTTACATTTGGTCTACAGATGTTTTCATGGTACAACTGCAAAGTTGAGTACTTGCAAGAAAGACTGTGGCCTAGAAAACCTGAAATATTTACCATCTGGTTCTGTACAGAAAATATGTTGACCTTTTTAATATACCATAACATTTATTTTTTCATTGTCTGTGTCTCCAGTAGAATATAAACTCTGTAGGGGTAGACAGTTTTGTCTACTTTGGCCACTACTATATCCCCAGTGCCTAGAATAGTATTTAACATGTAGTAGACAGTTAATAAATATTTTTTGAATGAATGAATACTAAAAAAATATAGGCAGTAATTTTAGGTTATAAACTTTGGTAATGAAAAGAAGGACAAACTATAATTTGGGGAGGATGACAGGTTGAAGGAAAGCTTTCGGATAGAGAAGGCATAAAAATAATTGTAGTGACAGGGAAAGAAACAGTAGAGAGAAAAAGATTAAAAAACTAGCATTGAAATTTGTAGAGAAGGTCCCATGGGAAAGTTACTTCTTTCTCCGAGATAAGCGAGAAGAAAGAATGGATAAAGAGGAGAGGAGCTGATGTCAGTGGCTACAAACCCAGAAAATTAATTTTTGTTGTGGTTTTTTTTTTTGGCTAAAACAAAGGATAAAGCTTTGGGCTTAGGGATAAAAAACATTTCACAATTACCAAGGGTTGGTGGAGAGTAAGACAGAAAGTCAACAAGAGTCCGTTTTAGTTAGTGCTTATGTGAAAACTGTGGGTTTCCCTAGTGGCTCAGATGGTAAAGAATCTGTCTGCAAAGCAAACCTGGGTTTGATCCCTTGGTTGGGAAGATCCCCTGGAGAAGGGAATGGTTACCCACTCTAGTATTCTTGCCTGGATAATTCCAGGGACCGAGGAGCCTGGTGGGCTACAGTTCATTGGGTTGCAAAGAATCAGACACGATTGAGCGACTAACACTTGGGCTTCCCAGGTGGCAGGAGTGGTAAAGAACCTGCCTGACAATGCAGGAGACATAAGAGATGTGGATTCGATCCCTAGGCTGGGAAGATCCCCTGGAGGAGGGCATGTCAACCCACTCCAGTATTCTTGCCTGGAAAACCCCATAGACAGAGGAGCTTGGTGGGTTACAGTCAATAAGGTTGCAAAGAGTAGAACACAACTGAAGCAACTTAGCATGTGAAAACTAAGAAATTTTATCAGATTCAATAAACATGAATAAAAAAATTTCTGAACAATGCTCAAATAGATCAAGGGAAGGAGTGAAAAAATCACAAAATAAAATTAACCAGGCTAGGTGGGAATAGCAAAATAGTAAAATATGATGAACTGTGTGATTTTTTTCACCTTTCTGTCTGTCTTAGTGCACAGTAGACTATTCTTATATGGAGGGTATCAAATCGGTATCTGGTAAGTTTAAGACAAGAAAAATAAAATGGAGAAATAAACTAATAGTAATCAAGTAGGCAATCTAGCCTTAAATGATATAATCACAAACCGAGTATACATATTAGAACCCACCTGGTTTCCTGCTGCCTTATTCTTCCCTTCCTCACTACTAATACCATTTGAACTCCCAATTATAGGCTCAGTCCTACACTAGGCTCTAGAACCAAAGCTAACACAAAGGAAATTTAAGAAGCATTGCTTCAAGTCTTAGAAAACTCTAATGCAAACTAGTACAGCCACTATGGAGAACAGTGTGGAGATTCCTTAAAAAACTGGAAATAGAACTGCCTTATGATCCAGCAATCCCACTGCTGGGCATACACACTGAGGAAACCAGAAGGGAAAGAGACACGTGTACCCCAATGTTCATCGCAGCACTGTTTATAATAGCCAGGACATGGAAGCAACCTAGATGTCCACCAGCAGATGAATGGATAAGAAAGCTCTGGTACATATACACAATGGAGTATTACTCAGCCATTAAAAAGAATACATTTGAATCAGTTCTAATGAGGTGGATGAAACTGGAGCCTAGTATACAGAGTGAAGTAAGCCAGAAGGAAAAACATAAATACAGTATACTAACGCATATATATGGAATTTAGAAAGATGGTAACAATAACCCTGTGTACGAGACAGCAAAAGAGACACTGATGTACAGAACAGTCTTATGGACTCTGTGGGAGAGGGAGAGGGTGGGAAGATTTTGGAGAATGGCATTGAAACATGTAAAATATCATGTAAGAAACGAGTTGCCAGTCCAGGTTCAATGCAAGATACTGGATGCTTGGGGCTAGTGTACTGGGATGACCCAGAGAGATGGTGTGGGGAGGGAGGGGGGAGGAGGGTTCAGGATGGGGAACACATGTATACCTGTGGCGGATTCATTTTGATATTTGGCAAAACTAATACAATTATGTAAAGTTTAAAAATAAAATAAAATTTAAAAAAAAAAAAAGAAAGAAAACTCTATTATCTATTCACTTTGTATTCTCTTTTAGGTAACTGCAGTCTGGCTCCCCATGCTTGAGCTCCTCTTTAGAGCCAGTCACTTTAGGTTTGGAGCTCGACCTTGCTTTTTTTAGTCTATGTACACATACGCCCAGTGATATAAAGATTTTAGTCCTGCATCTGAGTCCAAATCTCAATGATTGAAGACCTGTTCCCTGATTGATGAGCTTATGTGATACCAACTACCTATGTGCCTGACTTATGGAATCTTTCCAACTTAAACTTTCCCCACTGCCATAATCTTCTGATTTGCTCATTAGGATACCCTGATGCCAACTGCTTTACTGAGCTGAAGGCAACTTGTTCATCTTTGTAACTTCAGAGACTATTACAGTATCTCATACAATATTCTTTCCATCTTGATGAGCTGATGAGATATCCCTCCTTGGCCTGCAGATGCATCCATCTCCCAGCTCTAGGTCTCAGTACTTCTCAATCTTCCAGATTAACACAAATCATAGAAGTCACAAAAGCTTTGTGATTCTCTTCTTTATACGTCTTTAAGTAAGCAGTGGGAAATTAACTTTCTGAAATAGTTAATGGTATTCTGAGCAGAAATATAATTAATTAGGTAACAAAATCTATGTGACATCTTTTCAGG
Organism: Bos taurus; assembly: GCF_002263795.3. NCBI lineage: Eukaryota > Metazoa > Chordata > Mammalia > Artiodactyla > Bovidae > Bos > Bos taurus. The sequence goes on along the minus strand of NC_037357.1, from coordinate 79,835,405 downwards.
TCTTTAAATAAATAGTAGTCAATTATCTTTCTGAAACAATTAAATGTTAGCCTGTGTAGAAATACGATGAAGTAAATAAACTTTCAACTTCTCTTTCAGGACTGAATTTATACAAACTAAATGGTAAATACTCTTGTGAAAGAAAATCTGAAGTATTCATTCAGACAAATAATCCTTCAAAGTGAACAAATCTTCAAAGAAAATGTCTATAATTACATCCTTTAATCACATATTTTCCCCTAAATTTGTCATTAAAACTTAAAAAGCAACCAAAAGCTTCATACTGGGTCCATACTTGTCCATCCCGTTTCTTTGTCCTACAACAATGCAATATAATATACTCCCTTCCCATCATGTGCATACTATTATGTAAGCAAAGGAAGAAATGTCCCAATTGCTTTGGGAAGTAGGAATGGCTCTATCCTCAAACAAGTTTTATCTATTTTACCTTCTAGAATTTTGTCCTGATAAGAAACCAATTGCTGAACTTTTTAAATAGTGGTAGAAAGGCAAGAGCTAACCCATAAAGTAAAAGAATGATATTTCATCCAAGTATTTGTTCTAACTGAGTGCCTGACCAAAAAAAGTGTTTACCTTAAAATTTATTCTGCTTCAAAGGACAATACTGCAGATGGTTAGTAGCAGATAACTCTGTTCATAAATTCCAATGATACACTACCTTTCAGAACAGAGTTAAAAATAAATAGTAAGCAATGGAATTAAGAGTCTATAAATTCTTTCTCCTATTGGGAAGTTCTACTAGTGTGTGAGTCAGGAAACTATCAATTTGACTTTGTCCTGTATGAAGGAACTCTCAGATATCCTAACCTAATAGTCAAGATATCACATTGTAATTATCTCTCTGCCACCGCCTATAACATATGCTATTTTTGAAAAAGAGATAAATTAAATGACCTTATCAAATTGTCCCAAATGCAGGTAACAAGAAGCCATGTTCCTCTGTAGCTTGGCCAAGTCCAGATCAGATTGATCAGCTGCATAAAATCTCAGAGAATAACAGTACCAGTGCAGGGCATCATCAAAATTGTGTACCTAAAATTTAATAAGAAATAACAAAATTACAGAGATATCTCTACATTCGACCCTAATTGGTCCAAGTCATCTCTAGAAACAAAAAATGGTAATGCTGAAATTTTTAGTCAACCAAAACACATCTTTAGTTGGATGCTAAGTGCATTTTATTACCAGCCTTGATGAATATAAGTCATAGTGGCAATCAATATTCTCTCTTCTTCCCTCACATCAACAAAATTAAAAGGCAACCTATGAAATTAGAGACAATACCTGCAAACTACATATTCAATCAGAATATGACCCATCAGAACAAGACCCAGTTTACCTCACAGTTAGTATCTCCCATCAGGAAGCTTCCATAAGCCTCTTATCCTTATCCCTTGGACTGCAAGGAGATCCAACCAGTCCATTCTGAAGGAGATCAGCCCTGGGATTTCTTTGGAAGGAATGATGCTAAAGCTGAAAAACTCCAGTACTTTGGCCACCTCATGCGAAGAGCTGACTCATTGGAAAAGACTCTGATGCTAGAAGGGATTGGGGGCAGGAGGAGAAGGGGACGACAGAGGATGAGATGGCTGGATGGCATCACCGACTCGATGGATGTAAGTCTGAGTGAACTCCGGGAGTTGGTGATAGAGAGGGAGGAACTAAAGAATCTCTTGATAAGGGTAAAAGAGGAGAGTGAAAAAGCTGGCTTAAAATTCAGCATTCAAAAAACTAAGATCATGGCATCTGGTCCCATCACTTCATGGCAAATAAAAGGGGAAAAAGTGGAAACATTGACAGATTTTCTTTTATTGGGCTCCAAAATCACTGTGGACAGTAATTGTAGCCATGAAATTAAAAGATGCTTGCTCCTTGGAAGAAAAAGTATGACAAATTTGGACAGCGTATTAAAAAGCAGAGACATTACTTGGCCGACAAAGGTCCATATGAGTCAAAGCTATGGTTTTTCCCGTAGTCGTGTATGGATGTGAGAGTTGGACCATAAAGAAAGCTGAGCATCAAAGAATTGATGCTTTTGAATTGTGATGCTGAAGAAGACTCTTTAGAGTCCCTTGGACTACAAGGAGATCAAACCAGTCAATCCTGAAGGAAATCAACCCTTAACAGTCATTGGAAAGACTGATGCTGAAGCTGAAGTTCCAATTTTTTGGCCCCCTGATGTAAAGAGAGGACTTATTGGAAAAGACACTGATGCTGGGAAAGATTGAAGGCAAAAGAGAAGAGCATGGCAGAGGATGAGATGGTCAGATAGCATCACCAACTGACTCAATGGACTTGAATTTGAACAAACTCTGGGAGATAGTGAAGGACAGGGAAGCCTAGTGTGCTGTAGTTCACGGGGTTGCAAGGGGTCAGACACTGACTTAGAGACTGAACAGCAACAAACTCCCAGTGGGGATGAATCACATCTTAGCATTTTTAAATAAATTCTTGTCCACTGCCCATTAATGTTCTGTATTACATTTAATAAATAGTATATAAGCAGAAAGAGATTATTAAGTATTTGATGCTCTATGATCTTTATAGTGAACACACTGTTTTATTTGTTAGTGTGAAGAAAGAATATAAAGAATAAAAATAGATTATTCCCAAACCTCAAAACTTTTGGCAGCTTGTTTCCAAATAATGTTGTGGAAATAGCCTATTAATTCTGATGCCAGTGGTTTTCCTGTTTGGTGACCTGAAAAAAAAAAAAAAAAAAAAAAGCTCTAAAAACAAGAATCAAGATCTATTACATTAAATAAAGAGCAATAACTGTATTCAGAACCTATAACCTTTACGTAATGGACAAACACAACCACATTCAGACAGGTTTTCATCATCAATTTTAGATTTTTCTAGCAAAATTGACTATATAATACAATCAGAGTTTGCTAGAATCACTGTAATTTTCCCATCAATCTGTAATAGTTTTCCAGCCCAGTTTCTTTTTAATGTGTTTTCTATGTTCCAAATTTGATCATCATCTGGTGCCTTAATGTTATTATCAGTGAACAGACAGCAATGCTAGAAATCATGAATAAGAAGTGTTTATACTATTATATACTAACTAGATCAGTTCAAGTTCACAAGAAAGGCCAATTATATCTTAAAGCCTTTGTAAAATACTTTAAGACCATGTTTACACATAAACTCTATTACTTTAAATTGTAATATGTCTGATTGTTTCTGGTCTAGACGTTTACAGGGCTCAAATACATTAGCACACACTAAAGTAAAGTTTAATCTATAGTAGAATTGTATACCTCTTCCAATTCCACCGCTTTGTCACAATCAATTTCCACAAAAGTCTTGATTAGAAAACAGAATCTCTCAGCAAAAGACACACAGATGTATAGAACAGTCTTTTGGACTCTGTGGGAGAGGGCGAGGGTGGAATGATTTGGGAGAATGGCATTGAAAAGGCATTTATATTATCATATGTGAAACGAATCGCCAGTCCAGGTTTCATGCATGAGACAGGGTGCTCGGGGGTGGTGCACTGGGATGACCCAGAGGGATGGGATGGGGAGGGAGGGAGGTTCAGGATGGGGAGCACATGTACACCGTGGCAGATTCATGTCAATGTATGGCAAAACCACTACAATATTGTAAAGTAATTAGCCTCCAATTAAAATAAATAATTTTATATTAAAAAAAAGTCTCTGACCCCTCAAGCAAGTCAGCAAAGTTTGTTCCACGATTTAGTCAAAAATAGTCACATGAAAGTAAAAAGCCCTGTAAAGTACATACCTAAAATATTATAATATGTTGAAAGTATAACTGTATAATTGGATACCATAATACAACTTTGGCTAACTGTAATCATGGAAAAGTAGTTATTCTAGATAATAAAGTTTTCTAATTACCTGGCAGTTTACTTTCATCAAACAAAATATTTTTAAGAAGTCTAAATCACTTACGGTTCTTAAATTTTTCTAAAAATCATGTTTTAAGAATTATGTTTTTCTTTTTTAAATATATTTTTTAAATGAATCATGTTTTAAAAGAAACAAAGAGAAAGAAAAATGCCCAGGAAATGAACCAATAAGAAAATCCGTTTTACCATCTGGATCTCTGATACAATGAGAGAAACCAACATGAAACACTTTCATCTCAGCCAGATCCTCCCAGAGTGGCTTCTCCAGCCTTCAGTGCTGGAAAGCTATTATCCATGAATATATCTAGTCTTTTTTAAAAAATTTATTTATTTTAAACATACTTTCTAGTTTATGAAGCATAACTATTTTTAGACTATTGAAGGTCAACAATTACAGCCATTGTATTTTATTATACTGTTAGTATACCATAATGATGACTTCAGGGATTATTGTATAGTAAAGAAATGGCAACCCACTCCAGTATTCTTGCCCGGAAAATCCCATGGATGGAAGAGCCTGGGAGGCTACAGTCCATGGGGTCACAAAGAGTCAGACATGACTTAGCAACTTCACATATTATTATACTTTTAAAAGTATTTAAAATGTTTTTATACAATTTATAAGGTTTTTCCCTCCCTTGTAATCAGGATATCTTTATATTTCCTTGTAGGTCATCCTTTCTCCCTTCATAATATACTACCATTAAAATGCTGAGGGTTGGAAAATCACATAACCAAGCTTATCAACACTGGGTCTAAAAATAACTAGATTCTTAGTGAGGATACGGAGGAAAGGTGTCATCAGTAAAATACACTTCATAGAATCTAGAGTTCAAAAGACTCAGAGATTATCTAGTCAAAAGATTTCCTTTAAAAATCAATGCCTTTGTTTTTATAAAACATGATTCATACTTATAAAATTCAAGCAATCTGGTAAACAACAGAAAAGCAACAAATCACCAAAACTTCCACCACTCAGAATAAATCCCAGTGTTAACATTAGTGACTATCGTTCCAGTAATATCTCTATATGTATAGAGTTGAAAGAACAGATTAGGGTAAGAATTTTCTAAGAAAGAGTTCACACTATCTGTGTTCTTCAGAGTATAAGGTTCTACAGAGAGGTGGGGGATTAATGGAATGCTGAGATTTGGCTCTACATCTTTGCTTTAACTACAACAACTCTAATCTGTTTTATGTGGGGCAGGGTTCACATAACATTGCATCACAAAAGGATGCTACTGCTGCTGAAAAGAAATAAAAAATTAGGACTGTAGTTCACAACCTTCATTATATAGTTGGAAAAAACCAAGATCCAGAGATATTACTGACTTGCCTGAAGGTACACAAACTAATCTGAGATCAAACTGAAACATGAAATTAGGCTTCCCATCTCACAATTTTCCACTACAGATGAGTTTTAAGCTGAGTCTATTTTTGTTGATATTTTGTTATTTTTGTTTAGTTTTCATCCTGGCTTACCACATAGGTGGAATCTGGTTAGGTGAATTGTTATAGTTAAACGATATTAGGGAGGAAAAATAGTGAGAAAAAGAAAAAAAATCTGTTGATCTGAGGATTTTCCTACTGTTCTGATATCCATCTCTGAAGGACATGCATATGAACACTTTTCTAAAACATCTGCAAAAATCCTACTGACCTATAATGATTTCTTCAACCTTCTCCTTTGCAAACAAGTCTTCCTTCCTTTGTAAAAGCATGTCAATGTGGAGTAGTTGAGCTTTACTAGTATCTTCTGATGACTGAAAATGTTCACAGATAATCTTCAGGAAATAAAATCCAACAGAGTCTCTGTTCAAGAAAACACAATTTTAAGTGGTGTGAATAAAATACCTTTTTTAAAAATTTGTTTGAGCATGACCCAAACAGGCAAGATAAAACTATATCTGAGCTTAAGTAATACCATTAAATATCTCAACAAAACTATTTGTCAATAACAGATAATTTAATTCACTTCCTATTTATCAAGCCACAAGCATTTTCTTCTTATAAATAAATATATACAGTTAGATAATCATCTCTCTACTAATATTTAATTATTCTTTTTCTCCAAAATGGATGCCAATTTATAAATAAATACTGTAACATGAGATATATCAAGTGAAGATACACGAACAGACATTAGAAATTTACTAGTCCCTTGTCATGAGAACTTTTATGATCTACTCTAGAATCAACTTTCAAATATACCATACAGCACTGTTTACTACAGTCAACATGTACATTACATTCTCAATATTCATTCATTTTATAACTGGAACTTTGTACCTTTTGATTATCTTCTCAAGTCATTATGCTATACAGCTTAAACTTACATAGTGCTGAATGTCAATTATATCTTAATAAAACTGAAAGAATGAAAAGAAATTTCCCAATTCCCTCGGTCAACAACTCCTTTAAAAAGTATGCTTCATTACACAAATAATGTAACAGTAGATAATGACTATGTTAAATGCAAAGAGTTCATGGATTGGAAGACTTAGTATCATTAAGATGGTAACACACCCAAACTGATCTACAGATGTAATGCAATCCCTATGAACATCCCAAAGATATTTTTTGCAGAAATGGAAAACTCCATCCTAAACTCATACAGAGTATCAAGGTACCCAGAAGAGCCAAAACAATCCTGAAACAGAAGAACAAACCTGATGGACTCATACTTCATGATTCAAATTTTACTACAAAGATACAGTAATCAAAATAGTGTGGTACCGGCATAAAGATACACATACACCAATGGAATAAAACAAAGAGTTTCGAAAGAAAATCTCACATACATGGTCAAATAATTTTCAACAAGGGTGCCAAGACCATTCCATGAAGGAAAAAAAATCATTTTTTCAATAAACAGTGCTGGGACAATTGGATATCCATAAGCAAAAGAATGAAATTCTTTCTTTTCATTCTTTGATGAAATCACCTTACATCATATAAAAAAACAAACTCAAAATGGATCAAAAACCTAAACGGAAGAACTAAAATGTAAAACTTATAGAAGAAAATATAGGGGAAAACCTTTATAACACTGGATTTGACAATGATTTCTTTGATATGACACTAAAAGCACAAATAACAAAATTAAAAACAGATAAACAGGACTATGTCAAAATTTTTACATTTTGTATATCAAGGAATACAATCAAAAGGGTGAAAAGGCAACCTATGAAATGGGAGAAAATATTTGCAAAATGTACATCTGATACACTGTTAATATCCAGATATATAAACTCAACAACAACAACAACAAAAAAAACAACTGACTTAAAAATGGGCAAAGAGGTTGATTAGATATTTTCCCAAAGAAGGATTTCCCTGGTGGCTCAGTTGGTAAAGAGTCTGCCTGCAATATGGGAGACGATTCGAACCCTGGGTTCGATCCCTGGGTCGGGAAGATCCCCTGGAGAAGGCAATGGCAACCCACTCCAGTATTCTTGCCTGGAGAATTCCATGGACAGGAGCATGGTGGGCTACAGTCCATGGGGTCACAAAGAATCAGACATGACTGAGTGACTAACTTTCACTTTCAAAACAATAAAAAATCAACTGACTTTTAAAATGGGCAAAGAGGTTGAATAGACATTCTTCCCAAAAAAGATATACAAATGGAAAAAATCACATGAAAAGATACTCAATATTACTAATCCATTAGTGAAATGCAATCAAAAGCACAATGAAAAAAAAAAAAAAAAAAGCACAATGATACCACCTCATACCCATTAAAATAGTTACTGTCAGAAAAACAAACAAAAAAAAATGTTGGCCAGAATATGGAAAACTTGGAAAGCTTGTGCATTGTTGGTGAGAATGTAAAATTGTATAGCTGCTATGCAAACCAGTATGGTTATTCCTCTAAAAAATTAAAAATAATTTCCATATTATCTACTAATTCTACTTTGTATAAACCCAAATAACAAAAAATAAGGTCTCAAAGAGATATTTTTACACCCAAGGGCATAGCAGTATTGTTCACAACAGCCAAAAGGTGCAAGTATTACAAGTCTCCATCAATGGATGAATGAATAAACAAAATGCAGTACATAACAGTGGAATATTATTTAGCCTTTGAAGAGCAGGAAATTTGGACACATGCTACAACACAGATGAAACTTGAGGATACTATGCTAAGTGAAATACAATAAATGGGAAAAGCACAAATAGTGTATAATTTCACTAATATGAGGTACCTACAGTAGTCAAATTCATAGAAAGTAGAATGGTGTATGCCACAGACGGCAAAGTGGAGAACAGAGACTTGTTATTTAATGGGTACAAAGCTGTAATTCTGCAAGATGAAAAGAGCTCAAGAGTTTTCTTAATGTACTTTAAACACTATGAATGTTCATTGTAACACACATAACAATTTAAGTGTACTTAACACTGATGAATTGTATACTTAAAAATAGTTAAGATGGTATGTTTTATATATTTTACCACAAAAAAGGTTTAATTTCTTTAAAAAATTAATTAAACATTTGAAATATAATGGGTTTTGAACTTTGTCTAAAGCTTTCTCTGCATCTATTGAGAATATCATATGGGATTTATTTTTAAATTTAATGTCAATGTATCACATTGATTTACTTGCATATATCAAAAAATCCATGCATCCCTGGGATAAATCACACTTGATCACAGTGTATGATCCTTTCTATGTGTTTTTGTATGTAGTTTGACAGTATTTTGTTGAGGGTTTTTATGTTTATGTTCATCAGCGATACTGGCCTATAATTTTCTTTCTTGAGGATATCTTTGTCTGGTTTTGATATCAGGGTGATGGTAGCTTTGCATAGAGTAAGCTTGGGAGTGTTCCTTTCTCTACAATTTTTTGGAAAAATTTCAGATGGGTAGGTATTAACGACCCATCTGAAGGGAATGGCACCCACTTCAGTATTTTCACCTTGAGAACTCCATGAACATTATGAAAAGGCAAAGAGATAGAACACTGAAAGAGGAACTCCCCAGGTCAGTAGATGCCAATATGCTACTGGAGATCAGTGGAGAAATAACTCCAGAAAGAATGAAGGGATGGAGTTAAAGCACAAACACCACCCAGTTGTGGATGGGACTGGTGATGGAAGCAAAGTCTGATGCTGTAAAGAGCAATATTGCATAGGAACCTGGAATGTTAGGTCCATGAATCAAGGCAAAGTGGAACTGAACAAACAGGAGATGGCAACAGTGAACATCGGCATTCTAGGAATCAGCAAACTAAGATGGACTGGAATGGGTGAATTAAATTCAGATGACCATTATATCTATATAGTAGATATATCTATATATCTATATCTATATAGTAGATATAATGGTCATCTGAATTTAATTCACCCATTCCATTCTACGGGCAAGAATCCCTTCGAAGAAATGGAGTAGCCATCATAGTCAACAAAAGAGCCCAAAATGCAGTACTTGGATGCAATCTAAAAAATGACAAAATAATCCCTGTTCATTTCCAAGACAAACCATTCAATATCAAGGTAATCCAAGTCTATACCCCAACCAGTAACGCTGAAGAAGTGGAAGTTGAACGGTTCTATGAAGACCTACAAGACCTTCTAGAACTAACATGCAAAAAATATGTCCTTTTCATTATAGGCCAGCAAAAACAAAACCAGGAGCTGACTGTGGCTCAGATCACAAACTCCTTATTGCCAAACTGGAGCAAGCAGGGAAAACCACTAGACCATTCAGGCATGACCTATATCAAATCCCTTATGACTATACAGTGGAAGTGAGAAATAGATTTAAGGGACTAGATCTGATAGACAGAGTACCTGATGAACTATGGATGGAGGTTTGTGACATTGTACAGAGGCAGGGATCAAGACCATCCCCATGGAAAAGAAATGCAAAAAAGCAAAATGGCTGTGTGAGGAGGCCCTACAAATAGCTGTGAAAAGAAGAGAAGTGAAAAGCAAAGAAGAAAAAGAAGGATATTCCCATTTGAATGCATAGTTCCAAAGAATAGCAAGGAGAGATAAGAAAGCCTTCCTCAGCAATCAATGCAAAGAAATAGAGGAAAACAACAGAATGGGAAAGACTAGAGATCTCATCAAGAAAATTAGAGATGCCAAGGTAACATTTCATACAAAGATGGGCTCGATAAAGGACAGAAATGGTACAGACCTAACAGAAGAAAGAGATATTAAGAAGAGGTGGCAGGAATACACAGAAGAACTGTACAAAAAAGATCTTCATGACCCAGATAATCACAATGGTGTGATCACTCACCTAGAGCCAGGTATCATGGAATGTGAAGTCAAGTGGGCTTAGAAAGCATCACTATGAACAAAGGTAGTGGAGGTGATGGAATTCCAGCTGAGCTATTTCAAATCCTGAAAGATGATGCCATGAAAGTGCTACACTCAATATGCCAGCAAATTTGGAAAACTCAGCAGTGGCCACAGGACTGGAAAAGGTCAGCTTTCATTTCAATACCAAAGAAAGGCAATGCCAAAGAATGCTCAAACTACTGCACAATTGCACTCATCTCACATGCTAGTAAAGTAATGCTCAAAATTCTCCAAGCCAGGCTTCAGCAATATGTGAACCGTGAAATTCCAGATGTTCAAGCTGGTTTTAGAAAAGGCAGAGAAACCAGAGATCAAATTGCCAACATCCACTGGATCATGGAAAAAGGAAGAGAGTTCCAGAAAAATATCTATTTCTGCTTTATTGACTATGCCAAAGCCTTTGACTATGTGGATCACAATGAACTGTGGAAAAATCTTGAAAGAGATGGGAATACCAGGCCACCTGACCTGCCTCTTGAGAAACCTATATGCAGGTCAGGAAGCAACAGTTAGAACTGGATATGGAACAACAGGCTGGTTCCAAATAGGAAAAGGAGTATGTCAAGGCTGTATACTGTCACCCTGCTTATTTAACTTATATCCAGAGTACATCATGAGAAATGCTGAGCTGGAGGAAGCGTAAGCTGGAATCAAGATTGCCAGAAGTATCAATAACCTCAGATATGCAGATGACACCACCCTTATGGCAGAAAGTGAAGAGGAACTAAAAAGCCTCTTGATGAAAGTGAAAAAGGAGGGTGAAAAAGTTGGCTTAAAGCTCAACATTAAGAAAACTAAGATCATGGCATCTGGTCCCATCACTTCATGGCTAACGCTGAAACTCCAATACTTTGGCCACCTCATGCGAAGAGTTGACTCATTGGAAAAGACTCTAATGCTGGGAGGGATTTGGGGCAGGAGAAGGGGACAACAGAGGATGAGATGGCTGGATGGCATCACCGACTCGATGCACATGAGTTTGGGTGAACTCCAGGAGTTGGTGATGGACAGGAAGGCCTGGAGTGCTGCGATTGATGGGGTTGCAAAGAGTCGGACATGACTGAGCGACTGAACTGAACTTTACTGAATTCCTTTATTGGGTCTAATAGTTTTTAGTGAAGTCCTAAGAAGTTTCTGTTTAAGATCATATCATTTTAAATATGAATAATTTTGCTTCTTTTATTCTGATTTAGATGCCTTTTATTTCTTTTTCCCATCTAACTGCTCTAACTAGGACTTTCCAGTTCTACACTGAAGACAGGAATAAGAGTGGGCAACCTTGTCTTGTTCCTGATCTTAGAGGAAAGGTTTTAATCTCTCACCATTGAATATGATGTTAACAGCGGGACTGTCATGTGTTTTTATGTTAAGGTATGTTCCTTCTATACACAATTTGTTGAGCATTTTCTCATGAAAGGATGTTACATTCTGTCAAATACTTTTTTATCCTACATCCATTGAGAGCGTCATATCATTTTTATGTTTCATTCTATTAACGTATTTTATCACATTTATTGATATGCCTATGTTGAACCATCCTTGTATCCCAGGGGTAAATTCCAGATGGTCATGTCATTTAACCAGTTTAATATTCTATTGAATTGACTTGCTAATACTTTGTTGAGAATGTTTGCATCTATATCCATCAGGAATATTGTTCTTCAGCTTCTTTGTTTGTAGTGTCCACATCTGGTTTGGTATCAGGACTGCCTTTGTAAAATGAGTTTGTGAGTATTCCCTTCTCTTCAACTTTTTGGAAGGGTCTGAGAAGAACTGGTAATTATTCTTTAAATGTTTGGTAGAATTCACAAGTTAAACTATCTATTCCTGGGCTTTTCTGTGTCTGGAAGTTTTGATTATTGATTTAATCTTTTTGCTATTAGTTTGATCAGATTTTCGATTTCTTCTTCATTCAGTTTTGGTAGGTTGTACATTTCTAGGAATTTATCCTCTAGGATAGCCAATTTGTTGGCATATAATCCCTCAAAATAGCCTCTTATTCCCCTATGTATTATGTAGTACCAGTTGTATCCTCTTTCATTTCTGACTTTTCTTCTTTAATCTAGCAGTAAGTTTGTCAATTTAGCTTATCTTTTAAAAAACCACTCCTTAGTTTTGTTGATTTTTTTCTATTTCTGGCCTCTATTTCATTTATCTCTGCTCTGATCTTTGTTATTTCCTTCATTCTATCATCTTCTGAGTTTAGTTTATCCTTCTTTTTCTAGTTCCTTGAGATGTAAAGTTAAGTTGCTTATTTGCAACCTATTTTTCCAAGATATGCATTATTGGTATAAACTTCCCTCTGAGAAATGCTCTTGCAGCATCCTATATGTTTGGGGTATTGTGTTTGCATTTTCATTTTTTTGAGATTTTTTAAATTTCCCTTTTTTATTTCTTCTTTGACCCACTGGCTGAGGAGTGGTGTTAATTTCCACATATTTGCATATTTTTCTGCTTTCCTCTTACTGTTGATTCCTAGTTTCACACACTGTGGCTAGACAAGATATATGGTTTCAATCTTAAATTTGCTAAGATGTGTTTTGTGTACTTTCACATGGTTAATCCTAGAGAACATTCCATGTGCACTTGAGACGAATGTGGGTTCTGCTGCTGTTGAATGGAATGTTCTATAAATGTCTATTAGGTCTACTGACCTACTGTATGGCTGATGTCAAATATTTCCTTGTTGATTTTTGTGTGGATGATCTACTGCTACATGTGGGGTACTGAAGTCCCCAATTCTTATTTTTCATAGTCTCTTTCACTTTCATCTCTTTCTTCTCTTTCCTATATTAGAAGTCTCTGATAGCAAGATTCCTTATTTGTATAGTTTATGGCTTTAATGTGAACATGTTGAAAAATGATAGGTCTTGAAGATACTGTGGGGCTGGTAAATTAGTTATCAATATGGTTGAATAAAAGCAAGAGCAGCAAGAGTACACTAACTCAAAATGATACAATGCTAATGCCAAATATATAGGCAAGAATAATTTTATCTTTATAAATCATCCACTCATAAGCCCCTCTTTGGTAATACCAAAATAACTGTTACTATATTTATTTCATAATTTTGAACTACTCTTCCCCATTAGGCAGTGATCTTCTTGAGACTAGAGACTGCATATTATTTAATTTCTATATCTTCAGTGCCCAGCAATAAAATAACTGATACACTGTAGGAACTCAGATGTTAAACAATTAATTGCCACTAATTGTCAATTTAATTGCCACTAATTGCACATAAGGCGTGCTGAGTGCCAAAGAATTGATGCTTTGAACTGTGGTGTTGGAGAAGACTCTTGAGAGTCCCTTGGACTGCAAGGAGATCCAACCAGTCCATCCTAAAGGAGACCAGTCCTGGGTGTTCATTGGAAGCACTGATATTGAAGCTGAAACTCCAATATTTTGGCCACCTGATGCAAAGAGCTGACTCATTTGAAAAGACCCTGATGTTGGGAAAGATTGAAGGCAAGAGGAGAAGGGGACAACAGAGGATGAGACGGTCAGATGGCATCACCGACTCAATGGACATGAGTTTGGGTAAACTCCGGGAGATGGTGATGGACAGGGAGGCCTGGCGTGCTGTGGTTCATGGGGTCGCAAAGAGTCGGACACAACTGAGCGACTGAATTGAACTGAACTTATTGTTTAAATCAGTAAGCAAGCAGTTCCATCTTCTAATTTGATTAACACAATGCCAAATATTGTGCTTTGTGAATATGGGTATAGATAGATACAGATACAAACAGATATAATTCAACTTATGTTGAAACCTTAGAAAAATGTTAGTCTTTAAAAAAAGAAAATCAATTCTTCTATACCTTTCATGATCCATCAGCAGTTTAACAATATTCAGACAGAAGTTCATAGTCATGCCCAAATGTAGAATTTCCATAACATCTAACAAAAAGAAAAAATGAAATAATCACATCAGTTTCATTTTTGAGGAAGCTTAGCTATTTTCAATAATTTTCCTTTGTTCAAAATCTACTTTCTAAATGTTTGCCATATATCATGTATTGCCTAACAATTTATCAAAGCCTTTTTATATGCCAGTAATATCCAATGCTGCAGAGAATGCAGTGAAACAGGCAAAGTAACCTTTTGAAAAGCAATTTGAGTACTATATGCTAAAAACCCAGTGATTAAGAGCTTGGGATATGAAGTCAGTCAGATAGATCCATATTCGAAATCACTTGCCACTTTTATGGCGATAGTCAATTTAGTTAATTTTTCTGACTTTAGTTTTGCCATCTGTAAAGTGGGGAACAAATCACCAATCTCTCAGGGTTGTTGAGAGATTTACGTGAGATAATACATGTAAATTACATAGCAAAAGAGCTAGCACTTAGTAAGCATTCAATAAACGACAGCTGCTCTTATGATTCTATTTCAGAAATTGTACTTCTGAAAAGTCACCTGAAATAAATGTGGGGAAATGTAACGAACAAAGATACTATTAATAAAAGCAACACAGATTATAATGACAATAAAAATGATGCATACTGAGTCTCCACTATACGACAGTGACAAATTACTATGCAACCATTAAAATTGTTAAATATAAAACTGTGTTTTCCATTTAAAAAATGAATATGCACCAATATGAATTATAAGATTGGTAAAACAAAATTGGAAAACAAAGGCTATCTATAAATTCTGTAAAAGAGCAAATTAAAATAGAAAAATACTGAAAATAAACCATCAAATTTCTAAAAGTGATTATGTTTAGATTATTTATTCAACAAATAGCTAACAAGCGTATTCTCTGTGCCAGGGAGCTGTGCTGGGAATCCAGCAATAGACAAAGCACACAAAAATCTCTGCTGCCACAGAGCTAATATTCCAGTGCATGGTGGACAATAAGTATTTTTAGTATATTCCAAAAACTTCTTCAATGGGTATGTACTACTTTTTCATAATAAAAAACATTAAATATTTTTAAAATGTCTACTTGCTCTACTATAAAAAATACCAGTGAAGTTCCAATGACAGTAGTTAGGTTGATGATTCTTAAAAGTACTTTCATTAGCAAGGAAATGAACATATAAAAATGTGAGTTTCATATATACCAAAACTTTTAATATAACAAAATGAAAGATAATTGTATTATTTTAAACTATACAAAACTTAAACTCATGGAAGTTTCCTAGTTTATAATCTGATGTTGCAATTTCATTACTCTATCATGAGTATCTAGACCAAGTTAAGTAAAAACAATCTGGAAATAAAGAATAATTTCATTTTAAATTGTTTCTTTTCTACATTTTGATTTTAAAAAATTTAATAGGAATTAACTTCAAACTAGGTAACTCCAATAATCTCTCTGATCTTCCCACACTTTATTAGTTTGAGTAAGACTATTCCTCTACTTGCTTAGTTGGTTTGTTTATTCCCATACTGCAAAAAAAGAATGAAGTTGTCTTTCTGGCTCCAAAAAGATTTCAGCCTGTGCATATCTGAGCTGATACTATTACCTAGAGATGCAGAATCCTCTATGTATTTTAGATCCTGTGATCTCCTGATGATTGGCTAATATTCTAGAAATCACAGAAAGTTTCAGTAGTACTAAATAGGCACTAAACTTACAGCAACTTCCAAATCTGATTACTGTCCTACTTATTATAAATTGCTATTATTTATTGGATAATCAGTTATACTAACATGTAATTTTATATACCAAAAATAATACAGTTCTATGATTATATTTTATACAGTACAAAATAAAGCATGTACACATCAAAAATTTTAAATTAGTTTTATGACTAAACATAATTGAAATACTGTTAGGTCAGTGTGCACAGAGAGATATTTTTCCTCACTTAATTCCTCTATATAGTAGTAATAACAGTTAATAGTAGTAATCATAATAACTAAATGATAGGTAATATTTATTGCACACTAACTATGTACCAAGCATGGAACTAAATGCTTTACATACTTTTTTCATAGAATTCTCAAAACAACACAATGAGATAGACATTAATATTATGTATTTTTTAAAGCTGAAGAAACTGAAGCACAGAAAATTTAAGTGACTTGCCAAATGACTCAGAGCTCCATAACAGTTTATGCTGACATATGCACACTCTACTTCCTTGAGAATTTTGAAAAACAAATAGCAATGTTTATACAAGTATTTGGGCTTCCTTGATAACTCAGTTGGGTAAAGAATCCACCACAATGCAGGACACCCCAGTTCGATTCCTGGGTCAAGAAGATCTACTGGAGAAGGGATAGGCTACCCACTCCAGTTTTCTTGGGCTTCCGTTGTGGCTCAGTTGGTAAAGAATTCGCCTGCAATGCGGGAGACCTGGGATCAATCCCTGGGTTGGGAAGATCCCCTGGAGAAGGGAAAGGCTACCCACTCCAGTATTCTGGCCTACAGAATCCCATGGACTACAGTCCGTGGGGTTGCAAATAGTCGGACACAACTGAGCGACTTTCACATTCACTTCACAGACAAGTAATTATAAAAGGCACAGCATTGCAAAGGCTTTTTCTATCAATAGGTATCTTTTTTCATGATGGGCAGGTTGGGCAGCTGCAATTTTCTGCTAGACAAAAGGAAAATTGATAGCTTTTACTATGCTCTTTTATTATTACTTGCTAAATTTGCTACTGTGTTCTCTTCCTTCTCCTTTGCTTCCTGACAATTTTATGTACTCAGTTTCTTTCTCAGTCACCATCAAATTATACCTATGCTAATACATAATATCTTACAGTCAACAAATTGGTATTAATATTTCTGTACTTTTCACACACAGAGATGTTACTTACTTTGAAAAAGTTCTTCATTACCTATTTCACCCTTCAAGAGGATTTTCACCTTTAAGAAAAGCCCAACTGGATCTAAATGTTCCTATTTTAAACAAAGAAATCACAATGATATTAACCGTAGAATGTAAAAGACAATTTTCAAGTAATTGCCTATTTCACTAAACCACACCAAGATGACTCATGATCAAAGGAAATCAAAATTATAAAAGATAAAATCATAATATCCAGTCTATCCATGAGGCTATTTTCTGATATTTTATTCAATCTAAATTGAACAGTACATGGAAAAGAACATGTAAACACGTCTATTGAGTGGCAAGCATTTAATGGCAAGGTCAATATTTAAACTGTGAGAATATAAGACCATATTCTTATCTTGGTAAGCAAAACCCTACACATCAATTAGATCTGCTTTCTTTTGAAATCTTAATAACAACTAAAGTCCTTTGCAAATAATGGTTGAATGAAATAAACATACTATAATATGCCTGTCACATTTACTATTAATAACAATATACTCAGAATGGTTTTTCCAAGTCCTTGCTACTTGGACTTGGTTCTACTTCTGCCTGACAGTGTACATTTTGAAACAGCTGTCTACAATTAAAAGTGCAGTCTAGGCTCACAGAACAGAATTTTTCTTTCTACAACATTAATCAACCTCTACATGGACACTATATTCATTAGTTCCATGCTCTGTAAATTCATACGTGAGATGCCTGAGGAATGGAAAGTTAGGGAAAGCAACCACAGGTATTATAACCAATTGCAAATAATGATGATATCAATACAAGAATAAACTAAGAATGCATTAGTTTCTTACATTACCATCTTTCCTAATGGGCATATTCAAATATGTCTTGAGCTCAAAACATGTTTTATACACTAGCAATGAACAATCCAAAAGTGAAGGTAAGAAAATAATTCCATTTATAATAGCAACAAAAAAGAATAAAATACATAGGAATGAATTTTAAAAATAAGGGCAAGACTTCTACACTGAAACTTATAAAACACTATTGAAAGAAATTGAAGAAGACCTAAATAAATGAAAACACATCTCATATTCCTGGATTGGAAAACTTATAACTGTTTAGATAGAAGTAATTTCCCAACTGATATAGATTCAATGCAATCAAATTCCCAGCTGGCATCTTTGTAGAAATTGATAGGCTGATCAATTTGGGAACCAATTCCCAAATTCATATGAAAGTGCAAGGAATGTCAAAACAACCTGGAAACAGAACAAAGCAGGATGACTCATACTTGCAATTCCAAAGAGGTATACCACTTTACACTGACATCAGTTGTGGATAAGAATTTCCAGTGTTCCATATCCTTGTTAACACTTGGAATTACTGGACTTCTAAGTTTTTGCCCATGTAGTGGGTATTATACCCACTTTAAGGTGTTCCTCTTATCTTCCTAGCACCTTACTGTGAGGCTTTCAGCTTCTATAAAACTAAATACTCCTTTTCCTACACTCTCTTTAAGCAATCTTACACATTTTCCAGACTTCAAATATAGTTGCTTAAGTTAAAAAAAAATCTGCTGAAGCAAAAGGTAAAACAGAAAAGGAAAGACATACCTATCTGAATGTAGAGTTCCAAAAAATAGCAAGGAGAGATAAGAAAGCCTTCCTCAGAGATCAATGCAAAGAAATAGAGGAAAACAATAGAATGAGAAAGACTAGAGATCTCTTCAAGAAAATCAGAGATACCAAGGGAACATTTCATGCAAAGATGGGCAAAGATGGGCACAATAAAGCACAGAAACGGTATGGACCTAACAGAAGCAGAAGACAGTAAGAAAAGGTGGCAAGAATACACAGAAGAACTATACAAAAAAGATCTTAATGATCCAGATAACCACGATGGTGTGATCACTCACCTAGAGCCAGACATCCTGGAGTGTGAGGTCAGGTGGGCCTTAGGAAGCATCACTACGAACAAAGCTAGAGGTGATGGAACTCCAGTTAAGCCACTTCAATTCCTAAAAGATGATGCTGTAAACTGCAGCACCCAATATGCCAGCAAATTTGGAATACTCAACAGTGGCCACAGGACTGGAAAAGGTCAGGTTTCATTCTAAACTCAAAGAAAGGCAATGACAAAGAATGCTCAAACTACCGCACAATTGCACTCATCTCACACGCTAGCAAAGTAATGCTCAAAATTCTCCAACAGTACATGAACCAAGAACTTCCAGATGTTCAAGTGGGTTTTAGGAAAGGCAGAGGAACCAGAGATCAAATTGCCAACATCCGTTGGATCATCGAAAAAGCAAGAGAATTTCAGAAAAATATCTACTTCTGCTTTGTTGACTACACCAAAGCCTTTGACTGTGTGGATCATGACAAATTTTGGAAAATTCTTAAAGAGGTGGGAATACCAAACCACCTTACTTACCTCGTGAAAAATCTGCATGCAGCTCAAGAAGAAACAGTTAGAACTGGACATGGAACAACAAACTGGTTCCAAATTGGAAAAGAAGTACATCAAGACCGTATACTATCACCCTGTTTATTTAACTTATATGCAGATTACATCACGAGAAAGGCTGGGCTGGATGAAGCACAAGCTAGAATCAAGATTGTGGCAGACATATCCATAATCTCAGATATGCAGATGACACCACCCTTAAGGCAGAAAGTGAAGAGGAAATAAAGAGCCTCTTGATGAAAGTGAAAGAAGAGAGTGAAAAAGTTGGCTTAAAACCCAACATTCAAGAAATGAAGACTGTGGCATCCTGTCCCATTACTTCATGGCAATAGAGGGGAACTAATGGAAACAGTGACAGACTTCATTTTCTTGGGCTCCAGCCACGAACTTAAAAGATGCATGCTCCTTGGAAGAAAAGCTATGACCAACCTAGACAGCATATTGAAATCAGAGACATTACCTTGTCAACAAAAGTCCATCTACTCAAAGCGATGGTTTTTCCATTAGTCATGTATGGATGTGAGAGTTGGACCATAAAGAAAGCTGAGCGCCAAAGAATTGATGCCTTTGAACTGTGGTGTTGGAGAAGACTCTTGAGAGTCCCTTGGATTGCAAGGAGACCCAACCAGTCCATCCTCAAGGAAATCAGTCCTGAATATTCATTGGAAGGACTGATGCTGAAGCTGAAACTCTAATACTTTGGCCACCTGATGTGAAGAACTGACTCATTTGAAAACTCTAATACTTTGGCCACCTGATGTGAAGAACTGACTCATTTGAAAAGACCCTGATGCTGGGAAAGATTGAAGGCAGGAGGAGATGGGGACAACAGAAGATGAGATGGTTGGATGGCATCACCAACTCAATGGACATGAGTTTGAACAAGCTCCTGGAGTTGGTGATGGACAGGGAAGCCTAGTGTGCTGCAGTCCATGGGGAAGCAAAGAGTCGGACTCGACTGAGCAACTAAACTGAACTGAATAATATAGAGAAATAGAATGCACAATAACAGGTGATGCACAATAACAGGTGATGCTAGGTATATAGGCAAGTATTCTTCACACTATTATTCTTTCAGTCTTTCTCTAGGTTTGAAATTGTTTACAAATAAAACTCTTTTATACATATACTGCCACTGAAATCCTAACACACCTAGTTTATTGATATCCATGATCAATAATTAGCCTATTAAATGTATTATGTCAGGACTAAGGCAGATGAACAATTATTGTTATAAAAACTGTAACTTCTACATCTAGTGAACAAAAACACATGCTGAAAAGAAGCCATGTAGCCAGTACGCAACCACCTGAATTGTCTTGGATTCTGTTTTTTATTTAGACTTCCATCTCAGCAAATGCAAAACAAAACAGGATGCAACTTTTGAAAATGTTCGTGTATATTAATGTTTTTAAATTTAAAAATTTAATATAAAAGAAGCTTTTCAGCATTAAATAACCCCATCCATGTGACATAAATTTCAAGAAAATATAGTTCAAATAAATGGTCTCTCAATTTAATATCGTGATTAAACTATCCCTTTCATGCATCCCATTTTGTTGAAAAAAAAAAAACAACCTTTAAAAATATATTAGTATATTTAATTGCCTTACAGAATAAGACACATTGATCCTAACTGAATCTCTTTTATTTAAACAGTTATCAGTCTATCAGTGTTCCTTGTTCGGGAGTATAAAGTATGTACACGTGTATATATGTGTGTATGTGTGTGTGCGTGTTTGTATGTATGAGTATGAGCTAATGTGAAACACTGATGTTGTTTTTTAAACTAAATCCCATTATCTATTTTCTCATCATTTATTTTTTATCCTAAAGTTTACTCACAGTAGACAACACTTTCTGTTCTGTACAAAAGAAAATTTTTTCAAAAATATCTGTTGTCATAGAAGTATATTTTATTCTTCCTTTCTGCACTGCAGAAGAAACTGTCACAATATGTTATTTAAAAAAAAAAAAGGAATACTGGAGCAAATGTCTAAACTGGATTTCAAAATGCGAATCAATGCTTTCAGAATTGCATTAAGATAATATTCAAAGTAAAAACTTCTTATACCTTGTTTGCTAGGTTTATAATGTTGAGAGCCTTATCACGATATTCACTGCTGTCCCAATCCAAATAAGCTGTGGCTAGTAACCGCAGAACTTTAGCCTATAATTGAAAACAGAAAACACACACACACATAGTTGAGGGTTAAACTGCAATACAATAGCTGACTATGACTTACACAGTGATAGGCATTTCTCAAACCTCAGTCATAATTATGAAATATCATTTCCTTAAGCAACAACATAGTCTTAGGATATATCTCATCATCACGTTACCCACACCAAACACCGTCTGAGAATTTTATAGTAATCTTAACAGTTTTCTAGTGCTAAAGTACTTTTTCATTCCCACTTTAAAAATAAGGAAGTTAAAGCACAGCAATATTTAATGTAATCATCTTATCACCTACTGTTTTGGTAGCATTATATTAGGCATCCATCAAAAGCAATAAATAGAAAGACATAATTCTTCTCTCAAAGTCTTTATAGCCTAGTTGAGATTAACCAACTGCAGCACTGTTTCAGTAGGAACAGATACTCTTTCCTGTAGAGAAGATTTCTCCCAACTCAGCCAAGTTTTAAAATTAATAAAGTATTTCTTAATTAAGTCAGTTTCTCCAGGCAGGTCTACATTGATAAGGAGAGTAAGTCTAGTCAGCACACATTTGTTTAACTACAGATTCACATTTTGAAAGAAGAAGGCCTATTTCCATGAATATTCTACCTTCAAGTATAGTGAGGAAAGTAGGACCAGACAAAGGTGGTCTTCTAACTTAAAAAAAAAAAATGTTAAGCACATTATGGCTCTGTGAATCTTTGAGAAAGGACATTTAGGGTGTCACATCTGTGAGTTTTTTAATTCAAGAATTAAGATGGATATAATGTACTTAATATCATTATTATTATCATGGAACAACTTTCAACTTATAAACTCCTCCAGAGGACTTTGATGGAGTAATTATGGCATCTCTGAAAAAGACTGCAGTTATTCTGTAACAGTAAAAGGGTCAAATAATCAGAAAGGTAACACAAAATGGATGAATCTCAAAACTATTATGTTAAGCAAAAGAAGCCAGAAATAAAACAGTACATACTGTATGATTCATTTATACAAAGTTCAAGAAAAGCCAAAAATAATCTACAGCAATAAAAATCAGAATACTGGTTTTATAAGGAGGGTAGGAATAGCTGTTAACTCGAAAGGGGCCAAGGTAACTTTTAAGGGTGATGGAAATGTCTGTATCTTGATCTGTGTGGTTGTTATAAGACTATATAGATAAACTGAAATTCATCATGCTGTATACTCTTAACATTTGTACAGTTCAGTTCAGTCGCTCAGTCGTGTCCAACTCTTTGTGACCCCATGAATTGCAGCATGCCAGGCCTCCCTGTCCATCACCAACTCCCAGAGTTCACCCAAACCCATGTCCATTGAGTCGGTGATGCCATCCAGCCATCTCATCCTGTCTTCCCCTTCTCCTCCTGCCCTCAATCTTTCCCAACATCAGGGTCTTCTCAAATGAGTCAGCTCTTCGCATCAGGTGGCCAAAGTATTGGAGTTTCAGCTACAACATCAGTCCTTCCAATGAACACCCAGGACTGATCTCCTTAGAGTCTTCTCCAACATCACAGTTCAAAAGCATCAATTCTTCGGCGCTCAGTTTTCTTTATAGTCCAACTCTGACATCCATACATGACCACTGGAAAAACCATAGCCTTGACTAGACGGTAGACGGACCCTTGTTGACAAAGTAATGTCTCCGCTTTTAAATATGCTGTCTAGGTTGGTCATAACTTTATTATATATATATAAGTTATACCCCAATAAAGTATTGCTAGCATGAAAGAAAAACTATTTCATAATCTTACTTCTCCATACCTCACAATATGAATATTAGGTATCAATCACACTTAATTCCTATCTTCCATCTTCATTTCCTCCTTCAGATGTCTTCTCAACTAGATCATGCCTCGAATTCCCTTTTCCCTCCCTTTTAACTATACGAACTCCATCTGCTTTTCAGGTCTATCTCCTACCAGAAGGTTTCCTTTTTTTTATTCTTTTGTTTATTTGTTATGCTGGGTCTTCAGTGCTGCACGGGCTTTTCTTTGATTGCGTCAGGCAGCAGCTACTTTCTGGTTATGGTATGCAGGCTTCTCATTGTGGTGGCTTCTCTTGCTGTGAAGCACAAGCTTTAGGATGCAAGGGTTTCAGTAGCTGTGGCTCGAGGGCTCAGTAGTTGCAATTCCCGGGCTCTAGTGCACAGGCTCAATAGTTGTGGTGCACAGGCTTAGTTGCTCCTTAGCATGTGGGATCTTCCTGGACTAGGGATAGAACCCATTTCTCCTGCACTGGCAGGTAGATTCTTTACCACTGAGCCACCAGGGGTCATCAGAAGACTTCTTCAAATATTCTAGTCAATACTAATATTCCCCTATTTTGTATACCCTTCTGCATACTTTAGCTTAGTACCACACAGTCTGTGACTTATTTTTCTCAAATTGTTTCACTTGTACTCTTTTTAATCTTCTTTTGACATTTAATTGAAGTAAAAAATCCATACAGAAAAAATTCAAAAATCTCAATGGTACAACTCAGAATTTTCTCAAAGTGAACAAACATATATTAACAACACAGAAATCAAGAAACAGAACATTAGTCTCATCTCATACCTCTTTTCAGACACTATTCAAAACAAGGGTAACCAATTATCTGACTTTTAACACCATGTATTAGCTCTACCTACTTTTGGCATTCATATTTATGTAAATATACAGTATATACTACCTTGTATTTTGCTCTGTTCAACATTATATGTGAGGACATCCACATAGTTACAATTATTGTAATCTATTCTCATTGCTGTATAAAATTCTAATATATGACACTATCATAATATAATCTTATTATTTTTAATTGTGGCAAAATACACATAACAAAAAATTGATCATTTTAACCATTTTTAAGTGCATGGTTCAGTAATATTAAGTATATTCACACTGTTGTTCAACCATCACCATCATACATCTCCAGAACTCTTTTAATCTCACAAAATTTAAACTCTATACTCATTAAACAATAGTTCACCATGTTCTCCTCTCTCCAAACCTCTGCAACTACCATTTTATTTTGTCTCTATGAATTTGACAAACCAAGATACCTCATTGAAATCGAATCATACAGTATGTCTTTTTGTGAATGGCTTACTTCACTTAGCATAATGTCCTCAAGGTTCATTTATGTCGTAGCATGTATCAGAAATTCTTTCCTTTTCATGGCTGAATAATATTCCATTGTATTCACTTATACTAGTTTCATCTTTTAAACATAAGCTTCTTAAGGATAGAGGCCATGTTTTATGTTTCTCTTTTATTCTCTATCTACCACAATGCTAGATGTATATAAGTATTGAGTTACATTTTGATTGATATATTGTAATAATGGTAAGAAGCAGAAATGGATATTCAAAAAAATTCCATTCTGTTATGGCATTTATTAAATTAGCTTTATATCAGATCTATTACATAATCACATTTTATTTGATTAAACAGTAAAATTAAACTTCCATACCAGGCGTGTACTATCTGAGTGGTTATAGGAAACCTAAAATTTTTGAGCATTTAAATAAAAGCTAAAACGTATATATCCAAACATTGTCCTAAGCACTTTACATGTATTAACTCATGAGTATAAGAATCTACATGGATGGTAGATTCTATAAGTTTATCAACTTTATAAAAACTAACACTGAGATATTAAGTGATGTGCCCAATGAACACTCACAAATAGAGGGATAGATTACTATAAATTTATTAAAATAACATAAACTGTATTTCTTCCACCTATTTCTGCAATATTTAACATGATTCTTACCAGCATTTCTGGCTCAACAGAATTCCCATCCGTCTTCCCAATATCAAAGCTTTGGCTGTAATTTAAAAAGGAAAAAAGAACATATATATACACATTTATTTCAAATAATACTTTTTTTCAACATTACGTATTACCAAGAAGACATGTGATAATTATACTTAATTGCAACTTTTTTATTTTGTACTACAACAGATTATTAGCCTATTAATAAAAATCAATTGTATAAAGCAATATTTTCTAAGTTTAGAAAACCACAATTTCCTGAGGATGTATATTCAATAAATCAACACCATAATTACAGTATTGCTCTCCTCCATTTGGCTATATATACTATATAAAACTGTTTTACATATGTGTACAAGCCCTTGCTTTATGAGCACATTTTAAACTGTAAGAAATATATTTTTATAATAAAACAAATACATGAGTTTTCATGAAAACAAATGTTTCAGCAATACTTATTACGCTTCACAACACCCTTGTGATGCACAATATTAGTTCCATTTTGCAGCTGAATGAATCAGTTTAGCAGTTAAGTGATTTCTAATATTTCCTAGATTAATACTGAAAATGAGACCAAGGGGTTGGGGAGAAAAGAAATTTGACTTTCAGTTATCTGCTTTAATTACCATACTATATTATCTATCGGACATTCTGATAACCACAAATAATGTATGAATATGAGCCTCAGGTTTTCAAAACACCTAAAAGCAAAACAAAGATCACTCACCATAAAACTGGTATTCCAAGGATGGAAGTCAATAAAATTTTGGTGAACTGTACTAAATTGAAGCCATTGTTTTGAAGAATTTCTTTTTAAAAACTCTAAGACCCAGAGCTACCAAACTGAGTTTTCAGCTTGCTAACGAAGGTATAAAGCTGGCCTATATTATAATAGCCTCATTGAAAGCCCTGTTTCATAGAGGTCTCTGTTGGTACATTAAACCTTCTACTTCCAGATTTTAAAATCATCAATGAAAACAGAACTTCTGCAACCGTGGTATTAAGAAGTTCTTGGACTCTCTCTCCCCAGTGAAACAACCATCTGCCTGGATAAATCATTAAAACAACCATTTAAGGTCTCTGGAAAGTGTCCTAAGGGCATACAGCAATCGAAAAATATTTATTAAACAAAAACCAACAGAATTTCAGTAAAAACAGTGAGTCTCTGGCATTTGAGCCATGACCTGCTCCTATCCACACCACCTCCATGTGATGGAAGCTACTCCAGATGAGTGCTGTCAAGAAAGGAATTAGGCAGTGGGGTGGGGAGATGAGTGAACTATGTGACAGAAATCAAGAGGCACAAGCTTCCAGTTTTAAAATAAATAAGTCATGGAGACATAATGTACAGTATAGGGAATACAGGCAACTAAACTTGTGGTGATCATTTTGTAAGGTACAAAAATATCAAGTCACTATGTTGTACACCTGAAACTGATATAATGTTGAAAGTCAATTATACTCCAATTTAAAACAAAAAGTAAGTGGGAATTCTCTCTTCCTCCAAGTCCTAGACTCAGGCTGCTAGCCTCTCTTATCTTCCCCAGATCTGTGATGCAGAAGTACTATCATGGGCAGGCACAATGAAAGGACTGGGTCTTCCTTTTCCGAACTCAGTTCTCACTCGTAGGCTAAGGGCTCTACCCCTGGTGTTAACAGCTGATCACCTTCACCGAGGCTGGCTCTTGGGGCAGAAGCTCCAGGAATGGAGGGCATACTAAGAAGATTAGGGGCTACCATCTCCACAACGTCTACTGCAGGAGGAGCTACCACACTCCTGCCACCAACTACAGCACTGTGGCACAGTTTCTGCCCAAGGAAAGAAGAAGGCAATAAAGAGGAAGAGCTCAGCATTTCTGCCTAAGGGAAATGACTTGAAAACCAAGCAAGGAGAGATTCCTGCCTAAGAGTATAGTCAAAAACAATGGAGATCTTAGCTATTCTTAAGGAGGAGGATATGCATGTGGCGGGGAAGGGAGCATGTGGGAAATCTCTGTACCTTCCTCTCAATGTTGCTATAAACTTAAAACTGTCCTAAAAAAATTCTGTCTTAAAAAAATGAAATCACATTCATTTCTGGGGGGTGAGGGGTGGCGAGTAGTGTTGGAGATTGTGCACATGCCCAAGATTACTCACTCAGGCATGACCAGAGAGAAAGCATATTGGCTACTAGCCCCTGGCTGAATACAGGGCAAAATAATGAATTCACTGAACTGTGAAGACAGTCTTTAAGCCAAACACATAATCAAAAGGAAAGGGTGAAAATCAAACTGGCTAAGTGGGCTTAAAACAACCTTTGACCAACATGAGGTTTATGTTTCCAGATGCAGGGGTGAACCCCAGAGAGCTATGAAAAGACAAAAACAGGAGAAAAACCTCTCAGCAGGGACATTAGAGGTCATATACGGTAAGAAAAACAGACCTCACAGAATTAGTCCAGTCAGGTGAACTAACAAATAGATGACCAAACAAACAATAAAAGAAAAGTAACTACCAGAAAAGAGGGGGATAGGTATTCAAACTTGCCACAATATATTATCCAAAATGTCTAGTTTTCAACAAAATATTATATGACATACAATAGAACAGTGACTCATACAGAGGAATAGGAGAAAGCAATACAAACTGCCTTTGAGAAGTCCTAAATATTACACTTATTAGAAAAATACTTCAAAGAAGCTATTGGAGATATGCTCAAAAAGCTTTAGGAAACCATGTTTAAATAATTAAAGGAAGGTATGGTAACAGTGATTCATCATTTAAGAATATATTGATTAAATGATCAAAATAATTTTAAAAAGTACAAATTCTCAAGCTGAAAAGTACAATAATTGAAATGAAAAATTCACTAGAAGAGGCTCAAAGTAGATCTGAGCAGGCAAAAAGAGAATAAACAAACGTGAAGATAGATTGATAGTGATTATAGAAATCTAAATAAAACATAGATGAGAAAAAAAAGAACAATGCCTCAGAGAAATGTGGGACATCATTCAGTTCAGTTCAGTTGCTCAGTTGTGTCCGACTCTTTGCGACCCCATGAATCACAGCAGGCCAGGCCTCCCTGTCCATCAGCAACTCCCGGAGTTCACTCAGACTCACGTCCGTTGAGTCCGTGATGCCATCCAGCCATCTCATCCTCTGTCATCCCCTTCTCCTCCTGCCCACAATCCCTCCCAGGATCAGTCTTTTCCAATAAGCACACCAACATAAGCACAATCAGAGTAACAAAATGAGGGAGGCAAGATAAAGGGATAGGAAACATATTCAAAGAAACAATGGCTGAAAATGTCCCAAATTTGATGGAAAAAAAAAAATCTACTTGGTAAAGCATCTGACTTGGAGAAGGAAATGGCAACCCACTCCAGTGTTCTTGTCTGGAGAATCACAGGGACGGGTGGGCTGCCGTCTCTGTGGTCGCACAGAGTTGGACACGACTGAAGCGACTTAGCAGCAAAGCATCTGACTGCAATGCATAAGACCCCCGTTCAATCCATAGGTCAGGAAGATCTGCTGGAGAAGGGATAGGCTACCCACTCCAGTATTCTTGGGCTTCCCTTGTGGTTCAGTTGGTAAAGAATCCGTCTGCAATGTGGGAGACTCGGGTTCAATCCCTGGGTTGGGAAGATCCCCTGGAGAAGGGAAAGGCTACCCACTCCAGTATTCTGGCCTGGGGAATTCCATGTACTGTATAGTCCATGGGGTCACAAACAGTCGGTCACGACTGAGTGACTTTCACTTTCACTGTTTTTCACACATTAAGAAGCTTAATAGGCTCCACATAGGATAACACAAAGAAATCCATACTCAGACACATTATGGTCAAATTATCCAAAGAGAAAATACTGAAAACAATAAGAGAAAAATGTTTCATCATGTAAAAGGGAATGATACATGTAAAAAGTCAGATTAACAGCTGACTCTTCATCACAAATGATGGGGGCAATGGCAGGGATGACTAATTAAAAAATTATCAACTAAGAACCCTATATTATATATCTAGCTCTTCTGGTAGACCCCAAGGACACCACAGAATATAGCTTCTTAATTATTGAACTAGATGATCTGTAAGAGTTCTCACAGTGATAAAGTGTTATGTGTAATAAATTATCTTATTAAAATTGCTACTATATAATTTGTTGTATTTCCACAAGATGGCGCTAATATATTTCCATTTTCCATCAAAACATGTCTTCTATATGATCATTTCTATAGTTAATAATTTAATCATAGTCTATTATTACATACCCTTAACTTTTCAAAGTACTGTTGTATTATTTATGCTATCTTTATTGCAAGTCATCTACACAAATAATGCTGAACTAATATTTCAGATGGGTAAATCAAAGCACATAGCAGTTACATAAGTGATCCAAGGTCACACATTTCATTAGTAATAGATTTTCTAATGTTAGTTCTATGATCTTTCCCTAGATTGCACTGCCTGATTACAGATAATGGTGTCAAATTCTCAAGGTCTCAGGCTGAGAACAGAAGCAAAATTAAAGCAACGAATATTAAATAGCATTAAAACTGATACAAACTTCCCTTGGGCTCATATACTGAACCATTAATATTTCTGAACACAAGTACATTTATGCATATTTCCTTTGCTGTTTCCCTTACTTCTTATTAGACGACCTTGGCATTATATACTCCTATACAACCATACTAAAAGCTCAATATTGATAAATTAACACTGTCCTTATTGTAAACATAATAACTATATTTTAAAATGATCACAGAAGGACTTCACTGGAAGTCCAATGGTTTAGACTCCATGCTTCCAATGCAGGGGGTGTGGGTTTGATCCCTGGTCAGGGAACTAAGATCCAAAAACGTGCTGCATGGGCAAAAAAAAATTTTTTTAACTCAAATGAAAGTCTATTTTTCAAAAAACCATCACAGAACTCTCGCGACCCCATGAATCGCAGCACACCAGGCCTCCCTGTCCATCACCAACTCCCGGAGTTCACTCAAACTCATGTGCATAGAGTCAGTGATGCCATGCAGCCATCTCATCCTCTGTCGTCCCCTTCCCCTCCTGCCCCCAATCCCTCCCAGCATCAGTCTTTTCCAGTGAGTCAACTCTTCACATGAGGTGGCCAAAGTACTGGAGTTTCAGCTTCAGCATCATTCCTTCCAAAGAACACCTAGGACTGATCTCCTTTAGGAACACCTAGGACTGGTTGGATCTCCTTGCAGTCTAAGGGACTTGCAAGAGTCTTCTCCAACATCGCAGTTCAAAAGCATCAATTCTTCGGTGCTCAGCCTTCTTCACAGTCCAACTCTCACATCCATACATGACCACTGGAAAAACCATACCCTTGACTAGATGGACCTTTATTGGCAAAGTAATATCTCTGCTTTTTAATATGCTATCTAGGTTGGTCATAACTTTCCTTCCAAGGAGTAGGAGTCTTAATTTAATGGCTGCAATCACCATCTGCAGTGATTTTGGAGCCCAAAAAAATAAAGTCAAACACTGTTTCCACTGTTTCCCCATCTACTTCCCATGAAGTGGTGGGACCAGATGCCATGATCTTAGTTTTCTGGATGTTGAGCTTTAAGCCAACTTTTTCACTCTCCTCTTCCACTTTCATCAAGAGACTTTTTAGTTCCTTTTCACTTTCTGCCTTAAGGGTGGTATCATCTGCATATCTGAGATTATTGATATTTCTCCCAGCAATCTTGATTGCAGCTTGTGCTTCTTCCAGCCCAGCATTTCTCATAATGTACTCTGCATATAAGTGAAATAAGCAGGGTGATGATATACAGCCTTGACGTACTCCTTTTCCTATTTGGAACCAGTCTGTTGTTCCATGTCTAGTTCTAACTGTTGCTTCCTGACCTGCATATAGGTTTCTCAAGAGGCAGGTCAGGTGGTCTGGTATTCCCATCTCTTTCAGAATTTTCCAGTTTATTGTGATCCACACAGTCAAAGGCTTTGGCATAGTCAATAAAGCAGAAGTAGATGTTTTTCTGGAACTCTTGCTTTTTCGATGATCCAGCAGATGTTGGCAATTTGATCTCTGGTTCCTCTGCCTTTTCTAAAACCAGCTTGAACATCTGGAAGTTCACGGTTCACGTATTGCTGAAGCCTGGCTAGGAGAATTTTGAGCATTACTTTACTAGCGTATGAGATGAGTGCAATTGTGTGGTAGTTTGAACATTCTTTGGCATTGCCTTTCTTTGGGATTGGAATGAAAACTGACCTTTTCCAGTCCTGTGACCACTGCTGAGTTTTCCAAATTTGCTGGCATATTGAGTGCAGCACTTTCACAGCATCATCTTTCAGGATTTGAAATAGCTCAACTGGAATTCCATCACCTCCACTAGCTTTGTTCATAGTGATGCTTTCTAAGGCCCACTTGACTTCACATTCCAGGATGTCTGGCTCTAGGTCAGTGATCACACCATCGTGATTATCTGGGTCATGAAGATCTTTTCTGTACAGTTCTTCTGTGTATTCTTGCCACCTCTTCTTAATATCTTCTACTCCTAGCTTAAGGATTCCCAATTTCATTCATAATTACAGCAGCCTGTTTTAATCTGTGGCATCTCTAATCAGGAGATATAATCCAAAAAGTGTGGAAGAATTCAAGGAAAGCAGCAGCTATTTATGAAGTTTTTTACCAAAAGAAAAGGCTTGGGGGAGACAAAAACTAACAAGGTCCTAAACTGAGATCTGTTAACAAGAACTGAGGGAATGAAAAGGGCTTTATAAACAATACCCACTACCACCCTTTATGTCCTAGGCTTTTACTTCAACAGAATTCTAATACACTATAGCAATTTTGATCTCTTATCCTTTGTGTAAAGATGAGGGGTTTTCCTTTTAGACTGAAGACGTACTTTCAATTTGTACATAACTTCTAGCTTCAGATATTCACTATTTGCAAAAAAGTTAAGACTATAGAAAGTACGCTCACTTTCCATGCCCTCCTTCTACAACAAAATTCACAGAGAAGGGTGCTTAATTAGCAGCTATTTATTCCTGCTTGTATCACCGACTGCTCCCAACTGGTCCCAACATACAGATAATTAAAGTCCAAAGAAAAACTGACCCAAAGACTGGCATTATATGATAAAAGTTGTGTTTGTCTCTGTAATATTTTTACCTGGGGAGTCAAGATGTAATCTGCATTTTATTTCATTTTGATAAATTTTGGAATAAACTAGTGTAGTGGCCATATTAGTGCCCGTTATCATCTAGTAATATGAAAAGCTACTGCCATTTATTGAGCAATTTTTATTTCCAAAGCATGTTACTAAACACTCTACTATATATGCATCATCATAATCAAAAAGTTGGTATCTAAAAATATGTATAACAATGTTGATAACTATATTTGCCTGTTTTTAAACTCATTAAAATACAGTCTTTTTCAAGGCATTTGATAATACCTCACTAAGTTATTTTTATATCCCAAAAAGATGTGGGAAAAAAACTGGAAGATTAAAATAATATATAATAACTAGGCCAAGAATTCAAGCCCTTCCTGTTTTCCTCAATCTCATTCTAGTGACAAGAATACAAAAGAGTCAAAAGATAGTGGTGCTCTATAAATTTGTTATTATGTAGTTTTTGATGAAAATATGACTGTGGGTCAAATAATGTTCTTAATAATTGTGTGTGTGTGTTTGTATGTGTGTGTGTAAGTCGCTCAGTCATGTCTGACTCTTTGTGACCCCATGGACTATGGAATTCTCTAGGGCTAATAATACAGCCACTAAACATACACTGAAAAATTGATGCTTTTGAAATGTGGTATTGGAAGACTCTTGAGAGTCCCTTGGACTGCAAGGAGATCCAACCAGTCCATCTTCAAGGAAATCAGTCCTGAATATTCATTGGAAGGATTGATGCTGAAGCTGAAACTCCAATACTTTGGCGACCTGATGCGAAGAACTGACCTGACACTGGGAAAGACTGAAGGTGGGAAGAGAAGGGGATGACAGAGGATGAGATGGTTGGATGGCATCACCGACTAGATGGACATGAGTTTGAGTAAGCTCCAGGAGTTCGTGATGGACAGGGAAGCCTGGCATGATGCAGTCTATGGGGTCACAAAGAGTCGGACACAACTGAGAGACTGAACTGAACTGAACTGAACTGAAACATATAGTAAAAATCTGATACAGTTAGTTTACGATAGAAATATCAGTCATGTTCTATCACCATCATAGTTTCCTTCTATAAGGTTTTCTTAAAAAGATGATGACAGGTAAGAGGTCAACAATCCATGGCATATATGATAATAACCTACATGTTATGCCACTTCAGCCTAAGTCTACTCTTATAAACCACTTCCTAGAGAATATTCATGTTCATATTTATTCCTGGCATAAACTACAGGCTCACCTCCATAGTGTTAATCTTCCAGAAGCCATCCATGGCACCATAACATCCTTTTTTCTTATTTTGTCCCTCCCATTTCTGTCCCTTTGGCATACTAATCTTTGATAGGTTGATGCCATCTTTCTGAGTGCTCCTCCTTAAAATATTGCCAAATCTTGGAGTAGAACTTACTCTTTATCCACTTTATAAAAAGACTGCTCATTTAAAGGAAACCTGTGGTGTGGAGATTCCTTAAAAAACTGGAAATAGAACTGCCATACAACCCAGCTGGGCATACACACTGAGGAAACCAGAAATGAAAGAGACATGTGTATCCCAATGTTCATCAAGCACTGTTTACAAGAGCCAGGACATGGAAGCAACCTAGATGCCCATCGCCAGACGAATGGATAAGAAAGCTGTGGTACATATACCCAATGGAGTATTACTCAGCCATTAAAAAGAATGCATTTAAATCGGTTCTAATGAGGTGGATGAAACTGGGGCCTATTATACAGAGTGAAGTAAGGCAGAAAGAAAAACACCAATACAGTATATTAATGCACATATATAGAATTTAGAAAGATGGTAACAATGACTCTATATATGAGACAGCAAAAGAGACACAGATGTAAAGAACAGACTTTTGGACTCTGTGGGAAAAGGTGAGGGTGGGATGATTTGAGAGAATAGCACTGAAACATGTATATTACCATATGTGAAATAGATCGCCAGTCCAGGTTCGATGCATGAGACAGGGTGCTCAGGGCTGGTGTACTGGGACAACCCTGAGGGATGGGATGGGGAGGGAGGTGGGAGGGGGGGTTCAGGATAAGGGACACATGTACACCCATGGCTGATTCATGTGAATGTATGGCAAAAACCACTATAATATTGTAAAATAATTAGCCTCCAATTAAAATAAATTAATTTAACCAAATAAGTAAATAAATAAAGGAAACCTGTGGTAAACCTACATTAAACTAGTTAGTTCCTTTGGTATACTTTTAATAATTCAGTTTATAAAGTGTGATTTATAATAAAAATTGCAGGTATATCCCACTTGTGTGAAGCAGTCTACATTGAGACAAGTATATCTCTTATAACTGCATAAGCCTGTTCTGTCATAGTTCTTTATAGAGTTTAATCAATCTGTGGGCCCAAAAAAGTCTTTTATACAAACTATTTGCATAAATATTTTATTAGAAATATATATGCCTGTGAGGACTATAATCTTAATGATATTTCTATTTATTTCATTAATGGCAAATGTAATTTTCACTAGTTAAACTAACAAGAGGCTATCTCCAAATAACTATAATTAACTCGATACTCAGAGAAGGGAAACATTTAGTGAATTAATTTAATATATTTTACCCCATAATCCCCTGATATTCAAAGCACTTTATGTAACATCTACAGAAAAATGTTTTTCACAAAAATTCATTTAACCAGCAATTACTGAGTATCTACCATGTGTCAGAACCTGTACTGGGCATAGGTATTAAGTGAAACACAGGATTCTTGCATATGAGTGCTACGTTTTTTCACTATTCCTTTGATATTTCCAGATTCAACACAATAGTACAAATCTTAGTATAGTAATAAGCATATAATAAGTGCTTAATATATATTTACTTGAATATTGTTAAAATACCAAAATTCATTTAAGAATAATAATTTTAGCTGATCTTCCTATTTACCCACCTGCCCTTATACTCTTGGGTAGCAGACACCAATATATACACCAAAGCAAAAAATAAAGTTTTCCATATTCTTGTTGGAAATACAAAGGAGGAATGGACACAGAAGATGCTCTTTATGTTAGTATTAAGAATAGAATATACTTTTCTATCAACTGGAAACATACAAGAATAAACAATACATGTTAAAAGAGTAAATGAATTTAGCATGTTGGCTTTTGAAATCAGAAAATATTTAAACTTCCAAAGTACCCCATGCTAAGTATTAACTGAACTCTATGATAATAATCGTGAATTTACATTCATTATTTTTTTATATTACCTAAGCCAGAAACAACTTTCTTCATATTTATTCTCCCTGTAGGTTTGTAGTCCAAAGTTGTAACAGACAGTATGAAGATAACAAACCTGCAATATAAAAAACAAATAAACAAGATATGTCAGATTTGTGATTCTTTTAACATTAAAAAATTTATGGCATTTCAGAGTCTTTAAGACATTAAGTATTCTGTACATCAAAATAACCAATAACCCACTCATCCTTGGGCTTCCCTGATAGCTCAGTTGGTAAAGAATCTGCCTGCAATGCAGGAGACCCCGGTTCAATTCGTGGGTCAGGCAGATCCAATGGAGAAGGGATAGGCTATCCACTCCAGTACTCTTGGGCTTCCCTTGTGGGTCAGCTGGTAAAGAATCTGGCTGCAGTGCGGGAGACCTGGGTTCGATCCCTGGGTTGGGAAGATCCCCTGGAGAAGGGAAAGGTTACCCACTCCAGTATTCTGGCTTGGAGAATTACATGGACTGTATATAGTCCATGGGGTCACAAAGAGTCGGACACGACTGAGCAACTTTCACCTTCACTCATCCTTAACAAAACTTCTCAATTTATATAAAGAGGAGCTAAAAGTATTCAGGGTGTGGCATGAGTTACATATGGAAAAGTAATAATTACTAGTTGAACTTGAAAGGTTCTTTGTAACAGAAAATGGGGAAACCAATCATTGCCCAGCAAAAGAACAGGCCTCTGTGGGCTGCCAGATTTTTTAAAAAGCATTAGAAAAGAGTATATGCAAAGAAAACAAAATCACTACTGAAGGGGGAAAAAATGAATATCTTTCAAAATTAAGACAATTAAAAATAATTCTAAAGTTCAAAGCACTATCTAGTCATAAGACTTATCTAGAAATAATTAATTTGGGGCTTCCCAAGTGGCTCATTGGTGAAGAATCTGCCTGCCAATGTAGGAGACACATGTTTGATTCCTGATTCAGGAAGGCTCATGTGCCTCGGAGCAACTAAGCCCATGTGCCACAACTCTAGAGCCCAGGAGCCACATCTACTGAGTCCACATGCCACAACTACTAAAGCCTGCGCACCCTAGAACCCGTGCTCTGAAACAAGAGAAGCTCCCACATTGAGAAGCCCATGCACCACAGCTAGACAGTAGCCCCCACTTGCTGCAATGAGATAAAAGCCCACACAGCAATGAAGACCCAGAACAGCCAAAATAAATAAAATTATTTTTTTAAAGAATTAATGTGTCTCTTAATAACAACAAAAATTTTCTTTACCTAAATTACAACTGAGATGAAAGTAGAAACAGTATGTGAATGATGCCATAGGAAAATACTCTTACAGATTATTAACCAGCATCTCAGTCCTTGTATCAACAATGTCATATCTTATAGAATTTGGTGGCAGATTCATTTTGATATTTGGCAAAACTAATACAATTATGTAAAGTTTAAAAATAAAATTAAAAAAAAATACTGGGAAATGGCATAAAAGAAAAAATTTAATTCTAATAATTTATCCAAATATTCCCCCAGTATTTATAGAAATCATCTATCCAGAATCTGTCATACCCATATAAAGGAATCTTTTATATAAGTTTTACCTGAGTAAGACTACAGAGGCAGATCCTGAGGCAAGTTATTCATAAGGAATATGTAAACAGCTGTCTTGCTTCAAATGTTTCCCTTTGAAATTTTGTACAGTACATTAAGAAAGTAGAAGTTCAATATGCGTGCCTGAGTACATCAGACCTACTGTATATTTAAATCCAAACTAAAGAATAGTCTTGGTAATGTGGGCCTGGCAAGAATCCAGAAGTATTTAAATGCATTCTCAACATTTTAACAGAAAAAGCTTAACTCATTACATGCCCCAGATCCCATAGGTGCACACAGGGCCACACCAATTATACAGCTATACTGGAATAATGCAGCTTGTACCCACTTGCTGCAGAAAGGCTTGCAACTAACTTATACAGAGAAAAATGGAAAGTAAAACTTTTGATGAACATTAAATATACTGAGTCTTTATCCAATTTCCTCAGTGTTTTCTTTTTTTCTGCCCTCACAATTCTTTCAAGTGTACTTACATTAAATGCTACTTTCTAGGGGAGAAAAGAATACCAAATAATAACAAATTTATAAGACCAAACCTTGTTGTTTTTGTTGTGGTTTGGTCACTAAGTCATGTCCAACTGTTTTGTGACCACATGGACCATAGCCTGCCAAGCTCCTCTGTCCATGGGATTTTCCAGGCAAAAATACTGGAGTGGGTTGCAATTTCCTTCTCCAGGGGATTGTCCCAACCCAAGAATCAAACTCACAGCTCAGATTCTTTACCACTGAGCTACCTGTGAAGCTCAAGATCAAACCTACAAAATACTAAAATATCTAACATTTTAAATACACTAATTTAGTATCATAAATATACTAAGAGATCTGTAACATATTTCACTGTAATGATCAAAAAATCTTTTAATTATCAATAATGTTCCCTTCACTCATTCATTTATATAATAAACAATATTATAAATAAAATAAAAATATTTATGAATAATAAATATTTACTAAACATGTTCTATCTATAATGTGAGGGTGTTAGTCGCTCAACTGTGTCCAACTCTTTGTGACCCCATGGACTGGGGTCTGCCAGGCTCCTCTATCCATGGGATTTTCCAAGCAAGAATACTGGAGTGGGTTGCCATTCCCTTATCCAGGGGATCTTCCTGACCCAGGGATCGAACCCAGGTCTCCCACATTTCAGGCAGACTCTTTACCATCTGAGCCACTAGGGAATTTCTATGAAAGTGAAAGTGAAGTCACTCAGTTGTGTCCGACTCTTTGCAACCCCGTGGACTGTAGCCCACCAGGCTCCTCCGTCCATGGGATTCTACAGGCAAAAATACTGGAGTGGGTTGCCATTTCCTTCTCCAGGGGATCTTCCTGACCCAGGGATCGAACCCAGGTCTCAAACCCAGGGAATATCTATAATATTAGGCAATATTAAAGATACATCAATGAACAAAACAAAGATCCCTATCCTCATGAAATATTTATAATGGGGTATTAAATACTAAGATCTATACAAATATCTCTTTTAAAAATACTTTCCTGGCCTTCCATGCAGTGGTAACATCTCACTTTGCAAGTAATATACAATTGCAAGTAATACAAAGATGGTAGATCTGTAAGTCTATTGTATATTGGTCATATAGAAATGGACTTATGAGACTAGAACTATGGAATCTCTAGAACCTCTAGCCACTGTTACATCTCTGGCCCAGAAATGACAGATCCAACCAAATACCTACTTTACAATGCCAAGATTAGACTATACAGATGATTTTTAAAACTCACTTAGATACTGCAGCTAAAAATGACTTTGATCACTAACTTTTGAGTTCAATACAAGACTTTTTATTTTTAATTAACCAGATAATTTCATTTCTGTATATTACTTTGTAAATTAGATTCTTAAAATAGAGAAAAAGCAGACCTATTATTTTCATTCCAAGCTATTTTCCTTTGTGATTTTGTTGTCTTTTAAACATTTATAGATCATGCATTTTTACATTTTGTTAAAGTATAATAGTGTAGCAATAATTAAATGATAATTGCTTGACTGCCGGGGTCCAGCCCCGGCTGATCCAGAGTATTTGAAGGGGAGACGGCGTCGGCAACTATTTAAATATTCATCAAAGATATAGAGAGTAATAGAATGAGGATAGCTCAGCAGGAAAATTCAGTGGAGAAAAGAGGCAGAGTAGCTTGGTTTATGCAGAAAATCAATATAACCTGTGACACCAGGTTATCTCTGACCACGGAGGCCACAGGCGCCCTCTCAAATAGCGGAAGGTGCCACACCTTAGACACCTTCTCGAGTGGGTCTTAGAAGCGCAGGCAAATAAATGGTCGCAGAGGACCTCTGAGCTCCAGATGGAGACTCAGCTGGAAATTGAGGAGAAGAATGACATGGGGAGACCAAGCTTTGGTGAGCAAAGCCCATAGCTTTATTTTCAACAGGGGTTTTTATACCCTAAGTTACACATAGAGGATAATAGGGGATGTGAAATCATGCAAAGTCAGCAGTCTTTGATCCTTATCAAAAACTAGGGTTTCTTTCCTACAAATTTATCGTATACAAATGGTTTAGGTGATTTACATCATCTTCTGGCCAGAAGGCCTATTAACATTTTATGACTCTTGACAAAGGTTTGTCAACCTTAAGACTTATTTTCTCTAAGAGTAATTATTTTAAGGTTTGGCGCCATCTTCCGAAGGTGTTAGATAAAACTGCATTCCTATAGGGCAGAAGTGCAATGGGTTTACAACAAAGGAAAGAATTTATTACCTTAAGGGTCTAAAGTTGCTAACACCAAGGCCACTACTTATTTTTTCTACATACCAAGTATATTAATTAATACACATTCAAGGATACAATACAGGGGATGTGGAAACTTGGCAGCAAGCATTGGCTCATCAATGAAATCTTTTACTAGTTTTATTCTGACAGTTTCTAACTCTCTGAGAGGCTCTAAGCTATTTGAATATCTTAAGCTTCCCGTGCCTCTCTCGAGGCTGGGAGACTGTAAACAATCATATGCATAGCTGTAGGAGTCTGGGTAAACTTGTCAGGAGAGTTAGAGAGCTATCTGAGGGGTTTAGATTTAAACACTCCTAATGCCCAGGAACTTTATTAATTGGAGCTATAAGTTAACTCTTTGTCAGAGAGAGCGAGATGGTGGTGGGGGACAGCCCCCAGTAAAGTCAGAGGGGAGAGCACAAAGCAATAAAGTAGGCAGACTCTGGTTTTTTGGGGGTAGATGCTCGAGAATATCCAGGGGGACTCCTGAGGCTCGATCCCGCCTTTGCGTATGCCGAGCCTCCTTCCTCATAACCTCTGTCACGAGTGGAGTGCCTCTCGCCAGCTCCCGGCACCTGACTTTCTTCCTTAATGGCTTTAGGACATGTATCTTCCAATCCCTCCCTTACTCAGCTTTCTCTAACCCTCAGATATCTCAGTAATAATAAACTCATTAGTCATTAGTTACTTCTCTTGGTGCTCTAAGAAAAAATTTTCCAAACACTTTATTTCTTTGCCTCTAAACAACAATACAGCAGTACCTTCTGCCATTATGTCAACATCTTAGATAATTCTTAATCTAGTTTTGGGATACAGGAAGGATGTATCAGAAAACAAGAAAGGTGGCTTATATAATTCATTAACTCCTTTTAAGTGACTAACACTACAGTTAGCTCCTCTCCAACCTTTATCTGGTCATTTCCTCTCGCAAGACTTCTTGCCCTAGATTTTCAAGTCTCATCTAAATCTTAAGTTCATCAAAAGCACACAAAACAATTTCATTGACCTTTAGAATGAAAATATTTCTAACAGTATAGCTTTATCAATCATCTTCTAAATATAAACTCTTAACTATGAACTTCAAGGTCTTTTACTGGTAGCCCCATTCTGACAAAGGCATAGTTAATTACTTTTCTGTTACATATCCTCGAAACCTCTAATTCAGTCTATCCCCTGCCCTCTACATTTGCTTTTCTCTTTATCAACTCTAACTCTGAGCAAGATACCACAAGTTTCCTTTCCCTAACCACTACCTGAGTCTCCTTTCATATTTTTCAATATCCAGTTCACTGTCCATTTACTCTACAAAGCATATTAAAGAGAAGTCTCTATCCTCTACTAATTTATAACGTCAAATAGATAGCAACAAAGATAATGACAAAAGAAGCAGATAGTAAAAAACATGCAAATGCAAACAATCCAAGAAATTTTACAGATAAAATTATCAGAATTCACAAGATTTCAGAGAAGTTGTTGATATTAAACAAACATTTAAAAGCATCTGCAATGACAACCAACTCAACAATGTAAACTTTAAGATATCACTATCCCTGGTGGCTCAGATGGTAAAGAATCTGCCTGCAATGCGGGAGAGCTGGGTTTGATCCTTGGATCAGGAAGATCCCCTGGAGAAAGCAATGGCTACCCACTCCAGTATTCTTGCCTGGGGAATTCCATGGATAGAAGAGGCTACAGTCCATGGGATCCCAAAGAGTCAGAAACGACTGAGCAACACACACACACACACACACATGACAACAGTTTATTGTCAAATATCTTTATGAAGAAAATTGACTCTATAAGGAATATGGAAGAATAAAAGGCCCAGAACAGCTAAAACAATGCTGAAGAAGAATAAAGTTAAAGAACTTATGCTATCAAGACTACTGAATTGAATAACGCCCGCCTCCCAAAATTCAGGTCCATCTGGAACCAGTGAATGTCTTTATTTGGAAATAGGGTCTTTGTAGTGTCATCAAGGAAAACTGGATTAGGGTGTATCCTAAATCCAACATGACTGTCTTTATAATGGCAGCACTCAAAAATAATACGGATAAAATGCAATTTTAAAAATGTTCATTTAACCCACAGGAAGGTGGGAAAATTAAACATGAAATAAAAAACAGAGAAAACAAAAAAGCCAGCATTACATTCCTGTTAAAAATGTCAGACTGAGCACACACAATTACCTCTGCTCCCTCCTAACACCCCAGTAAAATGACAATAAAAGAAAACTTATTAGCTGTGGTAAAAAGCACATAACAAAATGTACCATCTCTATCATTTTTAAGTGTACTATTTGGTAGTGTTATAGACTATACTCAT
This sequence comes from Bos taurus, assembly GCF_002263795.3. NCBI lineage: Eukaryota > Metazoa > Chordata > Mammalia > Artiodactyla > Bovidae > Bos > Bos taurus. Next base: position 79,793,003 of record NC_037357.1, on the reverse strand, counting down.
ATTGCTGTGTAACAGATCTCCAGAATTATTTCATCTTCCAAAACTGAAACTCTTTACCCACTGATTAATAACCCTTCATTTGCCCCTGCCAAAACCACTGGCAATCACAATTCTATTTTCTCTTCCTGTGAGTTTGACTACTTTAGATATTTCATATAAGGGAAATCATAAAGTATTTGGATTTTGTGACTGTTATTTCACTTAGTATAGCATCCTCAAGGCTCATCCATGTTGTAGTAGTTTATCAGAGCTCTTTCCTTTTTAAGAGTAAATAATATTTCACTGTGTTTTTTGCAATCTACTCATTTGTCAATTAACACTTGTGTTGCTTCTACCTCTTGTGAATAATGATGCAAGGAACATGGGTGTGCAAGTATTTCTTCAAAAACCTGCTTTCAGTTCTATTGGACATATACCCAGAATGGGATTGCTGGCTTATACAGTGATTCTATTTTTTGAAGAACTGTCATACTGTTTTCTATAGAATCTACATCAGTTTACAATCTCCACATCCAATTTCTCCACATCCTTATCAACATCTGTTATTTTGTTGTTTTGACTGTCCTGTAGTGTGAGGCAATATCTCATTGTGATTTTGATTTCCTCTTCCCCAATGATTAGTGATAGTCGCATCTTTTCATATGCTTGTTGGCCATGTATATCTTTGGAGAAATATCTATTCTGGTTCTTTGTTTTTTGTTGTTGTGGAAATTCTTTGTGTATTTTGGATATTAACCACTTATCAGAAATATATGACTTGCAAATATTTTCCCATTTCATAGGTTGGCTTTTCACCCTGTTGATTGTTTCCTTTGATGTACATAAGTTTTAAACTTAATGTTGTCACTTTTGTTCATTTTTGCTTTTGCTGCCCATGCTTCTGGTGCATATCTAAGAAATCACTGCCAAATCCAATGTCATAAGGTTTTTCTCCTATGTTTTCTTCTAGGAATTTTATAGTTTTAACTCTTACATTTAGATTCTTCAATCTACTTTGAGTTAACTTTTGTATATGGTGTAAGCTATGGCTCCAACTTCATTCTCTGCATTTATGTATTTATATAGTTTTCCCATAGCCATTTGTTGGAGAGACTGCTGTTTCCCCACTGAGTGGCCTTGGCATACCTATTGAAGATCATTTGACTATATACACAAGAGTTTATTTCTAGGCTCTCTACTCTGTTTTATTAGCCTCCATGTCTATCTTTATGTCAGTACCACAGTGTTTAGATTGTTTTCGCCTTACAATATGCTTTGAAATCAAGACGTATGAGGCCTCCAAATTTACTCTTCATTTTCAAGATTGTTTTACCTATTCAAGTTCCCTTGAAATTCCGTACAAATTTTAGGATGGTTTTTCTATTTCTGCAAAACATGTCATTGAGATTATGATAGGGATGACATTGAGGTTGTAGATAGTTTTGAGCAGTATGGATATTGTAACAATAGTAAGCCTTCTAAGTCATAAACATGGGATGTTTTTCCATGTATTTGTGTCTGCTTTAATTTCTTCCATCAGTTTTTTAAAAAGTTTTCAGTGTACAAGTCTTTCACCTCCTTGGGTAAATTTATTCTTCACTATTCCATTCTTCTGATGCTATTAAGTTAAAAAAAATACAAATAGACTAGGATAAAGACAATATGATAGCAGACCAAGACCAATGTAATTTTGGAAGCTAGAAAAGAGATGGTAAATTAGTAAATGACCTAATAGACATGAGAAAGCAGAATGCTATGCTAGCAATAGGGAAATCTGAAAATCCAGTTTATATTTCTAAATCCTCCTCCAAAATTTAGCAGTTAGCACCCCAGGTACATTACAAAAGTGGAGCTAAAAATAGGAGGATTGGTTAAAAGTCTCTTTAAAAAGGAGTTAGACCTCAAGTCTCTTTCCTCACTCCATCAGACAAGCAATTATCCTTCCATGATCCTACCAACAGACTACAGGGGGCAAAACTGAAGGCCTCTGAACTTGGAAAGATGAGGCACAGTTGAGAATAAGGGTGCTATAGTGAAAAGAGGATGCTCAAGTAAAAATTTACACATTGACTATCAAGACCCAAGTCTGTTTCCTCCTCCTTGACTCCAGAACCCAGGAGGCCAGGTATTGATTCACTAAGGAGTAGTCTGGAAGAGGAATTTGACCAACCCAAGAGAAAAGAAACAAGGACACTGAAATCAGCAAAGAGGTCATCTTGCAAATCAGCTCATCCAGAACATCTTACAGAGAGAACCCAGAGCTTCCAATGAGATCTTTAGTGTTTTGTTATTATTATAAATGTAAGCATCCAGTGATAATCAAAGGCAGAGACAAAACACATGCATACATACATACAGGAAAAAAAATCACCTTGGAGAAAACAGATGCAGAGAAAAAAACAGGGGAGATGAATCTATCAATATCTTCTGAGAGAGAATAAAATATTGCAACCCTGAAGTAAGAACAAGATGCTATGAAAATAGAATATTCATAAAAATAAAAGGAGCTTTTGGAAGTTAAAAGCATGATATCAAAATGAAAAATTCATGAGAACACTTAGAAAATAAAACTGAGAAAATCACCTAAATAGTAAAATAAAATGAAAAGGACATGGAAAACAGGTAAGAAAATATAGAACATTAAGAAACTAATCTAGGAAATCTAACATCTTAAAACAAGCACTCTTGAAACAGAAAATAGAGAAGAGTACATCAACAAAATGAGTAACTAAGAAAACAGAATTACTACATTGAAATGGATTTTTCAAGTGCCCATAAAAATTAATACAAAAAGATACACACCAAGACACTTCATGAAATTTTAAAACACTGGATACAAGAAGACTCATTTCTAATTAAGAGAGAAAAAGCACAGTGGTTAAGAGCAAGGACACTGGAGTCTCACTAAATTTGAATCCAGTTTTCAGCACTTACTGCATATCCTTGGTCAAGCTCCTAAAACCCTTTAAAAAATTACCTCAGTCATCATCTGTATGATGGGGAAAATAATATTCATTCTACAAGGTTGTCACAAGGTTATTGTGAAGGTTAAATGAATTCATATTTACAAAATGCTGAGACTCATGCCTGGCACATAGTAATGGTACATCAGTGTTGGTTATCCTCATTATGCAAATTTCCAAAGCAAAAAATCATGTTTTATACAAAAGATGAAGAATCAGAAGAGTGAGTGACATCAGAGAAAATGACACAGTAGGGAACTCCAAGGATCTGGCCTTCGAAAGAAACACTAACAAAAGTAATTTTTTAACTGCCAGAAAAGAAGCATTGCTGCTGCTGCTGCTAAGTCACTTCAGTAGTGTCCGACTCTGTGCGACCCCATAGACAGCAGCCCACCAGGTTCCCCCGTCCCTGGGATTCTCCAGGCAAGAACACTGGAGTGGCTTGCCATTTCCTTCTCCAATGCATGAAAGTGAAAAGTGAAAGTGAAATCACTCAGTCGTGTCTGACTCTTAGCGACCCCATGGACTGTAGCCTACCAGGATCCTCTGTCCATGGGATTCTCCAGGCAAGAATACTGGAGTGGGTTGCCATTTCCTTCTCCAAAGATCACAGCATCCAGTCCCATTACTTCATGGCAAGTAAGTGAGGAAACAATGGAAATAGTGGCATATTTTATTTTCCTGGGCTCCAAAATCACTGCAGACAGTGACTGCAGCCATGAAATTAAAAGATGTTTCCTTATTGGGAAAAAAGCTATGACAACCCTAGACAGCATATTAAAAAGCAGAGATACCACTTTGCCAACAAAGGTCCACATAGTCAAAGCTATGGTTTTTCCAGCAGCCATGTATGGATGTAAGAGTTGAACCATAAAAAAGGCTGAAGGTAAAAGTGAAAGTCAGTCATGTTCAACTCTTTCATTCTTAGGTCAGAATACTGGAGTGGGTAGCCTTCCCCTTCTCCAGGCCATCTTTCCCACCCAGGGAACAAACCCAGGTCTCCCACATTGCAGGCAGATTCTTTACCAGCTGAGCCACAAGGGAAGCCCAAGAATACTAGAGTGGGTAGCCTATCCCTTCTCAAGCAAATGTTCCTGACCCAGGAATCAAACCAGGATCTCTTGCATTGCAGGCAGATTCTTTACCAACTGAGCTATCAGGGAAGCCCCAAAGAAGGATGAGCACCAAAGAATTTATGCTTTTGAATTGTGGTGTTGAAGAAGACTCTTGAGAGTCCCTTAGACAGCAAAGAGATCAAACCAGTCAATCCTAAAGAAATCAACCCTGAATATTCATTGGAAGGACTTGCTGAAGCTGAAGCTCCAATACTTTGGCCACCTGCTGCAAAGAGCTGACTCACTGGAAAAAACCCTGATGCTGGGAAAGACAGATGGCAGGAAGAGAGGCGGGTGACAGAGGATGAGATGGTTATGTATACACACACACACACTCTTTCCCCTTACAGGTTATTACAGAGTATGGAATATAGTTTTCTGTGCTATACAGTAGGTCCTTGTTGGTTATCTATTTTATATAAACAGTAGTAGATGCATGTTAATCCCAACCACCTAATTTATCCCTCCCAGCCTTTTCCCTTTGGTAACCATAAGTTTGTTTTTGAGCTCTCTAAGTCTGTTTCTGTCTTAAATAAGCTCATTAGTATCTTTTTCAGATTTCACATATAAGCAATATTATACGATACATGTCTTTGTCTGGCTTACTTCACTTAGCATGTTAATCTCTAGGTCCATCCATGTTGCTGCAAATGGCATTTATTTCATTATTTCTTATGGCTGAGTAATATTCCATTGTGTATATATACCACATCATCATCCATTCATCTGTTGATGGACACTTAGGTTGCTTCCATGTCTTGGCTGTTTATAAATAGTGTTGCAATGAACACTTGAGTGCATGTATCTTTTTCTATTACAGTTTCCTCAGGGTATATGCCCAGTAGTGGGATTGTTGGGTCACATGGTAGTTTTATTCCTAGTTTTTTAAGCAATCTCCATACTGTTCTCCACAGTAGCTGTACCAATTTACATTCCCAACAACACTGTAGGAGGGTTCCTTTTTCTCCACATCCTCTCCAGCATTTATTATTTGTAGACTTTTCAATGATGGTCATTTTGACCAGAAAGAGGTGATACTTCACTGTAGGAAAAACAACCCAACTTTGTTTTTATTTAAACAGCAGGAAATAATTTCTTACAGTTCTGAAGGTTACAAAAGTACAAAATTAAAAGTTTAACCATCACTTTTCTATGGTAAAGGCTCTCTTCCCAGAGCTGCCTTCATGCATGATAGGGTAGAGGATATGAGAAAAGCAAGTTCTCTGGTGCCCTTCTTATAAGGGTACTAACTCCATCATGAAGGCCCTTCCTCATCTAAGCTTAATTACCTCCCCAAAACCCTACCACCATACACATGGAGAGTTAAGGCTTCAGCAGATAAGTTTGGGTCAAGAGGGGACACACTTTAGTTCATAGCATTTTGTAAAAACTGGCACCAGTAGAAATGCTAAATATTTTCATGTTCAGCAACTTGTAACACTATTTATAACAGTATTTAAAATCATATTAATATAGTTGTAATCTTAAAAATCCCCATTTTAAAAGATCCAAGGACTTTAATACATAGGTCCCAAGGAAGCTATAAAAATAATTGGTAAGCACATGAAAAGATGCTTAGTGTCATTACTTAGTAGGGAAATGCAAGCCAAAGGCACAATGAGAAACCACTTCACACCTACTAAGATGGCTATGATAGTAATTTTTTTTAAAGCCAAGACAATAACAAGTGTTGCTAAGGGTATGGAGAAACTGGAACCCCAATTCAAATGCTGGTGGGAATGTAAAATGGTACAGCCAGTATTAAAAAGAGTTTGGTGGTTCATCGAAAAGTTAAACATAAAATTACCATATTACCAACCATTCAAGTCTTAGATTAAAACAGCTAAAAGCAGGGATTCCAATACTTGTACACCAATGTTCATTACAGCATTATTCACAGTAACCAAAAGGTGGAAACAACTCAAGTATCTATCAATTGATGAACAGATAAAATTAGGTATATACATACAATGAAATATTATTCAGTCATAGAAAGGAACCCAGTTCTGATACATGCCATGATATGCACCTTGAAAATATTAATGCTAAATGAAATAAGTCAGACACAAAAGGATAAATATTATATGATTCCATTTATATAAAATATCTAAAACAAGCAAGTTCACAGAGACAGAAAGTAAATTAGAGGTTACCAGGGGAGGCAGTAATGAGGAGTATTTGTGTAATGAGTACAGAGTTTCTATCAGTACAGAGTGGTGATGGTTATACAACACTGTGAATGTACTTAGTGCCACTGAATTGCATGCTTAAAAATTGTTAAAATGGCAAATTTTATGTTATATATATTTTAGCTCAATAAAAAATTATACTAGAATGTCACCTAATAAATATAGAAAGGATAGAATTAGAAAAATAGCCAGGTGTCAACCATCACAGTACCAATTCAGGCAGGAAATCTCAACAGATAGTGAAAGTTGGATGAGAAACTGGATTTTACAAAGTCTCAGAGCATCATTTCACAAAACACTTAGGAATAACAAAGGGAAAAAATACATAAGTTTGAAACCTGTAAGAAACCATTTTAACCAAGAGATCAAAGTTAGCACCACCACCAATAGAATAAATCAAACTTGTATGTCATTCAACAGAATCATTTCTGTGATTTTCTGGCCCCAAATTCATAACCTAGTCTAATCGTAAGGAATCTTTGAACAAACCCTAATTTGGTTAGAGAGAGGTAATTGCAGAGACGTCGTTTAAGGGTTTAAACTTGCAGCTAGTAGATAATTTCTGGAAATCTAATGTACAACATAGTGATTTTAGTCAACAATACTGTGCTTTAAATTTTTAAATTGCTAAGGAACTAGATCTTGACTCTTCTCAACACAAAAAAATGACATTTATGTGACATTATAAAGGTGTTAGCTAACACTACTCCAGTAACCATACTGCAAATTAAAAGTGTATCAAATCAACATGTGAAATACCTCAAATTTATACAGTGTTATATGTCAAATATACCTCAATAAAATTTCTTTTTAATTTTTGAAAAATAAATTAAGTCACATTCTACAAAATGGCTGTTCTGGAATCTTCAAAATTGTCAAGGTCATGAAAGTCAAGGCAAAAGTGAGGAAGTTTTCCAGTGAAAGAGACTAGAGACTAAGTGAATCCTAGAAAGAATCCATTTTGTGTAAAGATCAGTATTGAAAAACTTGAACTAGGTCTCAGGGCAAAGGATATATAGGAATTCTTTGTATGATTCTTGTTACAGTTTTGTAACTGTGAAATTGTTTTTAATTTTTTTAAAGACTAGAAGAGTACCTCCACATAATATTAGCAATATATAAATAGTTACTGAATTAAGTTCTACATTATAACATAGAATTTGAGAGAAAAGTACAACCAGTTTCACACGAAGGTACAAGTGATGGAGCCCTGAGACCATCCTGATACCAAATTTATCTTTGGTATCAGTCTCCTCTGTAACAGTAAAGACTGAAGTAAGCATAGGCCTGAAATAGGGGAGAAAGAATGGAAAAGGGAGATAAAGTGGAAAAATTAAAAATTATCTACTCTGGAATACTGATGAACTCCAGTCTGAGAAACAGGTTTTATTTATCCTATCAAACTGCTCACACCTCCAAATCCCAATATAGAAAAATACTATGGCAATGATAATGAATAGCTGCTATCAACCTTGTCAGTAGGGCAATAAACTCATTTTTTCTTTCTTTCATCATATACCATGACATATGGAGGAAATATTACCAAAGTATTTTGACAATAAAAGGGAAAGCAAAGAAATGTTAAGTAACCTGTATCACTTTTTAGAACACCTCTTCTATTAAAGAGCAAAAGAAGCAAAATATTTCAAACCTTGGCTAAGTAAGTAAATCTTATACAAAATATAAACTCTATAGGAGCACATGAAGTAGTAATGAGTCTTCCTAGAATGTGATACAGGAGAATGAAGGCAGAGATTTCACTCACCATTTGGGGAAGCCTCACCAACATATCTTTACAGCGTAGTATACAACGAGATGCTTTTTGAAAATTCCCTCCAGCAACTGCCTGGGAAAGCAAAAAACAAAATGTCAGTAACTGGTTAAAATGAATAACAAGCTATATGTCTAAAAGTCAATTCTGACATGTGAACTGCTGTTAAAAAGTCTTGATTTGTTTACTTCTTCTTTTCCAATGTGGATTCCTACTATTTTTCTTCTCTGATTGCTATGGCTAGGACTACGAAAATTATGTTGAATAATAGAGGTGAGAGTGGGCACTGTTATCGTGTTCCTGACTTTAGAGGAAATGCTTTCAGCTTTTCACCATTTAGGATGCTTACTGTGGGTTGGCTGCATATAGCCTTTATTATGTTAAGGTATGCCTACTTTCTGAAGAGTTTTTAATCATAAATTATGATTTAATCATAAATCATAATTTTCTCAAAGGCTTTCTATGCATCTATTGAGATGATCAATTTGTTAATATGGTGTATCTTCTTCAGCTCCATAGTTCAAAAGACTAAATTCTTTGATGCACAAGCCTTCTTTATGGTCCAACTCTCACATCCATATATTTGTTGTTGTTCAGTTGCTTGGTCATGTCTGACTATCTGCGACCCCATGGACTGCAGCACACCAGGCTTCCCTGTCCTTCACCGTACCCCGGAACTTGCTCAAATTCACGTCCAGTGAGTCAGTGATGCCATTCAACCATCTTATCCTCTGTCGTCCCCTTCTCCTCCAGCCTTCAACCTTTCCCAGCATCAGGGTCTATTCTAATGAGTCAGCTCTTCACATCAGGTGGCCAAAGTATTGGAGCTTTAGCATCAGTCCTTCCAATGAATATTCAGGACTGATTTCCCTCAGGATTAACTGCTTTCATCTCCTTGCAGTCCAGGGGACGTTCAAGGGTCTTCTCCAACACCACAGTTCAAAACCATCAATTCTTTGGCAGTAAGCCTTCTTTATGGAGCAACTCTCACATCCATACATAACTACCAGAAAAACCATAGCTTTGACTATATGGACCTTTGTTGGGAAAGTAATGTCTCTGCTTTTTAATATGCTGTCTAGGTTTGTCATAGTATTTCTTCCAAGGAGCAAGTGTCTTTTAATTTCACAGATACAGTCACTATCCATGGTGATTCTGGAGCCTAAGAAAAAAATAGTCTGTTACTGTTCCCATTGTTTCCCCATCTACTGGCATGAACTGATGGGACCGGATGCCATGATCCATCTTTTGAATGCTGTGATTTAAGCCAGTATTTTCACTCTCCTCTTTCACCTTGATCAAGATACTCTTTAGTTCTTTTTTGCTTTCTGCCATAAGGGTGGTATCTGGAAAACTCAGCAGTGGCCACAGGACTGGAAAAGGTCAGTTTTCATTCCAATCCCAAAGGCGGCAATGCCAAAGAACATTCAAACTACCGCACGATTGCACTCATCTCACACGCTAGCAAAGTAACACTCAAAATTCTCCAAGCCAGGCTTCAACAGTATGTGAACTGTGAACTTCCAGATGTTCATGTTGGATTTAGAAAAGGCAGAGGAAGCAGAGATCAAATTGCCAACATCCGTTGGATCAGTGGAAAAGTGAGAGAGTTCCAGAAAAACATCTACTTCTGCTTTATTGACTATGCCAAAGCCTTTTGACTTTGTGGATCACAACAAACTGTGGAAAATTCTTAAAGAAATGGGAATACCAGACCACCTGACCTATCTCCTGAGAAATCTGTATGCAAGTCAAGAAGCAACTATTAGAAATGGACATGGAACAACAGACTGGCTACAAGTCAGAGAAGGAGTACATCAAGGCTGTATATTGTCACCCTGCTTATTTAACTTATATGCAGAGTACATCATGAGAAACACTGGGCTGGATGAAGCACAAGATGGAATCAAGATTGCAGGGAGAAATATCAATAACCTCAGATATGCAGATAACACCACTCTCATGGCAGAAAGCAAAGAAGAACTAGAGAGCCTCTTGATGAAAGTAAAGAGGAGAATGAAAAAGCTGGTTTAAAACTAAACATTCAGAAAACTAAGATCATGGCATCTGGGCCCATCACCTCATGGCAAATAGATGGGAAAACAATGAAAACAGTGAGAGACTTTATTTTGGGGGGGGGCCTCCAAAATCACTGCAGATGGTGATTGCAGCCATGAAATTAAGACACTTGCTCCTTGGAAGAAAAGCTATGACCAACCTAGACAGCATATTAAAAAGCAGAGACCTTATTTTGCCAACAAAGGTCTGTTTTGTCAAAGCCATTGTTTTTCCAGGAGTCATGTATGGATGTGAGAATTGGACTATAAAGAAAGCTTGCTGTTGCTGCTGCTGCTGCTGCTGCTGCTGCTAAGTCACTTCAGTTGGGTCCGACTCTGTGTGACCCCATAGATGGCAGCCCATCAGGCTCCACCGTCCCTGGGATTCTCCAGGCAAGAACACTGGAGTGGGTTGCCATTTCCTTCTCCAATGCATGAAAGTGAAAAGTGAAAGTAAAGTCGCTGCTCAGCCATAAAAAAATAAAATTTTGCCATTTGCAACAACATAGATGGACTTGGGAGGGTACTATGCTAAAAAGTGAAATGAGCCAGATAGAGAAAGAAAAATGCTGTATGATATCACTTGTATGTGGAATCTAAAAACTGCACCAAACTAGTGAATAAAACAAACAAACAAAAAGACTCACAGATCCAAAGAACAAACTTGCAGTTACCAATGAGGAGAGGGAAGGGGGGTAAGGGCTACATAGGGGTAGGGGATTAAGAGGTATAAACTATTATGAATAAAATAAGCTATAAGAATATACTGTATAATATGGGAATATTTTATAATAACTATAAATGGAGTATAACCTTTAAAATTGTCAATCACTATATTGTACATGTGTAACATATAACACTGTACATCAACTATACGTCAACAAAACAGTAAATAAAATAAACCATATAGGTCTTTTTCACATGAACTACTATCAAGTCAAATGCATCCCTGTCACAGTATATAATATAGAGTTGTGATCTCTTAAATATTAGATTTTTATAGGCCTGAGGAGGTTAAGTAACACCCCAAAGTCATAGAGCGAGTTGGTAGAAGAGTTAAGATATAAGACCAAGACCTGCTGGACTTTTTATCAATTTTTTAGTAGTTGCATTCAAGTAACTGACAAAGGATATTAACATTTAAAAGCAAACAAAATTACCACAAAGGGTTCTCTTTTTTTACAGCAACCTAATTTGAGTGAACTCCAAGAGACAATGGGGGACAGAGGAGCCTGGTGTGCTGTAGTACATGGGGGGGTCACAAAAGAGTTGGACATGTCTTAGTGACTGAACAACAACAAAGTTGTGGGTAGGGAGTGTTAGACTAAAAGTCAGAGAATCATGGTTCTAGTCTTAGATCTTCAATTAACTCACATCATCTCTCTGAACCTCAGTTTCATCATTTAAAAAATGAGAAGGAATTAAAACCTAACTAAATGGGTAATATCTCATATCCATGGATCAAAACACTTAACATTATTAAGATAGCAATACTCCTCAAACTGATCCACAGATTCAGTGGTTTTCTTATGAAAATTCCAACTGGCTTTGTTGCAAAAATTAACAAGCTTTTTCTAAAATTCATATGGAAATGCAAGAGACCCAGAAGAGTCAAATAATCCTGAAAAATAACAAAGCTGGAAAATTCACCCTTCCTTATATCAAAACTGACTACACAGCTACTGTACTCAAGACACCATAGCACTGGTGTAAGGACAAACATATAGATCAATGGGAACAGAATCAACAGTTCAGAAATAAATCCTCACATTTCTGATCAATTAATTTTTGACAAGGGTGATAAAACCATTCAATGGGGAAAGAACAGTCTTCAACAAATGGTGCTAGGACAACTGGAGAGTTACATGCAAAAGAATGCAAATAGACTCTCATCTCATACCATACATGAAAATTAACTTGAAATGCGTCAAGTCCTAAATGTAAATTCTAAATCTATAAAATCCCTAGATATGAAGAAATTAGAGCCCTCAGAGACTAGTGGCAGAAGTGTAAAATGGTACAAAGCCACTGTGGAAAATAGTCCAGCAGTTTCAACAAAAGGTTAAACAGAGTTATCATGTTTTTGAGCAATTATATTTCTAGGTATGTATCCAAGAGAAATAAAAACATGTACATGCAAAAATCTGTACATGAATGTTCACAGTAGAATTATTTACAATAGCTCCAAATTGAAAACATTCCATATGTTCATCAATAACTGAATGGATAAACAAAATGTGGTATATCCATATAGTACAATAATATTTGGTAATAAAAATACTGATAGATGCTACAACATAGATTGGGCTTCCCTGGTGGCTCGGTTGATAAAGAATCTGCCTGCAATGCAGGACACCTGGGTTCGATCCCTGGGTTGGGAAGATCCCCTGGAGAAGGGAAAGGCTACCCACTCTAGTATTCTGGCCTGGAGATTGTATAGTCCACGGGGTTGCAAACAATTGGACATGACTGAACGACCTTCACTTTCACAACATAGATTAAAGATTAAATTTGAAAACATGCTAAGTAAAAGAAGCTAAGCACAAAAGATTGTTATATGATCTCATTTATATGAAATGTCCAGAACAGATAAATCTATAAAAACAGAAAGTAGATTAGTGGTTGCTAGCGGTCAGGAAGGCAATGGCACCCCACTCCAATACTGTTGCCTGGAAAATCCCATGGATGGAGGAGCCTGGTAGGCTACAGTCCATGGGGTCGCTAAGAGTCAGACACGACTGAGCGACTTCACTTTCACTTTCCACTTTCATGCATTGGAGAAGGAAATGGCAACCCACTCCAGTGTTCTTGCCTGGAGAATCCCGTGGGTGGAGAAGCCTGGTGGGCTGCAGTCCATGGGGTCGCACAGAGTCGGACACGACTGAAGCGACTTAGCAGCAGCGGTCAGGAGGAATAGGGAATGACTGCAATGTATAGGGGATTTCTTTTGGGGTAATGAAAATGTTTTAAACTTAAGATTGTGCTAAAAGTTCTCAATTGTATGAATATACTGAAACCATTGAATTGTATTTTTAAATGTGTGAATTTTACAGTATATGAATTATATTTCTGTGAAGATGTTAAAAAATAAGATTAGATAATTTTTAAGTTCTCTTTCATTTTCAGAATTACATAATTTCAGAGAGTAAACTCATTCCAGCTTATATTTTGTCAACTTAAAATGCACACCGAACAGCATGGTGACAAAAGAAGGAAACCTATAAGCCAAACTGAGGAAAAGTACAACTCTGAACACTGACATCAACCATTCAATATCACAGTAATCCAAGTATATGCCCCAACCAGTAATGCTGAAGAAGCTGAAGTTGAACAGTTCTATGAAGACCTACAAGACCTTTTAGAACTAACACCCAAAAAAAGATGTCCTTTTCATTATAGGGGACTGGAATGCAAAAGTAGGAAGTCAAGAAATACCTGGAGTAACAGGCAAATTTGGCCTTGGAATACAGAATGAAGCAGGGCAAAGACTAATAGAGTTTTGCCAAGAAAATGCACTGGTCATAACAAACACCCTCTTCCAACAACACAAGAGAAGACTCTATACATGGACATCACCAGATGGTCAACACCAAAATCAGACTGATTATAGTATTTTCAGCCAAAGATGGAGAAGCTCTATATAATCAGCAAAAACAAGACCAGGAGCTGACTGTGGCTCAGACCATGAACTCCTTATTGCCAAATTCAGACTTAAATTGAAGAAAGTAGGGAAAACCAATAGACCGTTCAGGTATGACCTAAATCAAATCCCTTATGATTATACAGTGCAAGTGAGAAATAGACTTAAGGGCCTAGATCTGATAGATAAGAGTGCCTGATGAACTATGGAATGAGGTTTGTGACATTGTACAGGAGACAGGGATCAAGACCATTCCCATAGAAAAGAACTGCAAAAAAGCAAAATGGCTGTCTGGGGAGGCCTTACAAATAGCTGTGAAAAGAAGAGAAGTGAAAAGCAAAGGAAAAAAGGAAAGACATGCATATCTGAATGCAGAGTTCCAAAGAATAGCAAGAAGAGATAAGAAAGCCTTCTTCAGCGATAAATGCAAAGAAATAGAGGAAAACAACAGAATGGGAAAGACTAGGGATCTCTTCAAGAAAATCAGAGATACCAAAGCAACATTTCATGCAAAGATGAGCTCGATAAAGGACAGAAATGGTATGGACCTAACAGAAGCAGAAGATATTAAGAAGAGATGGCAAGAATACACAGACGAACTGTACAAAAAAGATCTTCATGACCCAGATAATCACGATGGTATGATCACTGACTTAGAGCCAGACATCCTGGAATGTGAAGTCAAGTGGGCCTTAGAAAGCATCACTACAAACAAAGCTAGTGGAGGTGATGGAATTCCAGTTGAGCTATTTCAAATCCTGAAAGATGATGCTGTGAAAGTGCTGCACTCAATATGCCAGCAAATCTGGAAAACTCAGCAGTGGTCACAGGACTGGAAAAGGTCAGTTTTCATTCCAATCCCAAAGAAAGGCAATGCCAAAGAATGCTCAAACTACCACACAATTGCACTCATCTCACACACTAGTAAAGTAATGCTCAAAATTCTTCAAGCCAGGCTTCAGCAATATGTGAACCGTGAACTTCCTGATGTTCAAGCTGGTTTCAGAAAAGGCAGAGGAACCAGAGATCAAATTGCCAACATCTGCTGGATCATAGAAAAAGCAAGAGAGTTCCAGAAAAACATCTATTTCTGCCTTATTGACCATGCCAAAGCCTTTGACTGTATGGATCACAATAAACTGTGAAAAATTCTTCAAGAGATGAGAATACCAGAACACCTGATCTGCCTCTTGAGAAATCTGTATGCAGGTCAGGAAGCAACAGTTAGAACTAGACATGGAACAATAGACTGGTTCCAAATAGGAAAAGGAGTTCGTCAAGGCTGTATATTGTCACCCTGTTTATTTAACTTATATGCAGAGTACATCATGAGAAACGCTGGACTGGAAGAAACACAAGCGGGAATTAAGATTGCCGGGAGAAATATCACTAACCTCAGATATGCAGATGACACCACCCTTATGGCAGAAAGTGAAGAGGAACTCAAAAGCCTCTTGATGAAAGTGAAAGAGGAGAGTGAAAAACTTGGCTTAAAGCTCAACATTCAGAAAATGAAGATCATGGCATCCGGTCCCACCACTTCATGGGAAATAGATGGGGAAACAGTGGAAACCGTGTCAGACTTTATTTTTCTGGGCTCCAAAATCACTACAGATTGTGACTGCAGCCATGAAATTAAAAGACGCTTACTCCTTGGAAGAAAAGTTATGACCAACCTAGATAGCATATTCAAAAGCAGAGACATTACTTTGCCAACAAAGGTTCGTCTAGTCAAGGCTATGGTTTTTCCTGTGGTCATGTATGGATGTGAGAGTTGGGACTGTGAGGAAGGCTGAGCACCGAAGAATTGATGCTTTTGAACTGTGGTGTTGGAGAAGACTCTTGAGAATCCCTTGGACTGCAAGGAGATCCCACCAGTCCATTCTGAAGGAGATCAGCCCTGGGATTTCTTTGGAAGGAATGATGCTAAAGCTGAAACTCCAGTACATTGGCCACCTCATGTGAAGAGTTGACTCATTGGAAAAGACTCTGATGCTGGGAGGGATTGGGGGCAGGAGGAGAAGGGGATGACAGAGGATGAGATGGCTGGATGGCATCACTGACTTGATGGACGTGAGTCTGAGTGAACTCCGGGAGTTGGTGATGGTCAGGGAGGCCTGGCGTGCTGCGATTCATGGGGTCGCAAAGAGTCGGACACGACTGAGCGACTGATCTGATCTGATCTGAACACTGACATCAGCACACTTTTAGAAAATATTAGCAAACAACTCAGAATAATTTCAAATGTGAAGGCTCTTTTGGGGCAGTACTTTGGGTATTGGAGAAGGAAATGGCAAACCACTCCAGTATTCTTGCCTGGAGAATTCCATGAACATCAGAGCCTGGTAGGCTACAGTTCACAGGGTCACAAAGAATCAGAAATGACTGAACAATCAACACACTTTAGCCATACTGTAAACATAAGAGAGTCACAGAGATAGGTGTTTCAAATAGAAACCACTGCCACAAATAATGATAGATATTACATGCAGTGCTTGAAAATAAGGATTAGTTATCTAAGTCTTTTCAATTTCATCTACCCCAATAAATACCAATTACAATTAGTAATGTCACCTTCAGCTATAAAACAGAGATTAAAAAGGTTAAATATAATATGCAATAAAAGACCAATGACACCTGACTTTCTTCTAATAGGTTATATCTCATCACTTTTGCATTTACATATAGAAAATGCCCCACTGTAAACCTCTGGTGACTATGATACTTACTGCCTCTGCTTGGTAAGAAAGCACTTTCAGAAGGTCCCTCTCCACAGTATTCTTCTGCACCATCACATGTTCCTCAGTGGGGCTCCTCTGAGTTATTTTGGAATATAACTTCTCCAGACTCTGGAAAATAAACCACATTACAATGTAATGATGAAAATAACCACAACTGCTACTAACAGTTAAAAATCAACAGTAACTTACAGTTATGGCAGATTGAAAAAAATCATCAGCAAGTACCACATTTCCAACATTCACCCATCCTTTTCCTGTTTTCATATTCATCTGGAAGAAAGAAGGTACAAAATAATTGTTAAAAATTCACACCTCAAGGACGTTCAAGATGGCAGAGGAGTAAGATGGGGAGATTACCCTCCCCACCCATCAAATGCATCAAAAATTCATCTGAATATGGAACAACTTCTACAGAATGCCTGCTGAACACCAGACTTCCAAAAAGGCAAGCCAACCTCCCCACAACAACGTACAGCAAAAGATAAAGATAAGAAAACAGACAAGATTTCAGGACAGGGACTTGTGCCCCTGGGAAGGAATCCCGAAGGAGGAAAAGTTTCCACACACTCAGAAACCCCCTCAGAGGAGGGGTCAGGGGGGAGCTTTGGAACCTCCGAAGGAAACACAGCAACAGGTGCTTAGAAGGCCAAACGGAGAGAATTCACCAGAGTTCGTTGTCAAACAGCACTTTTCAGCAGAGAAGCAGCTTACATGCCCTTCACGACAATTGGGGCTAGATGCTCAGGCTCAGGCTTCAGGGGTCAGACCCCAGGGAGAGGATCAGGGTTGGCTGCCATCAAGATACTCTGAGGGGACTAGTACAACACAGCTGAGGGAGTCCAGGGAAAATCATGGGCCAGCCAGAGAGGCAAGAGATCACTGTGGTGGGAACGCTCTAACTACGCACACTCCCAGAATGCAGGACCTCACCTTTGCCAGTGCCATAGGTGGGATGAGTCAGCTGTGGTCTATGAAGGTAGAAAAGACATTGCGAGAGCTAGAGGCAGAGGATAGGAGACTACTACAATCTCAACCCCAGGGGTTGCAAGTGCCGCCAAGCTGTGAGCAGGCACAGGTCACTGCCCACACCTTCCTGGGAGACTGAGCAGTTTGACTCTGCTGAGGGACCCACAACTCAGGGCCAGCTCCTATGGGGAAATACATGAGCCACCTGAGACTGTGGCAACTTACCACAGGTCTTGGCTCCAGCAGGCACTCCCCACACACCCCAACTGAGCATGTGAGTCCTAATAGGCTGCCTTGTGTCTGGGTTGGGAACAGACACCAGAGAGCAGCCCACAAACAGAGGGAGGGCCAAAACCAAAGTGGAACACCAGAGGATGTGTGAGCAAAGGAGAGAAGGGGGCAGTACTCCTACAGCAGGTGCAGTGGATTAAATCCCCACAATTAGCCTGAGACTGTGGGCTTAGGAGCAACTGTGGACTTTAGGAGCAAGTACAAGCTGGAGAAAGGCAAGATATGAGTCTCAGACATACTGCACAGAACAGCTCCACAGATCTTCCTAGAAATATTGGAGGAATTTCTGAATAGGCAGATTGAGTACAGCACACAGTATGGAAAGGTCAATGGAGGAATTACAAGAATATTCTTCATATTACCATTCAATATATACTTTGCTATTTTTTCCCTTTTTTTATCATACTGTTCTAATGTTGTTTTTTCTCCATTATTCTTTTAATTTTTATTTTTTATAACCTACTTATTATTCCTTTTTAAAAAACATCTTATTTTTAAATAAATTCATTTTATTTTCCTATTTTTACAGTATTTACATTTCCCCCATGTTTCTTATTTTGTATTTTTGCTAGTCTAGTTTTTAGTATTCATTTTCACTTCTGGGTTTGTCTATTGGCTTGACTGTTCTCTTCTGACTCCTGCTTTTATCTTAATTTTATTTCTTTTCTCTTTTTTTTCTCTTCTGTTTGTAAGTGTGTAAGTTTCTTTGGGTGTTCTGGGCTGTTCAGTGGAGCTTTCACCATTAGTCTTCTCTGCTGTGAGACCTGTGAAGTCTTGGTCCTACAGTAAGGGGTCAGGCCTGAACTCCAAAAGTGGAAGACCCAAGTTCAGGACTTTGGATCCCAGAGAACTCGCAACCCCATGGAACATTAATTGATGAGAATTCTCCCAAAGGCCTTCATTTCAACATTGAGACCAAGCCCCAAGCAAAGGCCAGCAAGCTACAGTGTGGACACCTCACACCAAAACTTCTGCAAACAGGAACACAACCTTGCTCATTAGCAGAGAGGCTGCCCAAAGCCATATCAACCCATACACACCCCAAAACACACTATTGGACCCAACACTGTCCTTCAGAGAGATAAGATCTAGCTCCATCCACCAGAACACAGGCACAAATCTGCCAAACCAGGAAACCTTCACAAGGCATTGGTCCAACCCCACCTAGGGGAAGGAGACTCCACAGTTAAAAGGAACTACAACCTTCCCGCCTGTAGAAAGGAGACCCCAAACACAGTAAATTAAATAAAAGGAAAAGACAGAGAAACATCCAGCAGATAAAAGAACATGGTAAAAACTCACAAGACCAAACAAACGAAGAGAAAATAGTCTACCTCAAAAATAAATCAAGAGTAACAATAGTAAAGATGATCCAAAGACTAAGAAATAAAATGGAAGCACAGATAAATAGACTTGAGGCACAGATCAAGAAGATACAAAAATGTTTAACAAGGACCTAGCAGAAATAAAGAAGAGACAATCAGCAATGAACAACACAATAACTGAGATTAAAAATACACTAGTGGGAATCAACAGCAGAATAACTGAGGCAGAAGAATGAATAAGTGAGCTGAAGACAAAATTGTGGAAATAACTGAAGCCAAGCAGAATAAAGAAAAAAGGACAGTCTCAGAGACCTCTGGGATAACATTATGCATACCCAACCTTTGAATTATATGGGTCCCAGAAGAAGAAGAGAAAAAAAAAAGGGTAGGAAAAATACTGGAGGAGATTATAATCAAAAACTTCCCTAACATGGGAAGGGAAATAGCCACCCAAATCCAGGAAACCCAGAGAGTCCCATACAGGAGAAACCCAAGGAGAAACACACCAAGACAAATACTAATCAAACTAATGAAAATTAAACACAAAGAACAAACATTAAAAGCACCAAGGGAAAAGCAACAAATAATATTCAAGGGGATCCCCACAACAACTGATCTTTCAACAGAAACTGCAGGCCAGGAGGGAGTGGCAGGATATACTTAAAGTGATGAAAGTGAAAAGCCTGCAACCAAGATTACTCTATCCAGCAAGGATTTCATTCATATTCAAAGGAAAAATCAAAAGCTTTCCAGACAAGGAAAGGTTAAGAGAATTCAGTACCACCAAACCAGCTTTACAACAAATGCTAAAGGAACTTTTGTAAGCAGGAAGCATAAGACGAAAGAAAAGGACTAAAAAAAACAAACCACAAACAATAAAGTAAATGGTAATAGGATCATACATATCAATAATTACCTTAAGTATAAATGGATTAAATGTTCTAACCAAAAGACACAGATTGGCTGATTGGATGTAAAAACAAGATGGCTATATGGGCTGTCTACAAGAAATCCACTTCCGACCTAGAGACACATACAGAATGAAAGCGAGGGGCTTGGAAAAGATATTCCATGCAAATGGAAATCAAAAGAAAGCTCGAGCAGCAATACTCATATCAGATAAAATAGAATTTAAAATAAAGACTGTTACAAGAGACAAAGAAGGGCACTACATAATGATGAAGGGATCAATCCAAGAAGATATAACAATTATATGTGTACCCAACACAGGAGCACCTCAATACAGAAGGCAAATGTTACCAAATATTAAAGGGGAAATCAACAGTAACAAAGTAATAGTGAGGGCCTTTAACACCCAACTCACACCAATGGACAGATCATCCAGACAGAAAATTAATAAAGAAACAAAAGCTTTAAATGATACATTGGACCAATGGGACCTAACTGATATCTTGATACATAAAGGGCATTTCATCCAAAAACAGTAGACTGTACTTTTTCTCAAGTGCACATGGAACGTTCTCCAGGATAGATCACATCTGAGTCACAAATCAAGCCTTGGTAAATTTTAAAGAACAGATATCATTTCAAGCATCTTTTCTGACCATAATGCTATAAGATTAGATATCAACTACAGGGGAAAAAATATAAAAACACAAACACATAGAGGATAAATAATACACTTATGAATCACCAAGAGGTCACCAAAGAATTTAAAGAGGAGCTCAGAAAATACCTAGAAGCAAATGACAATGAAAAACAACAACTCAAAACCAATGCGATGCAGTAAAGGCAGTGCTATGAGGAAGTCTATGGCAACACAATCCTACCTCAAGACACCAGAGAAACATCAAATAAATGACTTAACCCTAAACCTAAAGTAACTAGAAAAAGAACAAAAATAATCCAAAGTCAATAGAAAGAAAGAAATGATAAAGATCAGAGCAGAAATAAAAGAAATGAAGGAGACAGTAGCAAAGACTGATAAATCTAAAAGCTGGTTTGAGACAGCACAAGAGACACAGATGTATAGAACAGCCTGTTGGACTCTGTGGGAGAGGGAGAGGGTGGAATGATTTGGGGGAATGGCACTGAAACATGTATAATATCATATATGAAACGAATCACCAGTCCAGGTTCGATGCAGGATACAGGATGCTTGGGGCTGGTGCACTGGGATGACCCAGAGGGATGGTATGGGGAGGGAGGTGGGAGAGGGGTTCAGGATGGGGAACATGTGTACACTCGTGATGGATTCATGTTGATGTATGGCAAAACCAATACAATATTGTAAAGTAATTAACCTCCAATTAAAATAAGTAAATTTATATTAAAAAAGCTGGTTCTTTGAAAAGATAAACAAAATTGATAAACCATTAGATAAACTCATGAAGAAAAAAGGAGAAGACTCAGATCAATAAAATTAGAAATGAAAAACAAATTACAACAGACAATGCAGATATACAAAGGATCACAAGAGACTACTACAAGCAACTCTATGCCAATAAAACACACAACCTCTAAGAAATGGACAAATTCTTAGAAAAATATAACCTTGCAAAACTGAATCGGGAAGAAATAGAAAAAATGAAGTGACCAACTAGAAGCATGGAAATCAAAACTGTAATAAAAAAATCTCCCCACAAAAAGCCAAGAATCATATGGTTTCACAGGTAAATTCTACCAAAAGTTTAGAGAAGAGCTAATACCTATTGTCCTCAAACTCTTCCAGAAAATTACACAGGAAGGAAAACTCCCAAACTCATTCTACAAAGCCCCCATCATACTGATACCAAAACCAGACAAGGGACAAAGTTGCCACAAAGAAAGAAAATCACAGGCCAATATCAATGATGAACATATATGAAAAAATCCTCAACACAATTCTAGCAAATAGAATCCAACAACACATTAAAAGGACCATACATCATGATCAAGTGGGCTTTATCCCTGTGATGCAAGGATTCTTCAGTATATGCAAATCAATCAATGCTATATACCATATTAACAAACTGAGAGATAAAAAACAATCATCTAGAGAAAGCTATTCCACAAAATTCAACACTCATTTATAATAAAAACTCTCGAGAAAGTAGGCATAGAAGGAACATACCTCAACATATTAAAGGCCACATATGACAAACCCATAGCAAACATTATTTTCAATGGTGCAAAAATGAAAGCATTTCCTCTAAAATTAGGAACAAGAAAAGGGTGCCCACTCTTGCCACTATTATTCAACACAGTTTTGGAAGTCCTAGCCACAGCAGTCGGAGAAGAAAAAGAAAGAAAAGGAATGCATATTGGAATAAAAGATACACAGACATCCCTTGCATTCCTATACACTAACAATGAAAAATCAGAAAGAGAAATTAAGGAAACAATCCCATTCACTACTTCAAAAAAAAAAAAAAAAGAATAAAATATCTAGGAATAAACTTATGTAAAGAGACAAAAGACCTGTATGCAGAAATCTGTAAGACACTGATGAAAGAAATCAAAGATGACACAGAGATATATCATGTTCTTAGATTGGGATTGGAAGAATCAACATTGTGAAAACGACTAAACTACTCAAAGCAATCTACAGATTCAGTGCAATCCCTAACAAACTACCAATGGTATTTTTCACAGAACTAGAACAAGAAATTTCATAATTTGCATGGAAACAGAAAAGACCTCGAATAGCCAAAGCAATCTTAAGAAAGAAAAACTGAGCTGGAGGAATCAACCTTCCTGACTTCAGACTTTATACAAAGCTACAGTCATCAAGACAATATGGTACTGGCACAAAAACAGAAATACAGATCAATGGAACAAGACATAAAGCCCAGAGATAAACCCACGCACATATGGGCACCTTATGTTTGACCAAGGATGCAAGGATATACAATGGAGAAAAGACAGCCTATTCAACAGTGGTGCTGGAAAAGCCAAGCAGCTATATGTAAAAGAATGAATCTAGAACACCTCCTAACACCACACACAAAAATAAACTCAAAATGGATTAAAGACTTAAATGTAAGGCCAGAAACTATAAAGCTCCTAACAGGAAAACATAGACAGTACACTCCTTGACATAAATCACAGCAAATTCTCTGATTCACATCCTAGAGTAATGGAAATAAAAATGAAAATAAACAAATGGGACCTAATTAAACTTAAAAGCTTTTGCACAACAAAGGAAACTACAAATGAGGTGAAAAGACAAACCTCAGAATGGGAGAAAATAATTACAAATGAGATATCTGACAAAGCATTCATCTCTAAAATATACAAGGAGCTCATGAAGTTCAATACCAGAAAAACAAACAACTCAAACAAAAAGTGGGCAGAAGATCTAAACAGACATTTCTCCAAAGAAGACATACTGATGGCTAATAAATACACGAAAAGATGCTCAACACTGCTCATTATTAGAGAAATGCAAATCAAAACTGCAATGAGGTGTCACCTCACACCAATCAGAATGATCATCATCAAAAAAATCTATAAACAATAAATGCTGGAGAAGATGTAGAGAAAAGGGAACTCTCTTGTATTGTTGGTGAGAATGTAAATTGATACAGCGACTATGGAGAACAGTATGGATATTCCTTAAAGTACTAGGAATAAAACTACCATATAACCCAACAATCTCAATACTGGGCATATACCCTGAGGAAACCATAACAGAAAAAGACACAAGCACCCAAATATTCACTGCAGTACTATCTACAATAGCTAAGACAATGGACATAGATATCCACTGACTGATGAATGGATAAAGAAGTTTGGGTATCTATATATAATGGAATATTTCTCAGCCACAAAAAGGAAAACATTTGAGTCAGTCCTAATGAGGTGGATGAACTTAGAGCCTATTATACAGAGTGAAGTAACTCAAAAAGAGAAAGATAAATACAGTATATTAATGCATATATATGGAATCTAGGGCTTCCCTGGTGGCTTGAATAGTAAAGAATCTGCCTGCAGGGGACCTGGGTTCAGTCACTGGGTCGAGAAGATCCCCTGGAGAAGGGAAAGGCAACCCACTCCAGTATTCTTGCCTGAAGAATTAATTCCATGGACAGAGGAGCCTGAAGGGCTACAGTCCATGGGGTCACAAAGAGTCAGACATGACTAAGTAACTAACACTTTCACTTTCACATGGAATCTAGAAAGATGGCATTGATGAACCCACTTGCAGGGCAGCAGTGGAGATGCAGACATAGAGAACAGACTTGTAGACACAGTGGGGGAAAAGAGAGTGGGAAGAATTGAGAGAATAGCACTGAAACATATATTACCATATGTAAAACAGATAACCAATGGGAATTTGCTGTATAATTCAGGAAGCTCAAATTCAGTGCTCTGTAACAATGCAGAAGGGTTGGATGGGGTGGGAGGGAGGTTCAAGAGGGTGGAGAAATACATATGCCTATGGTTGATTCATGCTGATGTTAGAAACCAACACAATATTGTAAATTAAGTATCTTCCAATTAAAAATTAATAAATTTTTAAAATTCACACCTCTTCTAAATTGGCTGATGATTATACTGGGTAAAATATTTAATCCTCTGTCCAGATTCAGTAGTGTAATCCACAGAAAACAAAAAAGTAACAGCATTTATTAGAATCCTATGTTCTCCATGGAACTCCATAATTAAAGAAAAATGGTCTTAAAAGCAATAATAAAAAATTAATAGACTTGAAAATACATCTTCTAAGAAATATGAAAAGAAAACTTTGGGATAATTTAAACAAGAAGAGAAAGTTCTAAAAATTAATGCCTCACATACCTGAAGAAATTTTTCTATGATAAACACTAGATTATAAGTCAACATACCTGGGATCTGGTATTTAATTATATCTCTAATAAAAATTTTCTTAGTTCAGCAAATGCTTATTATATATCCATTACACGCCAGGCACCCCAAAGAAGCTCACACTATTATAACTGAAAGACATCTAAATAAATAGTTGATGAGTAATACATACAAATACTGTGGAAGCAAACAAGAACTGAATCAAGATGGAGGATTGAGTATACACTATAGCCACACCCTCTATTACAAATCCCTAGAAATGATATGTATATATACTATATACTATGATATACTAGAAACGATATATAATATCATATATATATATATTATGATACAGATCATATATATCATATAATTTCTAGGAATTTACATATTTTTATAGAAATAATATTAATAATAGTCCTGAAAAAAGAGTATTTTTAGTTGATTGGAAATTATGAAGAACCTCTGAAAAATAGCAAATTGACTGAGGCAAAAACCTACATGCTAAAATGCACAAAAATGCAAAATACGGAAATATTCTAGATGTGAACAGGAGGAGTATCAGGCAGTAGGCTTCACTCCCAAAAGACTTTCCCCTCCTCCTCAGAAAGGAACAGTGAGTATGATCACTTAGACTAGAAAAAAGTAGAGTTCCAAATGGCTGACAACACAAGTCAATGCAAAATCTCTGCTCCTAATTCTCGATCAGTTATTGGACTCGGGTTACAGTAAATAGTGTGACACGCTATTCACAGAAAACTATCAAGGACTCTCAAACCAAATATAAGCAAGAATCACCAAATTTTTGAGGGAAACCAGTAATATGAAAGGACAACCCACTACTCAACAAACAGAATACCTGAGGAAATAGAATTAGGACAGCTAATAGATGGAAACAAAGAGATACATCATTATTATCCACAGAATTAAATAGCAGTCACAATCAATAAAATGCTTTTAGTTATCATTCTTTAAAATCAATAAAGCCAAAAATGCAAACATTAGATGTAACTGAAGTTGGAAGGTTAATGATGAGGAAACGGAGAGAGAATGATAAAGGTACTAATATCCTCACAGAGTTGAACGTAAAGATATACTCTCTGGGACTTCCCTGGTGGTCCAGTGGTTGGGCATCTGCCTGCCAATGAAGGGTACGCAGGTTTGGTCCCTGGCCTGAGAAGATCCCACATGCCATGGGGCAACTGGGCTAGGCACCATAACGACTGAGCCCGCTTGCCCAGAGCCTGTGCTCCACATAAGAGAAGCCACAGCAATGAGAAGCCCATGCCCAGCAAAGAGGAGTAGCACCCCCACTCACCAGAACTAGATAAAGCCTGCATGTAGCATTAAAGACCCAGCACAGTCCAAAAATATAATTAACTTAAAAAATATATACTCTCCAAAACTGATGGAGTAAGAAATAAATACTTAAATATATAAAAATAAATAAATCTGAATTTAAATAATAATCATTAACATAAATAAAAAAGAGTATAATATAACTAATAAAAACTGAAAGGCAGAGTCAGGGAGGCAATATGTAATATGAGATAAATCTTCACATATCTGTGAAACATGGTATATGTAGTATTTCTGTATAAGAAACAGACAATATATGAAGCTGATGAATCAAGAATTAATTATTGTACGCTGAGCTGTATCGCCCCCCTCCCCATCCAAAAATTTATTTGAAGCCCTAGGTCCCAGTACCTCAGAATGTGACTGTATTTGAAGGTAGGTCCTATAACAAAATAAATTTAAAATGAAACCATTAAGGTGTGCCCTAATCCAATCTGACTGGTATCCTTATAAGAAATCTGGATACACAAAGGGACACCAGGGATGTGCACACACAGAGGGCACAGCCAAAAAGCAGCCATCTGCAATCCAAAAAGAGGCCTCAGAAGAAAACAAACTTTCCAACACCCTGATCTTAAACTTTTTAAGATTTTAGATTTTAGATCGTGATTTTTGACAGAACTGTGAGAAAATAAATTCCCACTGTTTAGACCACCCACTCCATAGTATTTTCTAATGGTAGCCTAGCAAACTAATACAGTGATACAAGCATATGATTAAGATATATGGACGTAAACATGACAAATAAAAACAAAAATGGTTATGAGTAACAGCCTTAAAAACAGGAAAAGATACATGCACAAGGCATTTCATTGCAGCACTCAAATGTCCATCAAAGAGGGCAGGTTGAATATAAAGTACATGCACCAATTGAATAATACCATGTAGCTAAAAAAATAAAGAATATGTCTGTATACTGCTATGGAGTGATCTCTAGGATATAATGTTAAGTTGGGTAAAAAAAAAAAAAAAGGAAGGACCTACCCTACAGTACATGGAAATCTGCTCAATGTTATGTGGCAGCCTGGATGGGAGGGGAGTTTGGGGGAAAATGGACATGTATATGTATGGCTGGAAAAAAGTTAAATAAATAAAAAATACACCTAAAGCCAGACATCCTGGAGTGAGAAGTCCAAGTGTGCCTTAGGAAGCATTACTATGAACAAAGCTAGTGGAATTCCAGCTGAGCTATTTCAAATCCTAAAAGATGATGTTGTGAAAGTGCTGCACTCAATGTGCCAGCAAATTTGGAAAATTCAGCAGTGGTCACAGGACTGGAAAAGGTCAGTTTTCATTCTAATCCCAAATCAGGGCAATGTAAAAGAATGTTCAAACTACTGTACAATTGCACGCATTTCACATGCTAGCAAGGAAATGCTCAAAATACTTAAAAGTTAGGATTCAACAGTATGTGAACTGAGAACTTCCAGATGGTAGAAGCTGGATTTAGGAAAGGCAGAGGAACCAGAGATCAAATTGCCAACACCCACTGGATCGCAGAAAAAAGCAAGAGAATTTCAGAAAAACTTCTGCTTCATCGACTACGCTAAAGCCTTTGACTGTGTGGATCACAACAAACTGTGGAAAATTCTTCAAGAAATGGAAATACCAGACTCCCTTACCTGCCTCCTGAGAAACCTGTATGCAGGTCAAGAAGTAACAGAACTGGACATGGAACAATGGACTGGTACAAAATTGGGAAAGGAATACATCAAGGCTATATACTGTCACCCTGCTTATTTAACTTATATTCAGAGTACATCATGTGAAATGCTGGGCTGGATGAAGCTCAAGTCAGAATCAAGATTTCTGGGAGAAATATCAATAAGTTCAGATATGCAGATGACACCACTCCTATGGCAAAAAATGAAGAGGAACTCTTGAAGAGCCTCTTGATGAAGGTGAAAGAGCAGAGTGAAAAAGCTAGCTTAAAACTCAACATTAAAAAACTAAGATCATGGCATCCAGTCCCATCACTTCATGGCAAATAGATGGGAAAACAATGGAAACAGAGACAGACTTTATTTTCTTGGGCTCCAAAATCTGCAGATGGTGATTGCAGCCATGAAATTCGACGACATGTGCTCCTTGGAAGAAAAGCTATGACCAACCTAGACAGCTTATTAACAAGCAGAGACATTACTTTGCTGACAAAGGTCCATATAGTCAAAGCTATAGTTTTTCCAGTAGTCATGCAGAGGTATCAGAGTTGGACCATAAAGAAGGCTGAGCACCAAAAAACTGATGCTTTCAAACTGTGGTGTTGGAGAAGACTCTTGAGAGTCCCTTGGACTGCAAGGAGATCCAACCAGTCAATCCTAAAGGAAATCAGTCCTGAATAATCATTGGAAGGACTGATGCTAAAGCTGGAGCTCCAATACTTTGGCCATCTAGTGAGAAGAGCTCACTCACTGGAGAAGACCCTGATGCAGGAGAAGGGGATGACAGAGGATGAGATGGCTGGATGGCATCACTGACTTAATGGACATGAGTTTGAGTAAATTCCGGGAGACAGTTAAGGACAGGGAAGCCTGGCATGCTGCAGTCCATGGGGTCTCAAAGAGTCGGTCATGACTGAGCGATTAAACAACAACAAATCATAAGCATGCACACTCAGTCATGTCCAACTCTGTGTGATCCTACAGACTACAACCCCACCAAGTTCTTCTGTCCATGGGATTCTCCAGGCAAGAATACAGTAATCAAAGTTAACTGTAGTGATCTCAGAATAAAGTGAACTATTATTTTCCAAAAAATGGTGGAGAAAAGTATACATACGGAATGTTACCAACTATCTAAGAGCCTTGGGGCAGGTTCCTAGATAAACAGGTATTCTCAGATAAATAGGTAAGAATAATCTTATAAGTATTCTTAGATAAACAGTTAAGATATTCTTAGATAAATAGATATGAATACCT
This sequence comes from Bos taurus, assembly GCF_002263795.3. Taxonomy (NCBI): domain Eukaryota; kingdom Metazoa; phylum Chordata; class Mammalia; order Artiodactyla; family Bovidae; genus Bos; species Bos taurus. Next base: position 79,763,938 of record NC_037357.1, on the reverse strand, counting down.
ATTTGCTTATATGTTAAAACAAGAAGAAAGAAAGTGGAAGTGAAGTTGCTCAGTTGTGTCCAACTCTTTGCGACCCCATGGACTGTAGCCTACAACACTCCTCCATCCATGGGATTTTCCAGGCAAGAGTACTGGAGTGGGTTGCCATTTCCTTCTCCAAAGGATCTTCCCAACCCAGGGATCGAACCTGGGTCTCCCGCATTGTAGGCAGATGCTTTACCATCTGAGCCACCAGGGAAGACTTTAAAACCAAAAGGAAAGACAAATATTCTATGCTATCACTTACATGAAGAAATCTAAAAGATAAAACAAACAAATACATATAACAAAACAGAAACAAGCTCATAGATACAGAGAAGAAACTAGTGGTTACCAGCGGTGAACGGGAAGAAGGGACAAGAAAGGGGTTGGGGATAAAGAGATACAAACTACTGTGTATAAAATAAATAAGCAACACAGATATATTGTACAGCAAAGGGCCATACAGCCATTACTTTATAATAACTTTAAATGGAGTATGCTGCTGCTGTCGCTTCAGTCGTGTCCGACTCTGTGCGACCCAATAGACGTAAGCCCACCAGGCTCCCCCATCCCTGGGATTCTCCAGGCAAGAACACTGGAGTGGGTTGCCATTTCCTACTCCAAGGCATGAAAGTGGAAAGTGAAAAGTGAGAGTGAAATCGCTCAGTCGTTTCCAAGCAACCCCATGGACTGCAGCCCACCAGGCTCCTCCATCCATGGGATTTTCCAGGCAAGAGTACTGGAGTGGGGTGCCACTGCCTTCTCCAAAATGGAGTATAATCTATAAAAATACTGAATCACTATGCTGTACACATGAAACTAATACTACAAATAATGCTTCAATAAAATACATGTGTACATACAGGCATACATACATGTGTTTATGAAAAATGTTTGTATACATATTTATATACATATACACATACATACATACATGTCTATCAAAGGATTTGTTAGATACCATCACCAACTCAATGGACATGACATGAATCTGAGCAAACTCAGATCCATATGAAGGACAGGGAAGCCTAGTGTGCTGCAGTCCATGAGTCACAAGGAGATGACTTAGCAACTTAACAACTACAATCAAAAGGATAAACAATAAATAAACAAAATAGTTATCTACAGGGGAAGGGAGGGAATAGCATGTAAAAGAGAGAGATAGAAGCTAGACTTATCCGAAGATAGTTCCTTTAGTAGATTTGACTTAACTTCAGAACCATGTCAATATTTTACATAATTATAAAACAACATTAAATCAAAATGAGTAAGAGGGAAGCAATCACAAAAATCAAAAGCAAATAGAAGCAAATAAATCTAACTGTATCAAGTTGACAGCATAATCATAGAGAAAGGAATTTTTGACATAATTTTAAAATAATATTTTAATAATACTGAAACAATATTTTGACTGTACATTCCTAGTGGGATATACCTTTAAGAACAAAACTGCAAAAAAATTCCTAACCATTTTTAGAAATCATTCTTTGTAATAATATTGATATTGGTATATTCTGAAACTGTTATAAAAATAATTTTTAGGATAAAAGAGGTTATTCATTATATTAATGTTTAGCACCAAGATTTTTAGAACCAAGAGACACAAATATAAAATCCAGAAACTAAGTTTAAAAAAAAAAAGAAGCTAAGTAAAATACTATAATACTAAATAGCAACTGGAAATATCAGTATGAACTCATTATGTACTTTCTTTTTAAAAAAATGTACTTCATAGCTCTGTCAACTTAAAAGGTCTAGAAACAATGCCAATGCAATAGCAATGAGCACCTGTAACATCCAGACTCTTATTTCTAAATAACACTCTCCACTAAAAGGAAACAAGGCTCCTTAGAGGAATGGCTGATTCCAGGTCTAGAGCAAGAACTATACAAGACAAACCTGGATAACTTGTCATATCAGAAACCAAATAAAACTATTAAAAACTGCTGAGTTCATGCCAAAAGACTCAGAACCACTTAAAGAAGCTCCTACTAGCCAAAAGTAGGACACTGTGCTTCAGTAAGAATAATAACTACAAAGGATTGACAGTCACTAAGTATGTTAAAACCCATGAATTCACAATGTTAAAAAAAAAACACTTAGCCATTATTAAAGGATGTTAGAGAACCAACTCATTATTCTGAAAACTGTTAAATAAAGGGGAAGAGTCATGACTTTCTCAAAGTATACTTCAGAGTGACCAAATCATTTATGAAAGCTTCTCTCTATTCCAGTTAATAAACAAAGAAGGAATACAGAGGTAGAATATGCAAATTTCCACAGAAATAATGGATCTAGGGATAACAATCATCAAAGGGCACTACACAACAGAAGAGAAACAACAAACATTACTGACTCCTGACGGAAGCACACCATGCCGCTGATGAATTCTTCCTGACAAAAATGAACCTGAATCAGATCAAGCTTCTAAATCTAACTACTAGTTTTCTGGAAAAACAGAGGACAAAGTACTAATATTAAACAATACACTAACAATGTAGTTATCAGAATGCAGAATTTAGAATATATTAACAAAGTACAAGGTGCAAATTTAATGCTGATTCTAAAAACCAACTGGAAAGAAGCAGGATGGATGAGAATAAGTGTGAGTAGTTGCAGGGAGGGAAGACTGGATATTTTATGATTTTAGAAAAATCCTTATTAAATTTAATTGGGTATAATAATAGGTAGGGGTTTTTTTGGAATAAAAATCTTGTCTTTAAGAAACATGTACTGAAATATTTATGGGCAAAATAATATTTTTTTGGATATGTTTCAAAATAATCCATGGGATTGCTTAGGAGAGATATAGAACAAACAAGAGTGGTGGTGAGTTGATGATTACTCTAGCTGAGTGATGAGTAAATAGGGGAATCATACTGTATCTTCTACTTTGTGTGTACATTTGAGCTTTTCAATAAAATACTGTTTTAAAATACTGGGAAAAATATTTTCCATTAAAAACATACTTGCTCATAGGGAGCAAGACAGAGGTAGAAAGGGATGGAGTAGAAAACTATTACTTTTGACTACTTTCATTACTTTTCATAAATCCTAAATTATAAGTTCAACATTTAGTCCACTGAATTACTGTACTAACAACTACAGTACTACTGAGACCTCTAATGGTAACAGATATAATTATTATGAAAGTAACATTGATAGCATGAAAAGACAAAAACATACGACACTGGAAGATGAGACTCCCAGGTCAGCAGGTGTCCAATACACTACTGGGGAAGAGCAGAGAAATAGCTCCAGAAAAGAATGAAGAGGCTGGGCCAAAGCAGAAATGATGCTCAGTTGTGGATGTGTCTGGTGCTGAAAGTAGGGTTCGATGCTATGGAGAACAATATTGCACAGGAACCTGGAATGTTAGATCCACGAATCAAGGTAAATTGGACATGGTCAAGCAGGAGATGGCAACAGTTAGCACTGTCATTTTAGGAATCAGTGAACTAAAATGGATGGGAATGGGAGAATTTAATTCAGATGACTGTTATACCTACTACTGTGGGCAAGAATCCCTTAGAACGAATGGAGTAGCCCTCATAGTCAACAAAAGAGCCCAAAACGCAGTGCTTGGGGAGCAATCTCAAAAACGACAGAATGATCTCTGTTTGTTTCCAAGGCAAATCATTCAGTATCACAAAAATCCAAGTCTATGCCCAAATCACTAAATGCCAAAGAAGCTGAAGTTGAATGGTTCTATGAAGACCTACAACACCTTCTAGAATACCCAAAAAAGATGTCCTTTTCATCATAGGGGACTGGAAGGCAAAGTAAGAAGTCAAGAGATAACTGGAGTAACAGGCAAGTATGTCCTTGGAGTACAAAATGAAGCAGAGCAAAGGACAACAGAGTTTTGCCAAGAGAATGCACTGGTTATAGCAAACACCCTCTTCCAACAACACAAGAGAAGACTCTACACATGGACATCACCAGATGTCAATACCGAAATCAGACTGATTATATTCTTTTCAGCCAAAGATGGAGAAGCTCTATACAGTCAGCAAAAACAAGACCGGGAGCTGACTATGGCACAGATCATGAACTCATCATTGCCAAATTCAGACTTAAATTGAAGAAAGTAGGGAAAACCACTAGGCCATTCAGGTATGACCTAAATCAAATCCCTTACAATTATACAGTGGAAGTGAGAAATAGATTCAAGGGATTAGATCTGACAGACAGAGTGCCTGAAGAATTGTGGACGGAGGTCTGTTAACACTGTACAAGAGGTGGTGACCAAAATCATCCCCAAGAAAAAGAAATGCAAGAAGGCAAAGTGGTTGTGTGAGGGGGCCTTACAAATAGCTGAGAAGAGAAGGGAAAGGCAAAGGAGAAAGGGAAAGATATACCTAACTGAATGCAGAGTTCCAGAGAACAGCAAGGAGAGAAAAGAAAGCCTTCTTGAGTGAACAAGCCAAAGAAGAAGAGGAAAACTAGAAATCTCTTCAAAAAAATTAGATACCAAGGGAACATTTCATGCAAAGATAAACACAATAAAAGAAATGGTAAGGACCTAGCAGAAGTAGAAGAGATTAAGAAGAGGTGTAAAGAATTAACAGAAAAACTACACAAAAAAGGTCTTATTGACCTGGATAAGCACAATGGTGTGTGTGGCCACTGACCTAGAGGCCAGACATCTTGGAGTGTGAAATCAAGTGGGCCTTAGGAAGCATTACTATGAAGAAAGCTAGTGGACGTGATGGAATTCCAGCTGAGCTATTTCAAACCTAAAAGATGATGCTGCACTCAGTATGTCAGAAAATTTGGAAAACTCAGCAGAGGCCACAGGACTGAAAAAGGTCAGTTTTCGTTCCAATCCCAAAGAAAGGTAATACCAAAGAATGTTCAAACTACCATACAATTGTCCTCATTTCACATGGTAGCAAGGTAATACTCAAAATCCTTCAAGCTAGGCTTCAGCAGTACATGAACCAAAAAATTCCAGATGTTCAAGCTGGATTTAGAAAAGGCAGAGGAACCAGAGATCAAATTGCCAACATCTGCTTGATCATACAGAAAGCAAGGGAATTCCAGAAAAACACCTACTTCTGCTTCACTTACTACACTAAAGCTTTTGACTGTGTGGATCACAAGCAGCTATGGAAAATTCTTAAAGAGATGGGAATACCAGATCACCTTACCTGTCTCATGAGAAACCTGTAGGCAGGTCAAGAAGCAACGGTCAGAACTGGACATGGAACAAAGGACTGGTTGAAAATTAGGAAAGGAGTACATCAAGGCTGTATATTGTCACCCAGCTTATTTAACTTATATGCAGAGTACAACATGTGAAATGCTGGGCTGTATGAATCACAAACTGGAATCAAGACTGCTGGGAGAAATACCAACAATCTCAGATATGCAGATAATACCACTATAATGGCAGAAAGCAAAGAGGAACTGAAGAGGCCCTTGATGAAGGTGAAAGAGGACAGTGAAAAGTCTGGCTTAAAGCTCAGCATCAAAAGCTAAGATCATCGCATCCAGTCCCATCACTTTATGGCAATCAAATGGGGGAAAAGTAGAAATGGTGGCAGATTTTTTTTTTCTTGGGTTAAACAATCACTGTGGAAGGTGATTGCAGCCATGAAATTAAGATGGTTGCTCCTTTGGAGAAAAGCTATGACAAACCTAGACAGCGTATTTAAAAGTAGAGACATCTCTCTGCCAACAAAGGTCCATCTGTATAGTCAAAGCAACAAAGGTCCATCTGTATAGTCAAAGCTATGGTTTTTCCAGTAGTCATGTACAGATGTGAGGGATGGACCATAAAGAAGGCTGAGCACTGAAGAACTGATGCTTTTCAAGTGTGGTGCTAGAGAATACTCTTAAGAATCCCTTAGACAGCAAGGAAATCAAACCAGTCAATCCTAAAGGAAATCAACCCTGAATATTCACTGGAATGACTGATGCTGAAGCTGAAGCTCCAATATTTTGGCCACCTGATGCAAAGAACCAACTCACTGGAAAAGCCCTGATGTTGGGAAAGACAGAGGGCAGGAGAAGAACGGGGCAAGAGAGGATGAAATGCTTGGATGGCATTACTGACAATGAACAGTTTGAGAAAACTCCAGGAGATGGTAAGGCACAGGGAAGCCTGGTTTGCTGCAGTCCATGGTGTCACAACGAGTCAAACACAACTTAGAGGCTGAATAACAACAACATTGACAGAATTAAAGGATATAACACCCCTTCCACGTTTACACTAAATTCAACCATCTTCACAGGAAAATTCAACCATTTTCATAGGAGTAATGACTATCTCACTGCATGTGCCCTCTCTTGATTTAATTAGGACTTACCAGAATTTGTCTATGAATAGCTTCTTCTGAAGCATCTGGGTGCTCACACATGCGAATCAACTTACAAGCAACATGCCGCACTGCAAAACAGTAATTCAGTAATTAAGACACCCATAAACACAAAACATTCATTCTCCTTTTATATATACCTATAAAGAGAAAAGAGGAGTGAAGTAAAATCATATTTGTTGTTAAAAATAGGACTTTTAAAGGCCTTTTTAAAAAATCAATTACCAAAAGTAGATGACCTGAAAATTACCAAATGAATAATTTGCTTAAGTCAAACAGATATTTTCAAATTTTAATTTCTACAGGTCTTAAATCCCAAAGACTCATATGATGCTCTTGTATGCACCATGCCAGCAGGAAAATTCTAAGTAGAATTGGAATCTAAAGCTATTCAACATCTGACAAAATTTCTGAATATCAGAATATTTTAAGATTATTCTCCTAAAATGTGAAACTTCCTAAATACATTATTTTCTTCAGATGAGGTAAAGTTCTTGAAGCATAACTTAGAAAATACAGATATCTTCGTTGTACAGTTAATTTACCCTGAAAATAGAAAAGCTTGAATAACTGTAACCTTTTTGTGTGGTTTCTTTCATCATAAAACATACCCAGATTTTTAAAGATAACTCCACATATAACTGAACTAATTGCCTTGATATTTTCAAAACTCTGCAGCCATTCTATGTTAATATCATTTTAATTAATATTCCAATAAAAAGTGATTTGCCCAGCTTAAATTACAGGGTAATTGAAGTAATCAAATTTTTATTAACCATCACAAAAAGGAAAATTTATTCATTCCCTCAACAAATTTAATTTGTTTCTGGAAAAAAACTTACAGTAAAATAATTTCTAAACATATATTTACTTTGTCTTGCATTTCCAGTTTTGAAAATGTTTTTTTTTCCAAAGTTTACTAATTTTTCAGTATTCTCAATGACCCTGATCTCTCTATTCCTTCCCCACTACCTTCAAATATATCTATTTCCCTTCTTTGAAAAAATTCAACTAACCCCACTGTGCTTCAAGCTTCCATCCCATTTCACCTCTTCCTCTCATTGCCCAACTTTTTTTTTTTAATTATTTGGCTGCATCAGGTCTTAATTGCAGCACTTAGGGTCTTCTGGTTAAGGCATGTGGTCTCTCTAGTTGTGGTGCAGGCTTGTGGGATCTTAGTTCCCAGATCAGGGATCAAACCCGTGTCCCCTGCATTGCAAGGTAGTTCTTAACAAGGACCACCAGGAAAAGTCTCAAAATTTCATGATCTGAATGACCCACTATCTCAATTTTATTACTGCTCCCTCTTTTCCCTAATGTCCTGCCATCTGTTAGGCTTCATTATCATTTTACTAAAGCTGCACTCACAAAGATCAGCTTCCCTGACTTCACAGCAACATTTCCCAATGATCATAACCTTTTTGAAAAATACCACTTCCTTCACCTCACTCTATCCTAGTTCAGCATGAAGCAGTGTCCCTCTGTGGGAACTGTCTTAGTCTAAGAACTTTGCTCCAGGCCTACGTTCTTGATCCAGGTGTGTATAACTATCACCATTAAGCCTTATGACCAAAGGCAGCTGAGGCTAAGACAGAACACTATTTCAGTATAAAGATGTTTTCTTTGATGTTGTTGTTCTATCCTCATCTTTTCATCAGCCTGTTCTTGGCCCTCTATACTATAAATATCCTGGTTGGGTGCTTGTTGACAGACTACACAAAACAAAGATTTTTTCTCACATCTCTAACTTTACACAAAACATAGATTTGCATCTGCTGGCACTTGTGAATTCTTTATTTGTCCTGTTTATTTAGCTTTAATCCATTCCTTTCTAAATCTTCAAGAATAATGTGCCTTGTATTTTCATTCTGGAGTCTTACCTTGTCCCTTTTACCTACTGCCTGCCATAACATGGTTTGACAACCCTATAAAGGAGTATGTACTCAATAAGTGGGTGTGCTTATTTAACTTTTATGCAGAGTCCATCATGTGAAATGCCGGGCTGGATGAAGCACAAGCTGGAATCAAGACTGCTGAGAGAAATATCAATAACCTCAGATACGCAGATGACACCACCCTTATGGCAGAAAGTGAAGAGGAACTAAAGAGCCTCTTGATGAAAGTGAAAGAGGAGAGTGAAAAAGCTCGCTTAAAACTCAACATTCAAAAAACTAAGATCATGGCATCCAGTCCCATCACTCCATGGCAAACAGATGGAGAAACAATGGAAACAGGGACAGACTTTATTTTCTTGGGCTCCAAAATCACTGCAGATGGTGACTGCAGCCATGAAATCAAAAGACACTTGCTCCTTGGAAAAAAACCTATGACAAACCTAGACAGCGTATTAAAAGGCAGAGGTATTATTTTGCTGACAAATGTCCATCTAGTCAAAGCTATAGTTTTTCCAGGAGTCATGTATGGATGTGAGTGTTGGACTATAAAGAAAGCTAAGCACCAAAGAATCAATGCTTTTGAACTGCGGTGTTGGAGAAGACTCTTGAGAGTCCCTTGGACTGCAAGGAGATCAAAACAGTCAGTCTTAAAGGAAATCAGTCCTGAATATTCATTGGAAGGACTGATGCTAAAGCTGGAGCTCCAATACTTTGGCCACCTGATGTGAAGAATTGACTCATTGGAAAAGACCATGATGCTGGGCAAGACTGAAGGTGGGAGGAGAAGAGGACAACAGAGGATGAGATGGTTGGATGGCATCATTGACTTAATGAATATGAGTATGAGTGAGTCCTGGGAGTTGATGATGGACAGGGAAGCCTGGTATGCTCAGTCCATGGGGTCGCAAAGAGTCAGACACAACTGAGTGACTGAACTGAAGTGGATAGTGAGTCTCCTCTAGAATATTTTGACTATTCCTTTTATGTCTCCTATCCTTGCTCTTTTACTTCTTTTACTTAACTGGAAGAATTAAGGTTAAAATCTCACTACTCTATTCTCTCAACACCATTGGTTCTTAAAATTTGCTGTGCATGAAAATTCCTAAGAAATTTTTTCAAATTATAGACATGCCCAGAATTCCTCCTAAACCCCAAAATCAAAACCTCCAATGATGGGGCCTCGGCATCTGTATTTGAAAAAGGCTCCACAAGGGACTCTCATTTATACAAATATTTAAGAACCACTGTTCTTTCTTTTCTCCCTCCGAGAATTCAACAACTTGTGTGGCTTCAACAATCACCTCCATGTGAATAACTATCAAATCTATAGGCAGCCCAACCTTTCACACAAGCTCCAGTCTCACATCTCTAACTTTACTGTCACCTCAAATACAACAGGTCTAAAACTAAAGTTTACAAGTCATTCCTCTACTTCTCGCTTTCCCATTTCTGTCCATTGTTCCATAATCCTTCCCAAGAATACAAAATTATAGTGCATAAATCTTGAATGACTTTTTTGATCACATAACATAATCCAGGCACATTGAATTTGTTTTTGAGACAAAATATCTTCCAACCAATCAATGTATTTTGGAAATAAAATTTTTTTAAACCAGATGCTTCCTGCACTACATCCTGTATTCCACTGTATCTTAAAAATACTGTACACATAACAAGCACCCAAATATCTAAGAACTGCAGAGTCAGTACATTAGGAAAGGTCCTAGGGCTACAGCTCCCATTTCATCTACCAAATCCCCACTACTGGGCAAGAAGTGAAAAACAGCCAGAGCAGTGTCCCTTGATACGCAGAATGGGAGGAGTTTAGAATTAACCCATTTTAACATCACACAATTCATCTATGCAGTAGGTTTCTCCCACAGATGAATTTCCAACTCTTCCCTCCTCACAACTCCAGGATCTAAGCCCTCTAGGAGCAATGATATCAACATTTATCTGAGAGTTAAAGAGATAGAACTGTTCTCTAAACATCTTAATAGAAGAGTGGGCTAATAAGTAAGTATATTATTGACTATACTAACCACTAAGTACCCAATACGTACACTGAGGTTGTATACAGTTTGGTTTATATTCATACAGATAAATATTTAGTATTAAATTCTATTTGTTGCATACAGACAAAATTCATTTCTCTGCAAGGCAAAGCACTCCAGAGATTCACCTTTTGACAGGTTGCCTCAACATAATCTTTATAATGAAGCAATATACTTTCCATAAATGCATTAACTGTCACTATCCTTGTTGGAAATCAGTAACTGTCAGCACACTAGATCCTGCCCATTTAGCTAAAGTGCTCATACTCTGCCAGACAGTGGATCACATTTAATACACCAAAGCAGATGAATACGGTTTGGGGTTTTTTTTTAGTTGTTGTTATTCTTGTTTGCTTTATAATTTTCCTCAGTAACTCAGTCCAATGTTTATCAACTCACCTCATAAAGAAACTATTCTTTACAGATTTTTTATTCAATCTAAATTCCTCACACAGCAACATTTTTCATTATTTTCTTAATGGAGAAGAGAACCTACTATTTGATGGTTCTTCAGAATCCAGATGATTCTAATCATCTCTTCTCCAGAGAAACAAACCACGTCCTTTGACACTTCTTCAAGTTCTCATTTTCCCCACCTCATTTTTAATCATCTTTTTTGTTCACCACCAGACTATTTCTTCAATGAAGCTTTTAAATTACAATGAAAAAAAGCTAACCTCTGAAAAATGATAAAACCAAGGCAGGGTTTGCTCGAGAAACTACAGTCTAAGGATTGTTTTGTTTAATTTTCTTTCAACAAATATGCATTTAAGAACTGATAAAAATATTTAAATTACAGGAACACAATCTGATGTACAATAAGAATATTCCTCATAGTATGAGTTACTAAATATATACGTACCTTTAGCTTTCTGTTCTTCATTTATCACCAAACCTATATTATTGGTAATTATCCAGTTCCACAGGTTTACTGCCATTTCTTCAATCTGTGCAACAGAAACATTTTCTTAGTTAAAATACTGTCTGCCTCCAATGATATTTTATTTCTTGCATGTTTCACATTTATGTGACTATTGTGGGTTATTTACACATCTGTTGGGAGCAGCATTAGGCATTACTGACAAAATGGAGGCATGGCCCCAACCCCCTCTCCTCATCCCGCAGGCACAGTCCTGGGATGAAGGAGTTAGGTCTTGTGATTCTGACTTGTTCTTTCCTTTCTTCAGTTGGCTGGTAAGAATGTTAAGGTGCTTACTGTTTTTGAGAGAAGCATGAGAAAGCACAAAGACTTCTGCAGTTGTGCCCAGAAAATAATCTATAAAGTAACCACTGACATTTGTTCAAGGATCTTTACAAAGAATGTTCCAGGATGAGCACACAGGTGGCAGCTTGAGGCCATGGGAAGGATTGTTATCTGAGACCTGTTTGTGAGGGAAATATTTATGGCAAAAGAAGTTTGCTGGGTTTAGGAGTAATTAAGAATAGTTGAAAGCTAAAAGTTTAAGGAATGTTGTAGTGTTAGCATATTTTACTATAGCTTACAGAGATTAGGAATTTTAAAGATATAAATAGCTAGAAGCCTTTTTAGGAGATGGTGATCTTAAGATGCTAGAGGCAAACAGGATTTAGAAAGATAAGAAATAAACTGAGGAATGTAGCATGAGTTACAACATAATCACAAGTTAAGTATAGGACACATAAGAGGAAGTAGATAATAGTAAAGCCATTCTGAGAGAATTGCTGAAGCAGGAACTCTGTTTGTAGGGCAACAATGATTTCTGGAGACAATAAATCTGGGTGTGGTGGGGGGACTAAAAATGTCAAACCTCTGACCTAATGCTTTTGTCAAAGTATAAAAGAAAACCTGAAGCTTAAAATAAACATGTAGCCCCGCACCTTGAGTCAGAGGCTACATCATTGTCCACCGACACCGCTCACCCCTTCAGGCTGATTCCCTGGCTGCTGGAGCTGGACTCCGGCACATGTCCTCCATAACCTAGTCTTTTTACTTTTTCTCCCAAAAACTTAACATCAGAGTAATTATATCACTGTCCTATCAACACAACTTGTTCATTCCTATCTGTGTACCTTTATTCATACAAACCAGTCAGTCCTAAAGGAAATCAACCCTGAATATTCACTGGAAGGACTGTTGCTGACACGGAAGCTCCAATACTTGGGCCACCTGGTGTGAAGAGCCAACTCATTGGAAAAGACCCTGATGCTGGGAAAGATTGAGGGCAGGAGGAGAAGGGGGCAACAAAGGACAAGATGGTTAGATGGCACCACTGACTCATTGGACATGAGTTTGAGCAACCTTCAGGAGATAGTGAAGGACAGGGGAGCCTGGCATGCTGCAGTCCATGGGGCTGCAAAGAGGACACAACTTAGTGACTAAACAACAAGAAATTCATAGTTGGCTTCACCAGATATACCTCCTCCCCTTATCTTTATGTAATTCAAATTCAAATTCAACCTCACCAAGAACATACATGCAATTTTCAACAACTACTACATTCTTCATTATCTTTCTCTTCTTTGAATTCCTGTATTCACTAAGTTTCACATAATTGAACAATTAATTATGCTACTTTGTATTATTTATCTTTTGTTTTTGTTGTTACTCTTATTTCCCAACTAGGCTTCTTGATATCAAAGATCGTACCTTACTCAATTTATGTAGCACTCACATTACCTACCAAAGTGCTAAGTAAAGAATACATATTCAAATAATAAGATTCATTTTACTATGTCCTGTTCTAGGAACAAGGGGAGCAAAGATTTTGGCAGCTTCTTTTGGGGTTTATCTTTCTATCAGGTCAACCAGATGAAAAAATGAATCAATCTCATAGCATCAAAAGAATAAAATTTGCAATAAGTTGGCTTCTGGCAAGAGATCTCTAGAGGCAATAGTTGATCCTGGGTGGTACTACTGCCTGAGACCAATATACCATAGCTCTGGCCTAAATCTCCCAGTGTGCTATAGTGACGACAATACAAGTTATATACCTACCATTCTTATCATAAACATATTGATAGCAAATGACTAAAAGGAATAATAACTGGAAAAAAAATTTAAACTCAGTTTGTGTACAATAATGGTACACAATTGTATTTTAGTTTATTCGTTTATTTTCTCCAGTGCCACTTTTTCCCCCTATGGTTTCAAATTTCCCTGATGAGCTCTGCTTTAAACAGATTATTTATTTGGCATGGCCATCATTTCACTAACTATTCTGCAGCTAATTGTCATGCTTACCTCCATCTCTCTCACATAGTATCCCCATCCCACAACTGACCTAATGATGACTTTCACATGAAGTATTATTTGATATGTTTCATCAAAAGCACATGGAGTTAATATTTGACTCAAAATTTCCCAGAAAAACAAATGGTATTTAGAGGGAAATATTAACATCCAGAATAAAGCAACTTAAAGAAGTTGCCTTTTTTGATATTTTAGAAAGCAATTTAACAATATGTAAAAAGAGCCAAAAATGTTCTTATCTTTTGACACAGTTAATTGTTTTACTGAAATAATCTAAAATATGGAGGGGATAATCTCTGCACTTAATAGTGTTCCTCATATCATTATTTACAATAGTGAAAAATTAAGAACAATATAAGCACTCAGTAATAAAGAAATATATAGATAAATTACAATAAATCTACTAGATGGAATGTTATTCAGTCATTTAAGACAGTGATCATGGACCTCCCTGGTGGCCCAGTGGTTAAGACTCCACCTGCCAACACAGGGGACATAGGTTCAATTCTTGGTCCAGGAAGATTCTACATTTCTCAGGACAACTAAGCCTGCATGCCACAACTACTAAAGTCCACACGCCCTAGAGTCACAAAACAATAAATACTGTTATGATTCCACTTATATGAGGTACCAAGAGTAGTCAAACTTATGGAGATAGAAAGCAGAATGGTGGTTGACAGAGTCTGGGGAAAAGGAAAATGAAGTAGTTGTTTAACAGGTATAGAATTTCAGTTTTTCAAGATGAAAAGAGTTCAGGAGTTGGTTGCACAATGATGTGAATGTACTTGATACTACTGAATTTTACATTTTAAAATAGTTAAGATGGTAAATTTTATGTTATGTATACTTTACCACAATTAAAAATAAAACAAGCACAGTGAGATACTACTTTACATTCACTAGGATGGCTATAATCAAAAAGACAGATAACAATAAATTTTGCTCCTGATGTGGAAAAATTGGGTCACTCATACACTGCTGTTGGGAATGTAAAATGGTACAGTCACTTTGGAAAACAATCCAGCAGTTCCTCAAAAACAAAAGAGTTACTATATGACCAGCAAATTCACTCTTAGGTATATACCTGGAAGAAATGACAGAAACCAACAAAATTTCTGTAAAGCAATTATCCTTCAATTAAAAGATAAATGTTTTAAAATATGTAAAACCTGTACATGAATGCTCATAGCAGCATTATTTTTAACACATTCATTCTCCTCAGATTTATATATAGATTTAATATAATCCTTATTAAAATATCAAGAGCTTTTTTTCACTTGGATTAATACTTTTTTAATTAGAGGATATTACTTAACAATATTGTGATGGTTTTTGCCATACATCAACATGAACTGGCCATAGGTATATATATGTCCCCTCCCTCTAGAACCCTCCTCCCACCTCCCTCCCCATCCCACCCCTCTAAGGTATCACAGAGCACCAGCTTTGGGTTCTCTGTGTAATACATCCAACTCCCACTGGCTATCTATTTTACATATACTAGCATATACGTTGGAGAAGGCAATGGCAACCCACTCCAGTACTCTTGCCTGGAAAATCCCATGGATGGAGGAGCCTGGTGGGCTGCAGTCCATGGGGTCGCTGGGAGTTGGACACGACTGAGCGACTTCACTTTCACTTTTCACTTTCATGCATTGGAGAAGGAAATGGCAACCCACTCCAGTGTTCTTGCCTGGAGAATCCCAGGGACGGGACAGCCTGGTGGGCTGCCATCTCTGGGGTCGCACAGAGTCGGACACGACTGAAGCAACTTAGCAGCAGGAGCAGCAGCAGCGTATATGCTTCAAGGCTATTCTCTCAAATCATTCCACCCTGTCCTTCCCTCACTGTGTCCAGAAGTCTATTCTGTAGACACAGACAGCAAAGTGTATCTCCTTTGCTGCCCTGCAAATAGGATCATCAATACTATCTTTCTAGACTCCATACATACGCATTAATATATGATATTTGTCTTTCTCTTTCTGACTTACTTCACTCTGTATAATATGCTCTAGGTTGATCTACCTCATTAGCACTGACTCAAATGCATTCCTTTTTATAGCTGAATAATATTCCATTACTGATGGACCCTGATGCTGGGAAAGACTGAAAGCAAAAGAGGGTGGCAGAGGATGAGACAGTTGGATAGCATCACCAATTCAATGGACATGAACTTGGGCAAACTCTGGGAGATAGTGAGGAACAGAGAGTGGTGGTGTGCTACAGTCCATGGAGTTGCAAAGAGTTAGAAATGACCTAGTGACTGAACAACAACAATATTCCTTTGTGAATATGTACCACAACTTCCTTATCCATTCATCTGTCAGTGGACATCTAGGTTGCTTCCATGTCCTAGATATTGTTAATAGTGCCATAGCAACATTATTTATAGCAGCCAAAAGGTATAAACAGCCCAAATGTTCATCAACAGATGAATGGATATACAAAATGTGACGTACCCAAAGAATGAAATGTTATTCAGCCATAAAAGGTAATGAGTTACAGATACATGCTACAACATGAAAGAACTTTGAAAACATTATGCTAAGGGAAGATCCCCTGGAGAAAGTAGAGGTTACCCACTCCAGTATTCTGGCCTGGGGGTCGCAAAGAGTTGGACACAACTGAGCGACTTGGACTTTCACTTTCAAGTGAAAGCAGTCAGTCCCAAAAGACCACATACTGTATAATTCCATTTATATAATATGTCCAGAATAGGCAAATCCATAGGGACAGAAAGTAGATTAGAAGCTGTCTAGAGCTGGAGAAGAAAGAAGGAAATAGAGCATGTTTCTTTCCGGGGTGATGAAAATGTTCTGAAGTTCACTTTGGTGATGAGTATACAACTCTGTGAAATACTAAAAATCATTGACTTGTACACTTGGGTAAATTATATGGCATATGAATCATATATAAAGCTACATATGTGTGTGTGTGTGGGTATTAGTCACTCAGTCGTGTCCGACTCTTTGTGACCCCATGGACTGTAGCCCACCAGGTTCCTCTGCCCATGGGATTCTCCAGGCAAGAATACTGGAGTGGGTTGCTGTGCCCTTCATATGAAAGATATTTACAATAAACTTTCTTCTCACCTTTCCATTTGTACAGTCACCTAAATGGAAGGATCTGCCCAAGGTAAACATTATCAAAACGTTTCAGAACCTCAAGGCAATTTCAAAATTAAGTGACAGACTTCCAATTAAACACTAGAAAAAAAATACCCTCCCCTCAAAAAAAGCACTACCTCCGAAGGCTTATATTCAACTGAGTTCCCCACTACTAGGTAGTTTCTTATTCTACTGCAAAAGGAAGGAAAAGAGAATTGCTATTAAGTGACTAACTACTATGTATAAGATGGGTTTAGAAAAAGCAGAGGAACCAGAGATCAAATTGCCAACAACCGTTGGATCATACAGAAAGCAAGGGAATTCCAGAAAAACATCTTCTGCTTCATTGACTACGCTAAAGCCTTTGACTGTGTTAATCACAACTATGGAAAATTATTAAAGAGACAGGAATACCAGATCATCTTATCTGTCTCATGAGAAACTTGTATGCAGGTAAGAAGTAACAATTACAACTGGACATGGAACAACTGATTGGTTCAAAACTGAGAAAGGAGTATGACAAGGCTGTATATTGTCACCCTGTTAATTACATGCAGAGTACATTATGCAAAATGCAGGGCTGAATTCATCACAAGATGGAATTAAGATTGCCAGGAGAAATACCAAAAATCTCAGATAAGCAGATGACACCACCCCAATGGCAGAAAGGGAAGAACTTAAGAGCCTCTTGATGAGGGTGAAAGAGGAAAGTGAAAAAGCTGGCTTAATTAAAAAAACTAAGATCATGGCATCTGATCCCATCACTTCATGGCACATAGAAGGGGCTCCAAAATCACTGCGGATGGTGAGCACAGCCATGAAATTAGAAGATGCTTGCTCCTTGGAATAAAAGCTATATAACAAATCTCGACAGCATATTAAAAGCAGAGACATCACTTTGCCAACAAAGGTCTGTATAGTCAAAGCTATGGTTTTTCCAGTAATCATATACAGATATGATAGCTGGACCATAAAGAACGCTGAGCACTGAAGAACTGATGCTTTCAAACTGTGGTGCTGGAGAAGACTCTTGAGAGTCCCTTTGCCTGCAAGGAGATCAAACCAGTCAATCCTAAAGGAAACCAACCCTGAATGGAATGATGCTGAAGCCGAAGCTCTAGTACTTTGGCCACCTGATTCAAAGAGCCAACTCATTAGAAAAGGCCCTGAAAGACTAAAAGCTAAAGGAGAAGGGGGCAGGAGAGAATGAGACGGTTAGACAGCATCACTAACTCAGAGGACATGAATCTGAGCAAACTCCAGGAGATAGTGAAGGACAGGGGAGCCTGGTGTGGTACAGTCCGTGAGTCATAAAGTCAGACACGACTTAGCAACTGAACAACAACAACCCAGGACCTAAAATATGTTATTTTGTTCACTATTCATAACAACATTGGGAGGTGGGTTTTATTATTCTCCTTTTAACATATGAGAAGAGTGAAGCCTAGAGAGGTTAAATAGTACATAGTAATTTGAGACATATTTTTCCATTGGTTTCTAAAACACTATTTTCCCTAAATGTGCCATTAGGCTTGATTTCTATGTATTTAGATTTCATGTTAATCATGAAGATTGTTTTTTTATTTATACATTAATTAAAACAGTGAATCATAAAAACTTATCATAAAGTTATTTTTTTTAATTTTATCTTATTTTTAAACTTTACAATATTGTATTAGTTTTGCCAAATATCGAAATGAAATTATTTTTATACCAACCTGAGAATCCTGTATTTCAGCCATAGACTCTCTGTTGATATTTCCTATATCCATGAAGAGTCTATCAATTGCCGCAGGTGTGGTAGGTGAAATGTCTGTCGCAATTAGGTTTTCAATAGTTTCTGAAATAACAAATGATAAAAGTGACATGAACTATCAACACTGGCTGAAACTAGCAAATCATTCTGAAATCTGTTCCTACAGCATGAAGAAACTTCAATGATCCTTAGGGTAAAACTGAACTGGAGATAAAGTTTATTTTAGCTAAAGGAAGAGTACAATTTTCAAATACATTTTCTATTTCCTAGGACTCACTTGTTTATAACTTAATTATCATTACTCATTCTCAAAGTAAAATGCATTGACTTCACAAATAGTATTGTTATTAATAGGTCATTTTAAAACTATAAAATAGAAATTAACAATGTCTTCAAAACTACAAAATGTAGAAATTCTGAAGGGAGACTTAAGATATATGCCCTGTAAAACTGAGATACTTATTAATACATTCAAACATTAGGCAGACATACTCTGAAGTCTTGACCCTACTTTCTGAGAAAAAAAATGACATGCTCAGTTAGCAACAACATTAACCAGTTACTGAATACTATACAAATAATTTCACCATTTTCTAAAAGACTTGAGCTTCAGAATCCATATGGCTGAACCTGATTAAGCCATAGAATTCCTTAAAATTAAAACATGATGTATAACCATAATTGATGCTTTTCACATTACCAAAATTGAAGTTTTTACAAACTCATGTAACAGAGGTCTCCATAACCTACGTCTCTAATTTCTTGCACTGCTTCTGAGCATTAACTAGCTTTAACGATACTAATAAGAACACCTTCTGGAATATTTTTAATCTGCTACAATAAACAGATTTTTAACCTGTTAAAATAAACAATACATCTTCTAAATTAAATTCTTTGTTAAATATCAGAAAATAGATTCACATAGCCACTTCACAAAGCAAATTATTTTCAAATATACTCAAATATTTTTTAAAGCTCATAGAATCTTTAGAACCCTTCATGATCAGATTTTAGGGAAAACATACCATATATATTTCAGAGGCCTCAAGTAATGATACATATGAAAATAAAAACCTCTAGCTTCCTTACTCCCATAAAGCAGTTAATAGGCTAATATTAAATTTTTTTATTCTTCTAAGATTAGGTAACCATTATTCCTTGCTCAAAATACTGATAACAGATTTAGAAAAGTTTAGAATGGAAGAAAATATTTGCAAATCATATATCTGATAAGGGCTTAATATCCAAAACATATAAAGAAATCAGACAACTTAATGGTAAAAACTCAAACTTAAGAAACATACTGAAGACCACTAGGTACACGAAGAAAAGAAGCTCAACATCATTTATCATCAAAGAAATGCAAATCAAAACCACAATGAGATATCACTTCACACCTGTTAGAATGGCCATCATAAAAAAAGACAAGCAATAAGAAGTGTTGGCAGTAATCTGGAGAAAAGGGATGCCTCAGCACTGTCAGCGGAAATGTAAATTGGTGCAGCCACTATGGAAAACAGTAAAGTTCCTCAAAAAATTAAAAACAAAACTACCATATGATTCTACTTCTAGGTATTTATCTGAAGAAAATTTAAAAACTAATTGAAAAGATATGTGCAAACTCATGTTCACTGCAGGACTATTTACAATAGCTAAGATGTGGAAGAGAAGACTACACATGGACATCACCAAATGGTCAACACCAAAATTAGACTGATTATATCCTTTGCAGCCAAAGATGGAGAAGCTCTATACAGTCAGCAAAAACAAGACCAGTAGTGGACTGTGGCTCAGATCATGAACTGCTTATTGCCAAATTCAGACTTAAACTGAAGAAAGTGGAGGAAACCACTGACCATTCAGTTCAGTTCAGTTCAGTCGCTCAGTCGTGTCCAACTCTTTGCGACCCCATGAATTGCAGTACGCCAGGCCTCCCTGTCCATCACCAACTTCCAGAGTTCACCCAAACTCATGTCCATCGAATTGGTGATGCCATCCAGCCATCTCATCCTCTGTCGTCCCCTTCTCCTCCTGCCCCCAATCCCTCCCAGCATAAGAGTCTATTCAGGTATGACCTAAATCAAATCCCTTATGATTATACAGTGGAAGTGAGAAATAGATTTAAGGGACTAGATCTGATACACAGAGTGCCTGATGAACTATGGATGGAGGTTCATGGCATTGTACAGGGAGCAAGACCATCCCCCAAGAAAAAGAAATGCAAAAAAGCAAAATGGCTGTCTGAGGAGGTCTTACAAATAGCTGTGAAAAGGAGAGAAGCGAAAAGCAAAGGAGAAAAGCAAAGATATAAGCATCTGAATGCAGAGTTCCAAAGAATAGCAAGGAGAGGTAAGAAAGCCTTCCTCAGTGATCAATGTAAAAAAATAGAGGAAAACAAGAGAATGGGGAAGACTAGAGATTTCTTAAAGAAAATTAGAGATACCAAGGGAACATTTCATGCAAAGATGGTCTCAATAAAGGACAGAAATGGTATGGACCTAACAGAAGCCGAAGATATTAAGAAGTGGCAAGAATACACCAAAGAACTGTACAAAAAAGATCTTCAGAACCCAGATAATCACGAGGGGTTGATCACTCACACTCACCTAGAGCCAGACACCCTGGAATGTGAAGTCAGGTGGGCCTTAGGACGCATCACTATGAACAAAGTTAGTGGAGGTGATGGAATTCCAGTTTAGCTATTTCAAATCCTAAAAGATGATGCTGTGAAAGTGCTGCACTCAATATGTCAGCAAATTTGGAAAACTCAGCAGTGGCCACAGGACTGGAAAAGGTCCGTTTTCATTTCAATCCCAAAGATAGGTAATGCCAAAGAATGCTCAAACTACCACACAATTGCACTCATCTCACATGCTAGTAATGCTCAAAATTCTCCAAGCCAGGCTTCAGCAATATGTGAACCATGAAATTCCAAATGTTCAAGCTGGTTTTAGAAAAGGCAGAGGAACCAGAGATCAAACTGCCAACATCCGCTGGATCATCGAAAAAGCAAGAGAGTTCCAGAAAAACACCTATTTCTGCTAAAGCCTTTAACTGTGTGGATCACAATAAACTGTGGAAAATCCTGAAAGAGATGGGAATACCAGACCACTTGACCTGCCTCTTTGAGAAACCGTATGCAGATCAAGAAGCAACAGTTAGAACTGGACATGGAACAACAGACTGGTTCCAAATAGGAAAAGGAGTACGTCAAGGCTATATATTGTCACCCTGCTTATTTCACTTATATGCAGAGTACATCATGAGAAACGCTGGGCTGGAGGAAGCATAAGCTGGAATCAAGATTGCTGGGAGAAATATCAATAACCTCAGAGATGCAGATGACACCACCCTTATGGCAGAAAGTGAAGAAGAACTAAAGAGCCTCTTGATGACAGTGAAAGAGGAGAGTGAAAAAGTTGGCTTAAAGCTCAACATTCAGAAAACTAAGATCACGGCATCCGGTCCCAATCACTTCATGGCAAATAGATGGGGAAACAGTGGAAACAGTGGCTGACTTTATTTTTCTGGGCTCCAAAATCACTGCAGATGGTGATTGCAGCCATGAAATTAAAAGATGCTTACTCCTTGGAAGGAAAGTTATGACCAACCTAGACAGCATATTAAAGAACAGAGACATTACTTTGTCAACAAAGGTCCATCTAGTCAAAGCTATGTTTTTTCCAGTAGTCATGTATGGATGTGAGACTTGGACTGTGAAGAAAGCTGAGCGCTGAAGAATTGATGCTTTTGAACTGTGCTGTTGGAGAAGACTCTTGAGAGTCCCTTGGACTGCAAGGAGATCCAACCAGTCCATCCTAAAGAAGATCAGTCCTGGGTGTTCACTGGAGGGACTAATGTTGAAGCTGAAACTCCAATACTTTGGCCACCTGATGCAGAGAGCTGACTCATTTGAAAAGACCCTGATGCTGGGAAAGATTGAGGGCAGGAGGAGAAGCGGACGACAGAGGATGAGATGATTGGATGGCATCACCGCCACAATGGACATGGGTTTGGGTGGACTCCGGGAGTTGGTGATGGACAGGGAGGCCTGGCGTGCTGCAGTTCATGGGGTCGCAAAGAGTCGGACACAACTGTGACTGAACTGAAGACGTGGAAAGAACCTAAGTGCCCATCAATGGATGAATGAATAAAGAAAATGTGGTAAATATATACAAAAGAATATTATTCAGCCATAAAAGAATGAAATCTTGCCATCTGCAACATGGATGGACTTTAAAGGTGTTATGCTAAGTGAAACAAGTCGGAGAAAGACAAATACTATATGATCTCACTGACACATAGAGACATTAAAAAGAGAAAGCCCATAGATACAGGAAATAGATTGGTGGTTGTCAGAAGCAGGAGGCAGAGTGGGCCAAATGGGTAAAGGAAATCAAAAGATACACTTTCAGTTATAAAATACATAGGTCATAGGAATGTGATGTATAGCATGACAACTATTATATATTTTTAAATTGCTAAGAGTAAAAAACTGCTAAGACTAAATCTTAAAATTTATCAACACAAGAAAAATTTCTAACTATGTATAGTGATGGATGTTAAATTAGATTTATTATGCTGATCATTTTGTAATATACATAAATATTGAATCATTATGTTGCACACTTGAAACCAACATGATGTTGTATGTCAATTATACCACAATTTTTAAAAAATTAGGAAAAATTTTTAAGTGTTTTAAAAAAATCCAAGTATCATTTAGAAAGATTTCTTAAAATGTTTTTGAAAAGAAAAAAACCATTAGTGTGGGGTGTCTGGCACTGAAGCTTGCTGCCTCTTGGGTGGAGTGTGGTCTCAGTGTAGGTATGTCATAGGAAAAATATTCCTTGGGGTCAGGAATTCTATGATAGTCCAAAGTTCTGGAGTTGAGCCTCCTGCTTCTGGGTTTCAATCCCAACCTCTGACAGTAGCATCAAGACTTCTCTGTCCACACAACTCAGAAGACAAAACCCTTAGGTCAATGGTGAAACAACTCCCCACAGCCAGCAACACCCAAAGAGATTCACAGAGTTATATAGAGAAGAGGGAGGAAGGAGATAGAGGTGATCAGGAGGAGAAAAGGGGGAGTAGTCAAAAGAGAAGAAGGCAATCAAGCCAGTAATCAAATTCCTAAGTGAAAATGGGTATTAGAAATTAAACTCTTAAAGGTACAAAATTAATAACAAAAGATCAAAAAGCAAAAATTAAAAACATAGAAAAATTGGACTCTTAAAAGTACAATATAAAAAAAAAGTAAATTGAACATAAAGAACCATATTAGGATAGTATGAGGAAAATGAGGATGGGGAAGAAAGTTTAAAAAACAGGAAAAAATAAGAATAAAAAATAAAAAGAAATAATAAACTTTTAAAAAATAGTAATTATATAGAAAAATATATCTAGGAATTTCTCTGGAGCTGTTGTAAGCAGTGTGGGGTCATTTCAGTGTCAGATAATCCCTTGTTCCAGCTTGTACTTGTTCTCAAAGTCAACAGTTGCCCCTCAAATGCAGTCTCAGCTTAACTGCAGGATTTTAATCTGTTGCACCTGCCACTTCTGGGGCAGTTCCCCTTTCTTTTCTTTGCTTAGGTTGGCCTCCTCTGCTTGCAAGTCTCTTCAGTGTCTCATTCCTGCGCTGACATGAGGGGACAAAAGTGGCCACTTACTCAGGCTCACTTGCTCAGTTGTGCAGTGGCAAGGGAGGGATAACAAACACCACTGAGATGTGTGGGTTGGATGTGCTCACAATGGATGGACCACATGGGAGTCGCCACAGCCCAAGGTGGCATGCACTTCCCAGGTCCAAGCCACTGGAGCTAAACAGTGAATATGGTAAAATCACAGGATATAATATTAATACACAAAAATCCCTAGTATTCCTGTATGCTAACAATGAAAAAAATTAGAAAGAAAAATTAAGGAAATAATACCATCCACCACTGCAATGAAAAGAATAAAATATTTAGGAATAAACTTCCCTAAAGAAACAAAAGACCTGTATACAGAAAACTATAAAACACTGATGAAAGAAATGAAAGATGACACAACAGATGGAGAAATATGTCATGTTCTTGGATTCAAAGAAATCAATATAGTGAAAATAAGTATACTACCCAAAGCAATCCACAGATTCAATGCAATCCCTATCAAACTACCAACAGTATTTTTCACAGAACTAGAACAAATAATTTCACAATTTGTATGGAAACACAAAAGTCCCCAAATAGCCAAAGCAATCTTGAGAAGAAAGAATGGAACTGGAGGAATCAACCTGCCTGACTTCAGACTATACTACAAAGCCAGAGTCATCAAGAAAGTATGATATTGGCACAAAGACAGAAATATAAATCAATGGACCAAAACAGAAAGTCCAGAGATAAATCCACACACCTATGCACACCTTATCATTGACAAAGGAGGCAAAAATATACAATGGAGAAAAGACAGTCTCTTCAACAAGTGGTGCTGGGAAAACTGGGCAACTACGTGTAAAAGAATGAAAGAACACTTTCTAACATCATACACAAAAATAAACTCAAAATGGATTAAAGACCTAAATGTAAGACCAGAAACTATAAACCTCTTAGAGGAAAACATAGGCAGAACATTCTCCAACATAAATCACAGCAAGATCCTCTATGACTCACCTGCCAGAGCAATGGAAATAAAAACAAAAATAAACAAATGGGATCTAATTAAACTTAAAAGCTTGAAGGAAACTATAAGCAGTGTGAAAAGACAGCCCTCAGAATGGGAGAAAATAGCAAAGGAAACAAATGACAAAGAATTTTCTCCAGAATATATAAGCAGCTCATGCAGCTCAGTATCAGAAAAAAGAACACCCCAATCAAAAAGTGGGCAAAAGACCTAAACAGACATTTCTCCAAAGAAGACATACAGATGGCTATTAAACACATGAAAAGATGTTCAACAATACTCAATTCAGAGAAATGCAAACCAAAGCCAGAATAATTATCATCTCACACCAGTCAGAATGATCATCATCAAAAAGTCCACAACCAATAAATGCTGGAGAGGGTGTGGAGAAAAGGGAACCCTCTTACACTGTTGGTGGGAATGCAAACTGGTACAGCCACTATGGAGAACAGTATGGAGATTCCTTAAAACACTGGTACTAGAACTTGCCATATGACCCAGTAATCCCACTGCTGGGCATATGGAGGAAACCAGAATTCAAAGAGACACATGTACCCCAATATTCATTGCAGCACTATTTACAATAGCTAGGACATGGAAGCAACCTTGATTCCATCGGCAGATGAATGGATAAAGAAGTTGTATAGAACAGTCTTTTGGACTCTGTGGGAGAGGGAGAGGGTGGGATGATTTGGCAGAATGGCACTGAAATATGTATAATATCATATATGAAACAAGTCGCCAGTCCAGGTTCGATGCACGATACTGGATGCTTGGAGCTGGTGCACTGGGACGACCCAGAGGGATGGTATAGGGAGGGAGGAGGAAGGAGGGTTCAGGATGGGGAACACATGTATACCTGTGGCAGATTCATTTCGATATATGGCAAAACCAATACCATATTGTAAAGTTAAATAAAATAAAATAATAAAAAAAGAAGTTGTGGTACATATACTCAATGGAATATTACTCAGCTATAAAAAAGAAACACATTTGAGTCAGTTCTAATGAGGTGGATGAACCTGGAGCCTATCATATAGAGTGAAGTAAGTCAGAAAGAGAAAGATAAATACAGTATATTAACACATATATATGGAATTTAGAAAGATGGCACCAACGATCCAACATGCAGGGCAGCAAAGGAGACACAGACATAAAGGACAGACTTTGGACTCAGTGGGAGAATGCGAGGGTGGGATGATTTGAGAGAATAGCACTGTAATATGTACATTACCATATTTAAAACAGATGACCAGTGAAAGTTCAATGCATGAAGCAGGGTACCCAAAGCCAGTGCTCTGGGACAACCAAGAGAGATACAGTGGGGAGGGAAGAGGGAAGGAGTTTCAGGAGGAGGACACATGTATACCTGTAAGTACTTATCCTCCAATTAAAATAAATAAACTAATTTAAAACTAAGTTTTAAAAAAGAAAAAAACCAATATAAAACTTTTAAATTTGACTTTTTTTTTAATCCAGATATTTTATTAGAATATCAATTATAACTCCTAGTTACATAGTATATGAGACTGTGATTCTGACTTGTGAATGTTCTCTTAATGTTTTATATAATTCATTCTTTGTCAAAATAACCTGATCCTTTCAAAACATATTTTCAGTGTCATTCAGTTGAGCAACTTGACTGACACCAGCTGAGGTAATGACAGCACTGGAGTTCTTTAGGATAAAATGCAGTCAGCAAAGCTGAGTAAGTAAGAGAGATCACATAGCTGAATGGTTGAGAGTTACACTATGAAGGAGAGACTTTCTTCTGGGAGAAGTTCAGAAAAAAGCTTCTATAAATACAGGCTATTCCTGAGATGTGAAGACAACATCCTGTATTAAGGTTATATCAAGCAAGATTGTACATTTTGAAAGAAAATGATTAAATTATCTTCCTGGCTACTGAAATAAACTATGATTTACAATATGATTTCAGTTAATTTAAATGAGATTCATCCTGGTTAAAACTGGGGAGTCACTCTATTGAGGCAGCCATGTTAATCTGTACCAATTAATTCTAATTAGGTAGACAGCATTTTAGGTACAGTATAGGGAAAATTTCTCTGTCCTTGAGGACAGGAGATTCTGTTACAACATGGAAAAAAAAATCTATCAACAGTCCTGCCAAGTCTCTCCCCATGACCTCCATCAACTCAAGCAGTCATTCAAAAGCCAAAGCAGTTCAAAGACTTTCCAGGGGCAAGATTTTACTCCAAATCACAATAATTATCTGCAAATTCTTCAGTGAGAAAAGGATGAAAAATGACAATAAAGTTAACATTTGCCTAGTGCTTTATATAGTCTCTTAGCTTTTTCATATGCATTTTCATTTAATCATCAATGTACTCTGTAAGGGAGATTATTTATTTAAAGAACTTTCTTCTTTTTTAATATTTATTTATTTGGCTGGGTCTTAGTTGCAGCACACAGACTCTCTAGTTGTGGTATATCGATTCTCTAGTTGCAGCATGCAGGCTTAGTTGTCCCTTGGCATGTGGGATCTTAGTTCCTTATCCAGGGATCAAACCCACATCCCCTGCACTGCAAAGTGGATTTTTAACCACTGAACCACCAGGGTCCTGGAATATATTTTTATTTTATGAGATGCAGGCACTGAGATTTAACAAAGCATAGTAACTTCTTAAAACTGACAGAAAGAGGAAGTAGTAAACTAGGACTTGAACTGAGGCTTTCTAATATGAAATCCTATACTTTCCACTATATTGGGCCTATTGAGAAAGGCCTGGAAGAACTGACTTGCCAGGACTCTGAGACAACTAAAAAATAGTAAAGAGAGAATAAATGAGCCAACACTATTCAGAGTGCTACACTATAATTCTGTTGTGGGCTAAGAAAATCTCCCAACAGAGGCTGGTTTTAATGAGGACAGTCAAAATGTCCAAAACAGTGTCAAGGGGGCATGGGAAAAAAATTGGACAAACAGGTTAGTGATGGACAAAATCACACTGCAAATCATACTGCCTATCTTATGGTCAGAGAGACAATCATTTTTCTTATGCAATGTTCCAGGAGGACCCAACTGACGAACTGGGTATGGCACAACAGAATCCAATCAGTGAATCATAATGCCTAAGTCACATGAAACTGCATGCACCATAGTTTAAGAGAATTATTCACAGCAATGTATTGTAGTTCTGAGCAGAACCTTCATCCTTGAGAGCAACTAGGAAAGGATACAGAGCAGGGCTAACTCCATGAAAACCATGACAGTTAGAAATGATAAAGCTCAACAGGTGCCCAAAGTATACCCATAGCATGTTAAATATCAAATCTGATGGCCACTATGACTTCATTCCAAAACAACCTCTTCCCTACTTCATAATACTGTTATTCTTTCTTGCTCCAGACAGAATTGGCTCAGGGACTGGAGCAAACTTAAGTCTGGGTTCATCAGGAGATAAAGGTACGTCAAATTTTAGAGGGCAACTGGCTGGGCAGCAGGGAGCGTAAAAAGGCAAGAGATGACTAGATCATGCTAATCAAAAAAGGAATTTCCAACTTGATTCTGGTGAGGAAATACATCTAGTCTCATCCAGGGCACTAAACTTTAGAGACTAAAGGGTAGAATTATACTTACTCTGAACAAACTATAGCAGTAGGAGGAATATCTCAAAAAGCTACAACTCAGTCCTCTCAATCAAATGCACATTGTATAAATGTTTCAGTGAATTTGGTATTTCCTTCACACGCCTATAAAATGGAAGGTCAAAAACCAAACTCAACTTGCCAATTCATCCAATCCTACCCCTAAGTATCTGTATAGATTTACAAAGTCTCTGTATAAGTTTTACTCTCATTACATCCTCTTACCCACTGTAGCTGAGCCCTGCTGCTCTTGACTGAGTCTTTTATTCAGCTGAGATCTGGTTTGTTTTAGTTACCACCATACCAAAGGCTATTTTTATCTAAGTACTTAATTAACTTCTGTTTACACAGCGTTAACACATTAAAAACCAGAGACATTACTTTGCCAACAAACGTCCGTCTAGTCAAGGCTATGGTTTTTCCAGTGGTCATGTATGGATGTGAGACTTGGACCCATTTCCCTCATCCTTCTCCCCAAAATTGTAACTATGTGAGGTGATAGATGCCTTAAACAACATTACTGTGGTAATCACTTTGCTATACATACATATATAAAAATCATTAGGCTGTACATCTTAAACTTACACAATATTATATGTCAATTTTATCTCAATAAAGCTGAGGAGAAAGGTGAATAGGAATTGGTAACAGAAGTTCATATACAGAGAGCCTCAAGAGGCCTTCAAAGAGATGAACCAAAATTCTAAATCTAGAGTTAAAGCCAAGTACAGAATAAGACAGTGGCCAGGCTTTGGAAACAACAGAAAATCAGGCAGGTTGAATAAGCATACTCAAGAGTACTTGAGCTCATCAATGAATTTGGTAAAGTTGCAAGATACAAAATGAATATACAGAAATCTCTTACATTCCTGTACACTAACAACAAAAGATCAGAAAGAGAAATTAAGGAAACACTTTCATTTATTATCACATCAAAAGAAAAAATACTTTGGAATTAACCTATCTACGGAGGCAACAGACCTCTACTCAGAAAACTGTAAGATACTGATGAAATCAAAGATAACACAAAAAGATCGAAAGATTTACCATGTTTTTTGGATTGGAAAAATCAGTATTGTGAAAATGACTATATTACCCAAAGTAATCTACAGATTCAATATAATCCCAATCAAATTACCAATGCCAGTTTTTCACAGAACTAGAACCAAAAAAATTTACATTTTGTATGGAAACACTAAAGACCCAGAATACCCAAAGCAATCCTGAGAAAGAAAAACGGAGCAGGAGGAATCAGGTTTCCTGACTTCAGACTTATCCTACAAAGTTTATAGTAATAAAAACAATGTGGTACTAGCATAAAAACAAATATAGATCAACAGAAAAGGATAGAAAGTCCAGAGATAAACCCACACACCTACGATCACCTAATCTATGACAAGGGAGGCAAGAAGATATAATGGAAAAAAAAGAACCTCATCAATAAGTATTGCTGGGAAAACTGGACAGCTACATAAAAAAATGAAATCAGAACACTCTCTAATACCATACATAAAAATAAACTCAAAATAGATTAAAGACCTAAATGCAAGACCAGATACTATAAACCTCTTAGAAGAAAAGAAAAGTAGAACACTCTCTAACATAAACCACAGAATGATTTTTTTTGATCCATTTCCTAGAGTAATGAAAATAAGAACAAAAATAAACAAATGGGACCTAATTAAACTTAAAAGCTTTTGTGCAGCAAGGACTTCCCTGGCAGTCCAGTGGTTAAGACTCTGTGCTTTCAATGCAGGGAGTGTGGGTTCGATCCCTAGTCAGAGGAGGAAAGATCCCACATGCTGTGGAGCAGCCAAAAAAAAGGAATCCATAAACAAAATAAAAAGACAACACATTGAATGGGAGAAAATACTTGCAAACAAAGTGACCAATAAGGATTACTCTCTAAAATATACAAACAGCTCATGTAGCTTGATATCAAAGAAACAAACAACCTAGTCAAAAACTGGACAGAAGACCTAAATAGACATTTCTCCAAATACAGAGGCCAAGAGGTACATGAAAAGATGCTCAACATCACTGATTATTAGAGAAATGCAAATCAAAACTACAATGAGGTATCACTTCACACAAGTCAGAATGGCCATCATCAAAAAATCTACAAACATTAAATGTTGGACAGGGTATGGTGGGAATGTAAATTGGTACAGTCACTATGGAAAACAGTATAGAGATTCCTTAAAAAGGCAAATATAGAGCTACCATATGACCCAACAATCCCACTCATGGACATATATCTGGAGAAAACCATAATTTGAAAAGATACATGTGCCCCAATGTTCACTACAGCACTATTTACAATACCCAGGTCATGGAAGCAACCTAAATGTCCATCAAAGGAGGAATGTGGTTATATATATACACACACATACACACATACAGAGGAATATTACTCATCCAAAAAAAAAAGAACAAAATAATTTCATCTGCAGCAAAACGGATGGACCTAGAGATTGTCACACTGAGTGAAGTCAGACAGAAAAAGATAAATATCATATGATATTGCTCATATGTCGAATCTAAAAAAAATGGTACAAATGAACCTATTTACAAAACAGCAATAGAGTCACAGATGTAGAAAACAGAATTTTAGTTACCAAGGGGGAAAGGGGGAAGGGATAAACTGGGAGACTGGGATTGACAGATACACACTACTTTATATAAAACAGATAACTAAAGAATCTACTATATAGCACAGGAAATGCTACTCAGTACTCTGTAGTGACCTATATGGGAACAGAATCTAAAAAAGAGTGGATACAATATGCATGTATAACTGATTCACTTTGCTATAAGCAGAAACTAGCACAACATTGTAAATCAACTATACTCTAATAAAAATTAATTCAAAAAAATAAATACTTTTTTAAAAAGCATACTCAGAGCTTGCTGCCTAATGAATTAATGTCAGTCTTAAGTTTTTAATAACATAATATTCCGCCCTTGGCTCTACCCTATTTAACAATTTTATCAATGATTTGCATGAAGAAGTTGAGAGAGAGACAAGAAATAAGAGACAAGATATAATCAGGAACAAAAATTAAATCCCCAATTACAGAATGACATTAACGTAAGAAACAAAAAGTCCTGCATTTAAGTCTCTGAAACTAACTCTACCAATATGACAGTCAAGATGTAGCTTAATATAAGCATGTATTAAAAAAAGACTGAGGGTCTTCTGGGACCAAAAGCTCAAAATGAGTCATTAGTATGGTGTGATTGCCAGCTTCCAAAAAAAAGAAAAAAAAATTCAATCTTAGCTATAACAGTATCTAAAGACAGCAATGATCATTTCTAAATCTAAAGCAAAAGATTACTTTGAGCTTATCATACTGAACCGAGAGAACTGTGTTCTGTTCTGTGTACCATACTTTAAGGAATAACATGAAAAGAATAGAGCATGTTCAGAGGACAGCACACAAAATGATGAGAGGACTAGAATCCATGTAATATGAGGAATGACTAAAAGAACTAAAAATGTTGAATCTGAAGAAGAGACTTTCCAGGGACAGAAGTATTTTAAAATAGTTGAAAAGCTGACATGCAGAAAAGGAGTTACAATGATTTAGACACAATGAGTATAATTTAGACCAATTTCTGTTCCTTTTTGACCTTGAAACTGACTGTAATTGTTGATTCAAAAAGACAGATGTTATGTCAATTCTCCCTGAGAAGAAAATAAGCTATCACATGGCCTTTTGTGATCCATTTTTACAAAACTTGACTAAAAAGGTTATGTACACAGAAGATAAACCTCAAATGGAAAATAAATCTATGAAAATATACCCAACTTCACTACTTAACAGATATGCAAATTAAAACATCCATGTAATACATTAGAGCAAATGGAACTGGCTGAGGAGTATCTAAGAACTCTCTATACTCTCTGTAAATATAAAACTGTCCTAAAATAAAATGTTACTTAAAAACAATAACACCCTTCAATCATGCAAAATTTTTTAAGTCTGACAAAAGCAAATATTAGAATAATAAGGAAAGAGAAAGGAAGAGGCAGTATAAATTGTTCAAACTACTTTTGACAATGATTTGGCAATATTTGTTAAGTTAAAGATGCTTATAGCATTTCACCCAGCAGTTCAAATTCTTAATTACAATCCAGAGTAGCACTGCCACTATAGGGTAGCCACTAGCCATATGAGACTATTGAACACTTGAAATGTGGCAAGTCCAAAATGAGACATGCTTTAAGTATAAAATACATACTAGACTTCAATGATTTTGACTAGAAAAGAAAAAGAATATAAACTATTTCATTAATAATTTTTATATTGATTACATGTTGAAATGATAGCATTTTGGATATACTGAGCTAAATATTTGTATCGTTAAAATTAATTTCATCTGTTTAAGCTTTTTTAATGTGGTACAAAAAATACAAAATTCTTTACGTTTGCACTATGTTTCAGTTGTTCAGCACTGCCCTAGAGCTTCATCCACTAGTGTTCAAGAAATGAATTAATTTAATGAGTCATAACCAACATTTACATTTTTAAAAGAAAAAGCATAGAATAGAAAATATCATTCAAAAAGCATAGAACAGAAAATATTACATACACATGCACTGTATGTAATAAGGGTAAAATGATTTCATTAAACTTTTGATACAGTGTGTATATACCAAGATGTGATGGAAAATATATTTCCTTTCCATTGGTGTTGGTGGTAGTCAAAAATGTTTGAAAGCTCCTGATAAACTCTTCAAAACACAATGTTGTAATGCTGTTGAGATTAGATAAATAAATTGTGGTACACTTATAGTCAGTGTAATATTACTAATAAGCAGTATAAATAAATGAACTAGAGCTAAAATATCTGTATGGGTAAATATCCAAAACATAATACAGAGCAAAAAAAAAATACAACTTGCAGGAAAATATCATACAAAATGATAACAATTTATGTAATATTTCAAAGATGAAAAAAAGGCACCTTAATCCTTTAGAGAGCATCCCTGGGGGCTCAGATGGTAAAGAATCCACCTGCAAGGCAGGAGACCTGGGTTCAATCCCTAGGTCGGGAAGATCCCCTAGAGGAGGGTATCGCAACCCACTCCAATATTCTTGCCCAGAGAATTCCCACGGACAGAGGAGCCTGGCAAGCTACAGTCCATGGGGTCGTAAAGAGTCAGACAAAACTGAGCAACTAAGCACAATCTTTTAGAAGCATGTGGCAAAATGTGAAGATTCAACAAAACTTTGTGGTAGTTTTACAGGTCTTCATTACATTCCTAAACTTTTCCGTGTGCTTCAAATATTTATGTAAATACCAGGTCTCAAATACAATATATTTAAAAGTAATAATCCCTACTCAATGTTTTTAATCCTTAAAATGAAAGTGAAAGTCACTCAGTTGTGTCCAACTCTTTGTGACCCCATGGACTATACAGTCCATGGAATTCTCCAGGCCAGAACACTGGAGTGGGTAGCCGTTCCTGTCACCAGGGGATCTTCCCAACCCAGGGATTGAACCAAGGTTTCCCAAGTTGCCGGCGGATTCTTTACCAGCTAAGCCACAAGCGAAGCCCTAAAATAGCATATCCTAAATTAAAACTTAAGGTTAAGTGGTAGTGGGCTTTGTTGTTGTTGTAAAATGATAAGCATTAACAAAACACTGACCTAAACTTTTTTAAATCACAGATTTCTAGCCAATCTGGTTATGACGTATTTCATTATTATATGAACGTGAATGCAAATATACCATAGGTCTAATCATGTCCCTCCAAAAAAGAAGTACAGTAAACTCTCCCATACCTGGCATGGTTGCGGAATCTAGTTTTCTAGTCAATTGAACTGCTTTTTAAACTAAGAATTCCCACAAATATCATCCATTGAGTACCAATTTTCAAAAGAATTAAGATATAATAAAATGCACTTAAACCTAATGCTACACAAGATATAATTTATTTTTCACTGATGATTATGGACAGGCACTTCAGGATCTAGCAGTAATTTTTTTAATGTCCTTTTAACACAGATTTTTATTTCAGATTAAACCAGAGTCACTATGCATGCACAACAATCCCGAGAAAACAAGCTAAAAATTGTGAATTCTATTTCCTTATGCTAGTTTTTAAAAGGATTCCAGTGTCTTAAACATTAACATTGTTTTCCAATACGTAAATGAGAAAACTTGGAGCTATGGATACTCCGAAGAGACAAAATTAGGAAATAAAATACATTCAGATGATCTGAATAAGATAAGGCAGCAAATAGTTAAACATTTTCTTTACTATTTTTACATTTTCTAGTGTAAAGCTAGATACCTTTAAAGTCCATGACACGAAAACGAATGTCGTCCATTTTGGAATCTCCGGCTCAGGCCTACGAAATAAAATATTTTAATATTCTGTCCTTTATTCTCTAGCTTAGCAATAAATTTCTTTTCAAATTTTTCCTGTCAGTTCTGTTCCAAAAGAAAAAATGCTGAGGAGATTTTTAAACCCAGAAAAAGCAGTTACCGAACGCCAGGATCAAGCTCCTCCGACGTGAACTCGGCTTCGAGAAAATTTTCATCTGCCCCGCAACACAAAAACCGCCCCCTGGGCCCGGGCTACCCTGTGATTGGTCTGTCTTCTTGCTGCCTCCTCTAATTGGTTCAAAATCTCCCTTGCCGCTCATACGTTCAAAACATCCAATCACTGACCGTCTTTTTTCCCGCTCTCTGCAGACCCAACTAGCGACCGTCTTTTTTCCCGCTCTCTGCAGACCCAACTAGCGCGCCTCAGCTCCCTTCCCCCAACGGTAACTAACCATGAAGCTCCGCGCCCCCAACGGTCACTAACCATGAAGCTCCCCACCCCCAACAGTCACTAACCATGAAGCTCCGTGCCCCCAACGGTCACTAACCATGAAGCTCCCCACCCCCAACAGTCACTAACCATGAAGCTCCGCGCCCCCAACGGTCACTAACCATGAAGCTCCCCGCCCCCAACGGTCACTAACCATGAAGCTCCGCGCCCCCAACGGTCACTAACCATGAAGCTCCCCGCCCCCAACGGTCACTAACCATGAAGCTCCGCGCCCCCAACGGTCACTAACCATGAAGCTCCGCGCCCCCAACGGTCACTAACCATGAAGCTTCAACCGAATTTTAAGTCCGTCACATCCAAACTACAATAAATATCTCCCACTTTTGGTGGCCCCACACCACTGTCCATACTTCATCCATGTCCCCAAACCCTGCCTTTTGCCCACCTTCCTTCACCCAAGAGTCAGTTCCATAGTTCAAATCACTGCCTCAGAACCACTTTAAAAAGTATTTGCCTATGGCCGATTCATGTTAATGTCTGGCAGAGGCCATTACAATACTGTAAAGTAATTATCCTCTGATTAAAATAAATAAATATATATATATTTTTTAAGTGGTAACCTAATGGCAGCATCTCCTCGCTAATTAGAAACCACCCAACTAACCTGTACCTGACCAAAAAAATCACTCACAGCAGCCGGCAGAGCCGACGCCACCGCGCTCCTCCGCAAACCCAGTCCACAGAGCGAGTCGTCGAAGAAGAGGAGAACGCCAGACGCCGGACGCTAGGAAAGCTCCTCCCCCAAAGTGACGTAAATCAAAGGACGTAAATCGCAGAGCCGTCGCAGAGCGGATGTAGAGCCTGAGCTTCCGGGCACAGTCTGTACATGAAGTTCTGGGGACGCAGTTCAGAGGGCTGGGTGAGAATCACTGACAGTGAGGGAGTATAGTGTAATACTAAAACATACTGCAGTTACTACGGGAAGAGTGCAGATGGTAAGGGTTACAGAAAAGAGGAGAGCAGGTCTTCGAAAGAAAAAAAAAAAGAGAGCAAAGAAGGAAAGAAAAGTAAAATAAACAATGTTGCGCACTGATATTCAAGATATGTTTCTGCTGCCCTGCCCTTGTCAAGTCTTAAGAAAAATACCCAATGACTCCCCTGCAGGTTCACAGCAAGGGCAAGGGACCTACCCATCTCCAAACAAATGATTTCATTGATGGTGTGTAATATATATATATATGAATATGTTAGATTCCAGCTAAATCTATGGGTGATGCTTGCAAGGAAGGAGTTGGCCTCTGCCGAAATCTCCACTCAGAGACAGCAGTGTTAAGACATCGCATATCAAAACATTAACAAGCCTCCCACCTCTTGCCTCACATACCCCTCTTTTAAGCCCTGTGCACCTCAGTCAAGCCAGATGCGGAGCTGGCTAACAAGATGAAGAGAAGAGATTATGGCTTCAAATCTGGGAACACTAACATAGCTTCCTCGCAACCCTGAGAGTCTCAGATTCAGTCATTATTTACTATGGAAAAGATGAGATTTCTAAAAATAATTTCTTTTCCCTCTTCAAAATTTTGTGCATCTAAATCACATAGTATCATGAAGAAGAGGGGGTAAAACAGGAAGTACTGCTGTTAAATACTTTTCTTTTGGATCCTCCTCTATTAAACCCTGGTATATAATTCACAATCCTTTTCACTTTCACTTTTTACTTTCATGCCTTGGAGAAGGAAATGGCAACCTACTCCAGTGTTCTTGCCTGGAGAATCTCAGGGACGGGGGAGCCTGGTGGGCTGCTGTCTATGGGGTCGCAGAGTCGGACACGACTGAAGTGACTTAGCAGCAGCAGCAGCAGCAGCAGATTGCTAAATTAGGGGAAGAAATATGGTAGAAAAGGGCAATGTGGGTGTGTGTGTGTGTGTGTGTTCAGTTGCTTAGTTGCATCCAACTCTTTGTGACCCCATAGACGGTAGCCTACCAAGCTCTTCTGTCCATGGGATTTTCCAAACAAGAATACTAGAATGGTATTTCCTCCTCCAGGGGATTTTCCTGACCGAGGGATCGAACCTGCATCTCTTGCATTGGCAGGTGTATTCTTCACCACCTGGAAAGCCCAAAGGCAGTAGAGTATCCCATAATTGACTGAATCTTTATGCACTACATACTGTGTGACCTGGAGCTAGCTACTTAGAATCTCAGTACATCAATTTCCCCATCTGTAAGATGGGAATAAAAGTCATTCTAGGCTTCTGGTTCAATGGAATAGTGTACGTATTAACATCTAAAACAGTGGCTGGCATATGGTAGGTACTTATCAAATGTAAATTCCCATTGTAATTCCCTATTTCCTGGTTGGCAGTTAAGAGCTCCTAACTTCCATCATCCCACCCAAGCTCCTGGCTGTAGCATAACTCCTTTGTTCATGGATGAACTAATGAACAAACAGGACGATAATTAGACCTCAGTTCTCAAGCCTATAGTGGTCCTTTGAGAGCTCTTAGTTTCTAATAATGTCTGTAGTAGAATAGCTATTATCCAAGATTATATAAGGCATCCAGGAATCAAGTGACTCAATTGATCAATACTGACTGCAAATATGACTCCAAAGTCAGGTCTACTTATTGAGCTGACACCACTGCATTGAAAGGGCCAGTGAAAAAAGGAAAATATGCAGAAAGGTGAAAAACCCTTATGTTGTTTTGGTATCTCCAATTTTTTTTTTTTTTTTTTGGTCTCGATAGCCTCTTTAGATGTTACAAGTAAGTAAGATTAAGAGACAGAAAAAAAGTAAAAGAGAGAGAGTAGAGGAAAGGAAATAAAAGAAGCTGGTGCATGTTGAGAAGGACATGCAACAGTGAGCAGTGAAATACCATTAAGTAGCACTCAACCGGCTGTAAATTATCTTCCCTTTCCCCTAGCATAAACTATAAATTTTCCACTCCAACCCTTTAACAAATTAGTGCAGAAATGGTGAGATAAGTACATAAGGCAGGTGAACAGCTTGGACTCTAATGAGAGCTTATTAAGACTCTCATTAATAGAGTGGATTAAAAGAGAATAAGCAACTGAGAATACAAATTAGTTAATAAGCATTACATCTTGTCAAAAGAAGAAGACCTCTAGAATAAATATAAGTATAGGCTGGAAAATTCCAAAAACAAATTAATAATGAAGCAAGGAATGGGCTTATTCTATTAGATATTAAAACTACCATAAATAAAATTGTATGGTAATAGTGCATACAGAGAAATGGAACAAAATAGAGTCCAGAAACAGGTCCAGGTATATATAGAAAGGATTCAAATCAGTGGAGAAAAGAGCTAGTCAGGAAAAAGTACTGAAGTGCAATAGCCATTTTAAAAATATAATAAAACCAAATCCCTGACTTACTTCATATACCAAAATGAATTCTGAATTAATCAAGTACTAAATTGAATCATAAAACTTCTAAAGGAAGTTTGAGTGAATATTTTATAAACACAACAAGATTTAAACATGATCTAAAACCAGAATCAACATGGAAAAATAATAAGTTTTACCACATAAAAATTAAAATCTTCCTAATGGTACTGTAAGCAAGGTTGAAAGACAAACCACAGATTAGAAAAAGGTACTTTCAACATATGTAATAGATAAACAGTTAACATATCTAACATAAGAGCTCTTAAAGTTAAAAAAACAAATCTTCTAGCACATAAATCAGCAAAGAATGTGATCAGACAATTTGCACAGGAAGAAATATAAATAACCAATAAACACATGAAGAGATATTCAGCCTCACCAGTAATCAAAGCAATGCAAATAAAGCAAGTGAGTTTTTTTTCATTTATCAGATTGGCAAAGGTTAAAAAGATTAACAAAACTTCAAATTGATAAGATGTACAAAAGACCCACTCTTGTGTACTCTTCGTAGGAGTACAAATGGGTATCAAAATCTTAAAAGTGGGGGTTTCCCTGGTGGTCCAGTGGCTGAGACTCTCATGTTCCCAATTCCAGGGGTCTCAGGTCCAATCTCTAATTGGAGAACTAAGACCCCATATGCCACAACTAAAACCCAGCACAGCCAAATAAATAAATGAATATATCTTTAAATCTTAGAATGTATATACCCTGTTCCACAACAATTCCTCTTCTAGGAATTTTCCTAAAGAAGAAATTGGAAAATTCTGCAAAGATAGATTAACAGAAATGTTCACTGACACATTGTAAATCTCTTAATTGTTCACCTAGTTGAATCTAGACTATTTATACAGCCTAGTGTACATTAATACCACATAGTGGAATACTTATACAGCCTTTAAAGACACTGCTGAGAAAACAACCTAAATGTGTAAGACGGGAAATGCCTGTATCCTACCACTGAATTTTAAAAAGAAAGAAGTTACTAACTGCTCAAAAAGGTGTAATTTTATAGATTTGAATAACTACAAAAACTTATACAGGGAGTTCCCTGGTGGTCCAGTAGTTAGGACTCAGCACTTTCATTGCAGTGGCCCCAGGTTCTATCGCTAGTCGGAGAACTAAGATCCCACAAGCCATGTGGTGTGGCCAAAAAAAAAAGACTATACATACAATAGATATGCAACAAAGATTTACTGTATAGCACAGGGAATTATACCCAATGTCTTGCAATAACCTATAAATGGAAAAGAATCTGTAACAAAGCTGAATCACTATGCTGGACACCTGAAACTAACACAATTGTAAATCAAGTATATGTGTTTGTAGCTGATAAATCGTGTCGAACTTTTTGTGACCCCATGGACTGTAGCCCGCCAGGCTCCTCTGTCCATGGGATTCTCCAGGCAAGAATACTAGAATGGGTTGCTGTGCCCTCCTCCAGGGAATCTTCCCAACCCAGGGATCGAACCCAGGTCTTGGGCATCTCCTACATTGGCAGGTGGGTTCTTTACCAGCTGAGCCACAAGCGAAGC
Source organism: Bos taurus (assembly GCF_002263795.3). Taxonomy (NCBI): domain Eukaryota; kingdom Metazoa; phylum Chordata; class Mammalia; order Artiodactyla; family Bovidae; genus Bos; species Bos taurus. The sequence goes on along the minus strand of NC_037357.1, from coordinate 79,723,554 downwards.
CTTCAATAAAAATAAATAAATATAAAAAAATAATAAATAAACTGTTGGGATGGTTTCTGTCTGAGTATGAATGGGAAGCGACATACATGGCTACAGGGACCAACCAATCCCACTAATATGTAAATTGAAAAAAGAAAACAGTTCACAGAAAGATAAACACTCATGTATGCATATTTTAACAAAAATGTGTGGAAGAATATTTACCAAAATATTAATGTTTATCTTTGAGTGTTGGGATTTGGGATTCTTTATATCTTTCAGTTGTTCAGTGTCCTACAATGAACACATTTTTATCATCAGGGGACAAAAAGAAAAGCTATTTCCATTTTTAAAAACCCACAGGAAGATGAGGAAGTTTTTATCTGATGGGCATGTGTTTTTGCAATAAAGTATGAGACAAGGTCAACAGCAGAGAGTAGGAGGGAGAGATCTGAAGAACGTGACTAAGGTAAGAAATAGTTGTTTCAGAGAGCAGGGCAATCATAGAGAAAAAGAGGATTTCCAGCACATTTGAGGGCCTGGTCAAGCTTGATCGTTAACCCACCCACCTGTGTGATTGCCACCAACAATCTTGAACTACAGAGGTGAAAGTATGAAAAAGATGTTTGGATTCCTCTGGGTGGGGCAGAGAGTACTCTGGAGTATTGCCTAGTGAGATAAAGATATTCACAAGAATGATAATGGTAATAAATTCAGAAATGTAAGTGGAAAAGAGAACAAGCAAAGATTGGAGGAAACTGATAAAAAGAAAGTATATCTGGAGAGTTGCGGAGTAGCAAATTGGAGGATTCATGAAGTCAGAATTGTGGCAGTGGGATTACTTGGGCAAATGAGCTATAACTTGAGAAGATGTACACAGAAAATTTGATGTAAGTATCTGAGGTGTATGTAATTCACTGAAACAAATCACAGACCCACTCTCACCTTCGCTTATTATAATACTAATCCACACACTTCCTGTCCTTTAGTTGCAGGCCCTGGAATTAACTGAGTTCAAGAGTGACTGGAATCTACCTCTCCTTCTTTCTTTATCCACTTCAGTACTTCAAAATCCTAGGCTCTGGGGAAACAGAATTATAAACTTTCCCATCTTCTTGCCTTTAGCACAACGTTCCCTCCTCCTGAAATGCTCTCCCATCATATCTGGGAGATACATATTTTACCCATCCTTTAAATCAGTTTAAAAGCTTCAACCTCCAGGAAGATTTCACAGAACTCCCTCATGTGACTGGTACTTCATGCATACCTCTCTTATGATACTTATTATTTCCCACTTTGTGTCTATAATTATTTGGGGCAATTTTATCTCTGACTCTTTGAAGAGATTGATTACACCATGCTTAAAGAAATTTTCTACTCCAGCTTCAAGCATAGCATCCTACAGAGATTATTCACTTTGTTAACTGTTTCCAAAATATGGTGTAGGCCATTATTTTAGGTGATGCACAGCCAAGCATTTTTTAATAGTTGGATATTTTAATTTATATTAGAAAAATTCTATTTTCCACTTATAATAATGGCAAAATGTTTTCTTTTTTGATTAATTAATTTATTTTTTGGCCATCCTGGGTCTTGTTGCTGCACACAGGCTTTCTCTAGTTTCAGCAAGTGGGGGCTACTCTCTAGTTCCAGTGGGTGGGCTTCTAATTGTGGTAGCTTCTCTTGTTGCAGCGCACAGGCTCAGTAATTGTGGTGCACAGGCTTAGTTGCCCCATAGCATGTGGGATCTTCCCGGATCAGGGATTGAACCCATGTTCCCTGCATTGGCAGATGGATTCTTAACCACTGGATCACCAGGGAAGTCCCCAAATAGTTTTTTTAAAGAAGTATATTTAATCTAAAAATGGTGTTTTTTATAAATAGTATAGTACTTACACAGAGAAAAATTCATGAAGGTTATACTTATCTGTCTGAGATCTGGAAACACTGCACTGAAAGAAAAAAGACGTAGAGAACCGAATCAAAGAACTACTCCTTCCTTCACAAATGATTTGTTTAAACAGTAGTGCCAGGATGTATTGTGCTCTCTCCATTGACAATCTCTTTTAAGCATATAAATACAAGAATTGCCCATCTTAAAAAAAAAAAAAAGGAAATCTCTCCTTCAACTCCCTCCAGCTGTGCCTTGAAATGCTCACCTATAGCACACATCCTCGTCACCTTCCATTCACAATCCACTGCAATCCCCCCTCCCCAACATCTGACAGACCCTGCTCTTAAAATGATCAATTACCTACTAACTGACAAAACCAATGAAACATTTCTGTTGTCATCTTATTTAACTTGACTCTCTAGGCAGTATTTGGCATTGTTGACTGCCCTTGAGAAGCTTCTTCCTCCCTAGACTGCCACATCACTCTCCTGTCTCCTCAATCATTCCTTCTCCATCTCCTCCTGCACCGCGTCCTCCTCCTCCTCCATCCCTTCAATGTTAGTACCTCCAATTTTTTACTATGATTATAAAAGGAATTTTAAAAGTAATGTTTGTAGCTAGTAAAAAACTGAAAAAGTACTTAAGAGAAATCAGAGGTTTCTGGCTAATTTTTCCACACACACAAAAAAATATGTATAGATGCATTCTCTTTTGTTCTTTCATATAAATATTTTGCACCTTGGAGGTCTTTGTTCCATTTTGTTCTGTCTCTGCTTAAAACTTGTCTTGGATCTCTGTCCATCTATATCATCTCTTGGCACATATAATTCTATCTCATCTTTTTTTAAGTAAATACCATGCTGTTTCATTTTATTTAGATTTATAAGCTTCATATTCAGAAAAGCAAGATATTCTACCATGCTATCTCATCATTCTAATGGCTGTATTAAGTATTCCATGGAATTAATGTAACTTAACTAGTTCCTGGCTGGTGCACATTAGGTGGTTTCCAACTTTGACACTATGATGAAAACTGTCACTGTTAATATCCTTATATATGTAAAATTTTAATTCCTATCAATGAAATTATCAGATTAAAAAGGAAGTGTTTTTAATTCTGGTATCATCAAATTACCCTCCACAAGTCACAAGAATGTATATCCCTATCATGCATAAGATTGCCTTTTTACCCTCACTTTTGCCAGTGCCTTGTCATTGAAATTTGTTTTGCCAGTCTGTAAGAACTGAATTTTTATGATTGTTTTCATTTGCATTTCTTTGATAAGTGAGGTTGAGTATCTTTTTTATATTTGTTTGCATTTTATATTCTTTTTCTGAAAACTATATCCTTTGTATCAGGTTATTCATCTCTTATTGACTTTTTATGAGTTCTTTGTATATAAAGGAAATTATATAATTTGTGCTTCAGTTTTTTTGTTTATTTCACCCCAAAGCAATCTTTAGCCCCACACAGCTTCCATTACATACTCATCTGCTCTCTGAGTTCAGTTCAGTTCAGTTCAGTCACTCAGTCGGTTGATGACTTCTAAATCTGTAACTCTAGCTTAAGACCTCTAGCCTAGCTCCAAGTTCCAATTGGTGATTATGTATCTTCACCTATATGAAGCTAAACTCCTGTACATGTTTATAAACTCAGCATATATGGAACTGGATTTGAAAAGTGAAAGTTAGTCACTTAGTCATATCTAACTCTTTGTGACCCCATGGACTGTACCCCACCAGGCTCCTCTGTCCATGGAATTCTCCAGGCAAGAATACTGGAGTGGGTTGTCATTTCCTTCTCCAGGAACTGAATTTATCTTTCCCCAAATATGCTCTTCTTCTTATGCTCTCCATCTTGGCTAATAATTTGATCATTCACCCAGAAATCTAAATCAGCCACTTTTTTCTTACCTTATACATCCACATGAACAAAATTCTTGAAATATTTTGCCCAAATGACTATGATGCTCTTCTAGTCACTGCTAGCAATGTCACACAGTGGTTAAAGAGTATACACTGCAGAGTCAGAACTGAGTTTGTATCCTGGCCCTGATCATTCCAAGTTATGTGACCTATAGCATATTCCTTACCCCAAACCTGTTCCCTTATCTGTAAAAAATAATTATCATAACATGTACTTCACTGGGTTATTGCAAGAACTAAGAGATTTATTCACACTATCTGGCCTATAATAAATACTTAAAAAATGGCAGCTATTATCACACTGCTTTAACTTCCCCCACCCTCTTCCAAGCTATCCTCCTTGCTGCTGCCAGACTAATAAATCCAACCACCTCTTTTGCTTGGAATCATTCAGTGACAACACCCCCTCCCCTCCATACACACACACAATTTTAAGATAACATCTGAATTCCTAGGTAGGGTACACAAGGCCATCCACATGTTCTGTTATCTTTTACCACAACCCCATACTGCTGCCCTTCAGCCACATTAAACTATATGTCATACTCCCAATACAGTACGCCTTTTCATACTCCCACAGCCTTGTGCACACTGTTCACTGGCAGACAAGCCCTCCCCTCAGTCCACTTCATGAACACCTACTCAGGGGAATTCCCTGGCAGTCCAGTGGTTAGGACTCTGAGCTTTCCCTGCAGAGGCCTCGGGTTAATCCCCCATGAGGCACACTCAAGTCAAATGCATCCTTTTCCATGCTTCTGCAGCACTCAGCACTTACCTCTACCCTGGGACAAATCACACTGTTTCCTGCTGACCTGCTTGTCTCCACCACTAAATGATGAGTTCCTTGAGAGCAAGGACTATGTCTTATTCATGTTTGTATCCTCAGCACCCAGCACAGGGCCTAGCATTTTATAGGAGCTCCTCATATGGTTGTTGAGTAAATGGATGAATGAATAGTTCTTGGTCTGAGCAGCTCTAACCTGTTTCCTTACAACAAGTATCTATAACATATACATAGTCCTTTACCCACTCTCTCCTGCTGTCCCCTCTTCTTCCCAGAAGTACCAAACACCCCAGCCAAAATTTCTGTTGTCCAGGCAGTCACAGGAGTCTGGGACTGGTCCAACTAGAAGGAGTGGAACAGAAGACAATGGTCTCAGTGTTGGCCTTGACCAATGCCAATGTTGAGATGAGAGTCCACCCCCAAATCCCAGAGATGAGTGTTGTTGCCTACTTATTTACAAACTAACCTTTAGTGTAGCAAGGGGAAAGTATATCTCAAGTTTGTTCCCTGAAGTGTGATTAGACTTGATGCTACTTACACCATCCTACTCAAACCCCAAGCCAATAAGCAGCACACACAGGCATAGCAGATACTTTTGTGCTGACAGAGCAAACAAAAGACTTATCTGAAGTTCTCCACACTGAAAGTCAGGCTCCACATCACCTCTAGCAAACAAAGAACAAAACATAGATTCTTTTTCTAGTTTCTTTTAATAATAATTTTTTAAAAGCTGGTTAAGCAACTACAGATACAATTAAAAAGTAAACGAATGAAAAAAAAAAAAAAGATGAGAAACAGCAAAGACACATCCTTGACTCCACAATAAATACAGAGCTCTGTCTGTGTTCCCCCACCAACATCCCATGGGAAGCCTAGCTCAGTGTGGTCAGGAGTACACTCCATTATTGTGCAGGGAGACCAGACAGCATTCAGGTGTGATGATGTCAAATCGAATGCACACAGGCACTGCTGAGGTCCAAATCTACAGTTCTGGCCCTAGACTTGAGTGAGGGTTGGTCACTCTTAACCTCTTCCAGGCTGTGCCGCATCCCATAGCCGAAGTAGATAGCAAATCCTAGTGGGAAAAGGTAGCTGTGAGGTAGAGAAATAGTGGTCTGCAAAGGCTTAATATGACTCCTACTTGAGACCAAGAAAGAAAGGAGGTGGGATAGGACCCAAGAGGCCTACTCTTCCCAAGAATACCTACCAATCAGCATCCAGACCCCAAATCGGGCCCAGGTGCCAGCTGTCATCTGCATCATAAGGTAAATATTCACAAAGATGCTCATTAGTGGAAGAAAGGGCAAAGCAGGTACCTGGGAACAAAGCAAAATCTTTGTACAGACCACGAGGTAAGATAGACGAGATTCCTAACCTTTTTTAACCAGGAAAGGGAGAGTCTGACTCCTACTCAGGCTATGTGTTTCAGTGCCTGCTCATGTAGTGTACCTCATATGGGACTCAAGAATATGCAGAGTCTGGGGAATGGAACAGGAAAGAAATAAGCATCAGATAAGATGTTTCGGCCTAGGTATCTCCTATATCTTTCCCTTCTTGTCCAGTGAAAGAATATGTGAGACTGTGAGGTTTCTAGAACCTATTCTTCCAACATGGGTTAGTTGCGGGGAAAGAAGAGGTCATTTACCTTAAAGTGAAGTTCAGCGGAGCTCTGTGGCTGTCTCCAGATGACTCCAGTGATCCCAGCAATGAGCATCAGGAGCAGCACAACCACTGCAATCCACACTGGGTCTCCAGAAAGCAGTGGAATGGACCACTGGGCCAGTACTAGGCAAAGGACACTCAGCAGCAGAGCTTCAAGAGTCAAGTTGAAAAGCATCAAAACCAGTTCTTGAGAGCAATATGTTAAAACATTAGGCACCCCATTCCAAGGAGAGCCACCCTCTCTCCAGTTCACATCATGCTGACTCAAGAGAAAAATTCCAATGCTCACCAAGCAGTGAGGAACAAACATAGACAACTTGGCCAGAGACTGGAGTGGGGATGGAGTTGAATGGACAAAATAGTCCCTGTAGGGTCAGTTTCTCTGCTTCAGGGATCTTCTCCTCCTGCAACTCCACTTCATCTTCCTCATTCCTCATCTCCCGGTCAGGCTGATACCTGAGGCAAGAGGAAGATGGGAGTATTAAAAACAACCCTTAACCATCTTCTCCCAGGCAGGTTAACCTTCCTCATCACCACTAAGGGTAGTCGCATTTTTTGGCAGGGAGGGATAGCCATATTCCTCGAGGAGAGTCAGAATGATGAAGGCAGAGAGGGGGGAAGAGAAGCAGATCCCTATCACTCCTCATCTAAGAATTAAAACCCAAACGACAGTATGCAGAGGAAAGGAGCCTCACCTGAGGATAAGAACACAAGTAGCCACCAGGGAATAAGCAAGCAGGGTCCCAATTGACATGAGGTCCACCAGATCAGTGAGTTCAAAGAGGAATGCCATGAATGCTGAAATTGATGGGCAGAAAACATGAGCTAAGGCAAGAGCAAAGTGAAGGGAGTTGGTGAAATAACAAAGGGAATGGCAAAGAGTTTTCACCTGCAATAATGCCAGAGACCACAGTGGCCACGATGGGAGTGTGTGTGCTGGTGTGGATCCGGGCAAGGCCACGAAACAGGAGGCCATCCTCCGCCATCGCATAGATCACTCGAGGCATGGGGAACATAGAGCCCAAGAGGCTGGAGAGAAGAATGCCCAGAGCAGTGTTGACCGGGTATCTCTTTCCTCCAAAATGTGAGCTTAAGGAGCCTCCGCTTTCTGCTCACAGGCCTTTTAAGGGCTTCTAAAGGGCCTTTTAGGGCTTCCCAGGTGGTGCTAGTGGTAAAGAACCCACCTGCCAATGTAGGAGACGCAAGTTTGATCCCTGGGTTGGGAAGATACCCTACAGGAGGGCATGGCAACCCACTCCAGCATTCTTGCCTGGGACATCTCATGGACAAAGGAGCCTGGCAGGCTTCAGTCCATAGGGTCACAGACAGTTGGACACGACTGAAGCAAATTCTCATGCAGGCAGGCATGCAAGGGCCTTTTTAGGGGTAGTCTCTGGTATGGAACACTATCACCTGAGACTCTGGCAGCAGAGGAGAACAAACATTTGACACTGACCTGGTAGAGAGAGCACAGAGGGATCCAATGGCTACAACATAGCGGGCTGGGGCCCACCCAGTATAGAGAAAGGCCTCAGGCAAGGGACTCTTGGGTTGAAGCTGGTAGTAAGGCATCATGAGCGTGAGCGCCGAAGAGATCCCAAAATAGGCCAAAAAACAGACGAAGAGTGAAATCACAATGCCTGTGGGGATGGAACGCTGAGGATTCTGGGCCTCTTCCCCTGCAGGAAGGGGCACAAGGTCTGAATCAGAGAAGCAGGCTTGGTTCTCTACCCTTCCCCCAACCCACAACACCACCTGAGCACAACAAGGTGCACAAGCCCCAATGGAATGGAATGACTATTACCAGTGGTAGCAATACAGTCAAAACCAACGAATGCGTAGAAACAGGTCGCTGCTCCACGGAGAATCCCCTCGAAGCCAAAAGGCACAAACCCTCCAGAGCCCAGAGGGCCCAAGCTAAAGTGAAAGAAGAGACAGAAAAGGTAAGGGCATGTTCAGCCAACTGTTCTTTTTCTCTGAAGCCCAGCTACTCAGCTGGGTCTTCAAGGCCTAGGTTCCCATCCCCACCCCCAGCCCCACCCCCACCAGAAACCCTCAGTGCAGATCCCCTGCTCTCCACCATGCTCCCAGCTCTGTATCTCCTCTCCTAACCTAGAAGTGTCATTGAGTCCGGCCACGGCCAGTTTGTAGTCCTCTTCTGTGAGCTTCCAATTGTGCAGATCTCCCTTAACGAAGCCAGAGATGATGACAAAACCAAGAACTAAAAGATTCACCACCGTGAACACCTTGGTAACTAGGGCTGACTCACTAGCCCCCAGAGCCAGCAATCCTGTGGGAAAGAGGCATTCAGGACTTTAAGAAAGGCCTCAGTCCCAGCTCTGTTTCCCTGCCTCTAGATGCAGACCTTTACTCCCCAGTTTCTCTTCTTTCTCACAGCTACCACCTCCACAAGCTCCCAAGCCTAGTCCCCACTAGCCCCACCCTGGTCACTGTCCCTGTCCCTTGTCTCACCAGTGAGCAACAACACAAGGCCCATAGCAAAAAAATCTGGATATTCTGCGAGGACACGGGGAACATGCAGTGAGATGCTCCCCTGCAGGGTCTGAGAGATGTGGTTCCCAATCAGGTTGTCAAAAGCTGAGCTCCAGGCCCGGGCCACACTGGCTGTACCTAATGGAGCAGAGGGAGAAATACGGGGTCAACCTTCCTCTCTCATCTCCTTTCCTCCCTCTCCCAGACCAGTGTCATAAGAACCCTGCTATTTTCACCTATTCTTACCTTTTAAGAACCAAAACCAGCCAATTAAGGAAGCCAGGACAGAGGTAGGTAGAACGAACAATTTCTCCATACCTTCAACCCACCCAGCCCCCCCAACAAATACACGCATTTATGAATATTTAATTCCTGTGAATGATGAATATCTCGCTTCACCATTCCACCCAGATTTCCTGACTCCAAGCCCCTTCACTGGCTGCGTAAGTGCCCCCCTGCCCCACCATCTCACCGATGACATAGGAGAGGATGAGGTTCCAGCCAGTGGTGAAGGCCCAGAGTTCACCCACAGTGACATAGCTGTAGAGATATGCAGAACCAGAACGGGGCACCCGAGCACCAAACTCCGCATAGCACAGCCCAGCCAACATAGAAGATAGGGCGGCCACCAAAAAGCAGATCACAATGGATGGTCCTGCTTTATCTTTGGCCACCTCACCAGCCAAGACATACACGCCTGCACCCAAAGTGCTGCCCACACCTAGGGCCACTAAATCCAGAGTGCTCAGGCATCTGGCAAGGCGAGTCTCAGCCATGCCTGGCTCCAGCGTACGTCTGCGTACCAGCTTTTGACCAAATCTGCAAAGCGCCTGCCACAGCATTCTAGCTGGAATTGAAGAGGATGCTAGGAAGGATCTGGTGAAAAACAAGACAAAAGACCTTCAATAGGGCTCATTATCCCTAAGCTCTGAGAGTGAATTACAATACCCATGCCACCAAGTAAAAGAATTGTGGGGGGAGGGGAGGAGGATGTTGAGGGGACAAAGGCAAGTCACTCTTCCTCTAACCTCAGTTTCTTCATTTGCAAGTAGGAATAACAATACCTCACAGGTTTGTGAAAGGACAATTTCAGAAAAGGCACGTGAAATTCCCCATCCTTCAGTGGTCTGGCACCTTGTAGGTGCTCAATCAATATCAGTCTCTTCTTTCTTTGGCGGGGAAACTATAGAGCTTATCCTAGACCCCAACCCAGGAGCTAGGGAAGCTCATTTGCCTCCGTCCCCTGCCCTGTGGCTCTTTAGGAATTAAACAGAACTCAACCCAGGAGGGGCCAGCAACTCTGGGGAGAACCTCCTTCTAGCACCCAATATCCACATTCCTTTCCGGGGCTCACCCCCAGGGCTTCAAATAAGCATGGTTCCTAGATCCCCCGGAGAGAGGGGAGACCAATCTCGGCCACAGATCAAAAGTGAGCACCGACTCAGTTCCATCCCTCATATCCAAGCCCACACTGTAACTGGCACTGCCGTCGCCCAGGGGAGTAAGCAAATGCTCCCCCACTTCCTCCCGCCCCGCAAGGCTGACCAGCAAGCATCAACAGTGAGGCGGGGCTTCGACATCTGAAGATAAGGAGATACCCACCCCCCGCGAGAGGGGCCCCTGAGCAGCCCGAAATTGCTAGCACCCGAGAAGAGGGGTTCCGCCTTATGCCCCCCGACTCAGCTCCCAGTTTCTTATGCTCTCATCTAGAAAAGGTCTGGGGCTGAGATGCAAATGGGAGCCTTGGCTCCCAGGACTGGGGTCTCGCCTGCAACAGGTCACGGCCGCGTTGATGCAACTGCATGCCATGGTTGCCAGAGAATCCTAGGTATGCCCAGACCCTCGCTCGTCCCCTCCGACACACGTGTCGGCCTTCAAGGCTTACCGAGGAGCTGTTGCAAGCCCAGGGCGCGGAAAATCTCGGTTAGGATTCCGCGAGGCTGAGTTCAGCCGAGTTGGGTTGGGGCTACCGAGTTCGGTTGCTCAGGCTTCAAAGCTGCTGCTTGGGGTCGTTGCGCGCCAAGCGCCCCTTATATATACCGGGAGGCGGAGCCGCTAACGTCATGGAATCCCACCCCCAATCCTCTTCGCTACACACCACACACACAAACACACACCCCCCCACACACACACCACACACGACACACACCACACACACACACACACACACCCACACACACACACACACACACACCTCTCTCTCTCTCTCCCGCTTTGCAAAAGGGATTGCGTGGGGCCTGACATTGCTTTCCACTTGCAAAAGCAAGACCGGTGGGCAGGGAGCGAGAAAGGGGGGAGGGTAGCCTTTTCCTATTCTTCTCTAGGCATCAGAGCTGGACAGTAAGAGGCCTCCTGGCCTGAGACCCCCAGGGGATTTTCTACCTTTGTGCTAGATAGTCAGAATCGGTGATTGACAGGAGTGGGGGAGGGGTGAGAGTTGGAGGGGAAAACAGCACAGAGGGGTCTCCAACTCAACTCTCTCCTTCCCAAGCTTTCCTACATGAGGTTACCTGAATTTAACTGAAATTAACCTGAAATTCTACGTGAGCTTTCACCCCTGAAATCTTTCCCAAGGACCCTACCAGATTGTGGATAGCCAGCTGACTCCAACCCCTCAGTTCTCACCCTCAACTGTGGTGTTTTCCTAATGCAGTCAGCAGGAGAATGGAAGATGATTTCAAGAGTTAATTAATCCCATCTAGATGTATAGGCCCCAGTCTCTCCATAGTGTACCTCCAGCTACCCATTAATTAATAAACTAAATATTAACTATGGCTCTTTGGGAATTAAACAGAACTCAACCCAGGAGGGGCCAGCAACTCTGGGGAGAACCTCCTTCTAGCACCCAATATCCACATATTAAACTAAATATTAACTATGAAATTATGACAATATTGAAATATTAGAGGAGGGGGCTTATTTAATTCCATTTTACTGATGAGTAAACTGAGGCTCAGAGGCATAACTTGGCTGACGTAACTCCATAATTATTTGTTGACCACTTTACTGATAAAACCTGGCATGTTGGACCTGCCTCTATAGGTGCCGTGGTGGTTTGTGGTGGTTTAGTCACTAAGTAGTGTCGGACGTTTGCAACCCCTTGGACTATAGTCCCCATGGACTACTGCCTGCCAGGCTCCTCTGTCCATTGGATTCTCCACACAAGAATACTGGAGTGGGTTGCCATTTCCCATTTCCCACACAAGAAAAGGAGTGGTGTAAGAAAGCAATTTAACTTGCTTATTTAACTTATATGCAGAGTATATCATGAGAAACGCTAGGCTGGAAGAAGCACAAGCTGGAATCAAGATTGCCAGGAGAAATATCAATAACCTCAGATATGCAGATGACACTATGCTTATGGCAGAAAGTGAAGAGGAACTAAAAAGCCTCTTGTTGAAAGTGAAAGAGGAGTGAAAAAGTTGGCTTAAAGCTCAACATTCAGAAAATGAAGATCATGGCATCTGGTCCCACCACTTCATGGGAAATAGATGGGGAAACAGTGGAAACAGTGTCAGACTTTATTTTGGGGGGCTCTAAAATCACTGGAGATGGTGATTGCAGCCATGAAATTAAAAGATGCTTACTCCTTGGAAGGAAAGTTATGACCAACCTAGATAGTATATTGAAAAGCAGAGATACTACTTTGCCAACAAAGGTCCGTCTAATCAAGGCTATGGTTTTTCCAGTGGTCATGTATGGATGTGAGAGTTGGACTGTGAAGAAAGCTGAGTGCCGAAGAATTGATGCTTTTGAACTGTGGTGTTGGAGAAGACTCTTGAGGGTCCCTTGGACTGCAAGAAGATCCAACCAGTCCATCCTAAAGGAGATCAGTCCTGGGTGTTCATTGGAAGGAATGATGCTGAAGCTGAAACTCCAATACTTTGGCCACCTCATGCGAAGAGTTGACTCATTGGAAAAGACCCTGATGCTGGGAGGGATTGGGGGCAGGAGGAGAAGGGGACGACAGATGATGAGATGGCTAGATGGCATCACTGGCTCTATGGACATGAGTTTGGGTGAACTCCGGGAGTTGGTGATGGACAGGGAGGCCTGGCATGCTGTGATTCATGGGGTCACAAAGAGTCGGACACAACTGAGCGACTGAACTGAAGCAAGCAAAGCCAGACCAGGAGAAGCACTAGTGTGGAGATGGGCCCTTTTAGGCTAGGAGTTTCTAGAAAACAGAAGAGAACCAGAAGAATCAAAGAAGGATCACACCCTAATCCCATTCAGCCTAATCAGTTCTTAGTCAGAAAGAAGCAATCAGCTTTGTGAAGGTGTAGTTCTCTTCCATACACATCTCAGGGATTAAGGAAGGACCTAAATATCCTTGTTTCCTTTAAGTAATCCATTCTGAATAGATTACCAGTGAATCCATCTAATATATAATCCATTTTGAAGTAACTGGTAGTTTCAGCTAGCTACAGCTATTGGCTTTAAGTACCCATTGAGGACTATGTGTATAGCAGTTAGCATACACAAAGCAAAGGAAAGAGAAAATAAAATCCTTGCCCTCATAGTCTTAAAAATCTAGTTAGGGAAAGAAAACATATACAATACAATTGAAACTGTATTATTAATACCTAGTGGTTAGGAGGGCAGTCTTTGGAATTAGACCTATGTTAAATTTCCAGCTCAGACACTTGGTCTTGAGCAAATTATCTAACATCCCTGAGCCTCAGTTTTTGGATACATGTTTCAAGGGGGCTTCCCGGGTGGCTCAGTGGTAAAGAATCCACTTGCAGAGCAGGAGTCAGGGGTTTGATCCCTGGGTCGGAAAGATCTCCTGGAAGAGGAAATGGCAACCCACTCTAGTGTGGTTGCCTAGGAAATCCCATGAACAGAGGAGCCTAGTGGGCCACAGTCCATGGGTTGGCCAAGAGTTGGACATGACTTAGCAACTAAGTAGCAACAGCATACAGGTTTCACAGGGTTGTTGAGATGCTTAGATGTGCTTATGAAGTCAATTCGTCCTGCCTGGCACATAGGAAGTATTCAACAAAAACTTAATACATATTCAGAATAATATTCGTGTGTCTGATAATTATTTGGTTGCTTAGATTAGGTGATTGATTCAATTATGAGACTGACAAATTGCTATTGTAAATAATTCAGGGAAAGAAGTCATTGGTACAGACTGGAATATATTGATATATATTAGTTCGTAAGGGGTAGAGGCATGAAGTAAATTCAGGAGCCCCTGTAGAGACCAGTCTAGCATGTGCAGATTAACAGTGGATTTAATAGACCTTCAATTGAAGGTGGTCCCCCAGGTGGCTCAGATGGTAAAGAATCCGCCTGCAGTGCAGGTAGACCTGGGTTCGATCCCTGAGGCAGGAAGATCTCCTGGAGAAGGAAATGGCAACCCACACCAGTGTTTTTGCCTGGAGAATTCCATGGACAGAGGAGCCCGGCAAGCTACAGTCCATGGGGTGGCAAAGAATCAGACATGACTGAGTGATTACACTTTCACTTTCACCTTATTCAATACAAACTTGATCAATTAATTAGAAGCATCAGGAGGTACTCTCCAATTCTAGCATTTCAAGATTTTATGCAGCTCTTCTCATTCACTTACCTATCCCTTTCATGAGTGTGTAAGTTCAACCCTATTTCCTTCCTCAGCTTTTATTTTTCCAAAAGTCCCACGGTATCCTCCATCACTGTGGGCTTTCTCCAACTTCACTATCTCTTTCTTGTGGTATAATGGCCAGGGGCAAAACAATGACTTTTGTGTGATTTTATTATAAAACAACTTAATACTAATGAAAACTGTCCCCCAAACCACCGAATATTATCATATATTTTGCCTATTTCTTTTTTCATGATCAAATATTTTTCAAATTACTTCTAATACTCAAAATTATCATTGCTAGTGGTTGCATAATATTCCATAGTACTGATACACTATTTTTTATGTAACCACTTAAACTTTTATTCAGGTTGTTTCCAGTTTTCCTTCATTCTAAGAAACACTTTCATTAATACAATGTCTATATTTAGTTGAATTACTTTCTTAGGTTTCATTCCCAGGATTGGGATTATTGATAATCAATATCAAAGATAAGAAACATATTTATAAACTTTGATACTTGTTACAGTGCTTTCCCAAAGGATTTTTATCAATTTACAGTGCTATTAGCCATGTTAGAGTAAACCAACCTTATCACAATCTCAACAGCATGTCTACAATTTAAATAAGTCATTTGCTAATAAAAGTAGAAGGAAGTACATTCTGTTTAGAATTAATATTTCTTTTGGAAATTGCTTATTCCTATCTTTTCTTTCCCCCAAACTTGGTTATTTGGGTCCTCATGCTTTCCTTATAAATTAGAATGTGAGATCCAACCAGTCCATTCTAAAGGAGATCAGTCCTGGGTGTTCTTTGGAAGGAATGATGCTAAAGCTGAAACTCCAGTACTTTGGCCACCTCATGCGAAGAGTTGACTCATTGGAAAAGACTCTGATGCTGGGAGGGATTGGGGGCAGGAGGAGAAGGGGACGACAGAGGATGAGATGGCTGGATGGCATCACTGACTCGCTGGACGTGGACGTGAGTTTGAGTGAACTCCGGGAGTTGGTGATGGACAGGGAGGCCTCACCTGTTGCAATTCTTGGGGTCGCAAAGAGTCAGACGCGACTGAGTGACTGAACTAACTGAGTGAATATATAGATATTAAACTTTCTTCTATAATACTTGATTCAAATATTTTCCAATGTTTGTTGCTTTTATTTACAAAGTTTAAGCTTTTTAAACTTTTTATTGAGATATGATATACACAGAGAAATGTGCACACTGGTATCATTAAGCATACAGCTCAATGAATGTTCAGAAAATGAACACACTCATATAACAGCACCTACATCAAGAAACAAAACATTATCAGTACCCCAGAAATTCCTTTCATGCTTCCTTCTAGTAACTACTTTCCCTTCCCACAAGGGCAACCTCTGTCCCAACTTCTAACAGCCTAGATATTTTTTGTTTGTTTTTCTTTATATAAATGAAAGCATATGGTATTATTATTTTGATAATTGAGATAAAATTCACACGCCATAGAATTCAACCTTTTGAAATGTACAATTCACTAGTTTTTAGTATAACTACAGAGTTGTACCTCTATTACTACAATCAATTTTATATATATTCGCTATCCCCAAAAGAAACCCTGTTCCCATTTCCAGTCATTCCCTGTTTCCTCCCAACCCCCTCACTCCAGCTCCAGGCAACCACAATTCTACTTTTGGTCTCCATAAATTTGCATATTCTAAACATTCCCCTAAACGGAAGCCTGCAGTATGTGGTCTTTTGTGAACCTGCTCCTTTCATTTAGCATAATGTTTTCAAGGTTCATCAACTTTGTACCATGTATAAGTATGTACTTCATTCCTTTTTTTATTGCCAAATAATGTTCTATTGTACGGAAAAAAAACACATTTTATTTATCCATTAATCAGCCAGCAAACATTTGGGTTGTCTCTTTTCTTTCCTTCTTTTTTGGCTATTATGAATAATGCTGCTATGACCATTAGTATACACGTTTTCCTGTGGACATATGTGTTAAATTCTTTTGAGTACATACTTAGGAATAGAATTGCTGAGTCATGTGGTAACTATTTTTAACCTTTTGAGAAACTACCAGACTGTTTTCCGTGAAAGCTGCACCACTTTATACGCCCACCAACAGTATTATGAGGCTTCCATTTATTCCACCTTCTTACCAACACTTGTTATAATTCATCTTTTTTTTTAATCCTAGCCATCCTAAGTGTGAATTGGTATCTTATCATGGTTTTAAATTGCATTTCCCTAATGATTAATGACGTTGAATATCTTCTCATGTGCTTATTAGCCATTTGGCTGTCTTCTTTCAAGAAAAATCTATTCAAATCCTTTGTCCATTTTTAATTGATTGTCTTTATATTGTTGAGTCTTAAGAGTTCTTTATATTGTCTAAACACTAGACTTCTATAAGATAAAAGATTTGCTAATAGCAATGGCACCCCACTCCAGTACTCTTGCCAGGAAAATCCCATGGACGGAGGAGCCTGGTAGGCTGCAGTCCACGGGGTCACGAAGAGTCCGACACGACTGAGCAACTTCACTTTCACTTTTCACTTTCATGCATTGGAGAAGGAAATGGCAACCCACTCCAGTGTTCTTGCCTGGAGAATCCCAGGGACGGGGGAGCCTGGTGGGCTGCCGTCTATGGGGTCGCACAGAGTCGGACACGACTGAAGCGACTTAGCAGCAGCAGCAGTCCATTTTATGGGCTGTCTTTTCGCTTTGTTCATAGTGTCTTTATTTTTTTTAAGATGTATGCTTTTTTTAATCTTGCATTTATTTATTCTTTTGGCTCCACTGCATGGCATTTGGGATCTTAGTTCCCTGACTAGGAATCAAACCCATGCCGCCTGCAGTGGAAGCTGAGTCTTAACCACTGGACCATCTTGGAAGTCTCCTTCGTAGTGTCTTTTGATACATAAAAGTTTTTAATTTTGATGAAGTCCAATTTATCTATTTTTTCTTTTATTGCTTCTGATTTAAGTATCATATGTAATAAACCATTGCCTAATTCATGGTCACAAAGATTTATACCTACGTTTCCCACTAGTTTTATGGTTTTACTTCATGTTTAGGTCTTTGGTCCATTTTTGAGTTAATTTCTGTGCAAGGTGTGAGGTAGGAGTCCATATCCATTCCTTTGTATATGGATATAAAGTGTCCCAATACCATTTGTTGAAAAGACTATTCCTCCCCCAATGAATTGTCTTGGCACCTCACCAAAAATCAACTGACTGAAAATGTGAGGGTTTACTTTTGAACTCTCAGTTCTATTCCACTGAGTTATATGTCTGTCCTTACACCAGTCCCACACTTTTTTGTTTTAATATCTATTTATTTGGATGTGCTGGGTCTTAGTTTTGGCATGTGGGATCTAGTTCCCTGACCAGAGATCCAACCCAGATCCTCTGCTTTGGGAATACATAGTGTTAGCCAATGGACCACAGGGAAGTCCCCCACACTGTCTTGATCACTGTAGCTTTGTAGTAAGTTTTGAAATTGGAAACGTGAGTCCTTTAACTTTGTTCTTCTCTTTGAAGATTTTTGACTATTCCAGGATCCCTTGAATTTCCATGTGAAATTTAGGATCTGCTTGCCAATTTCTACAAAGACAGCTGGAATTTTGAGGGGTATGGCCATATATCCATACATTAATTTGGAAAGTATTACCATCTTAACAGTATCAAGTCTTCTGAACTGTGAACATGGATGTCTTTCCATTTTTTTAAGGTCTTCTTTCAATTTGTCAACAATATTCTATAGTTTTCAGAGAGTAAGTTTTATACTTCTTTAGATAAATATATTCTCAAGTATATTATTCTTTTTGATATTATTATATAAAAAAAAGTTTCCCTCTTTTTCTTCTATAGAAATATAATTGATATCTGTATATTGTTCCTGTACCTTGCAACCTGGCTGAGCTCACTTATAAGTTCTAATAGTGTTTTAACGGATTCCTTGTAACTTTCTATATACAAGATAATGTCATCTACAGAGATGGTTTCACTTCTTCATTTCCAATCTGAATGCCCTTTCTTTCTTTTCCTTACCTAATTGCTCTGTTCAAACTTTCAGTACGATATTGAGTAGAAGTGGTGAGAGTAGACAACCTTGCCTTGTTTCTGATCATAGGGGGAAAGTATTCAGGTTTTCACCATTAACTATGTTGCTAGCTGTTGGTTTTTTGTATATACCCTTTACTAGACTGAGGAAGTTCATTCAACATTAACTTTTTGAAAAAAAAAAAACATTAACTTTTTGAGATTCATCCATATTGTTGTGTGTCATTGTAGATCATTCATTCTTAGCTGTACAGTATTCCTTTGTGGGACTAGATCACAATTTATTCCTTCTACCTTATTGATCACTTTTTGGTTATTTTCCAGTTTAACTACTGCAAATAGTACTGCTTTGAACATTCTAATACATATTATTTGCTGAAAACATGTACATTACTATTGGTTATAAATCTATCAGCATGGGCTTCCCTGGTAGTCCAGTGGTTAAGAATCTGTCTTGCAGTGTGGGGGACACGGGTTTGATCCCTGATCCAGGAAGATCCCACATGCCACAGAGCAGCTAAACCCGTCTGCCACAACTACTGAGCCTGCACCCTAGAGCTCATGCTCCACAACAAGAGAAGCCACTGCAATGAGAAGCCTGTGCACTGCAACTAGGGAGTAGCTCCGCAACTAGAGAAAGCCCACGTGCAGCAACAAAAGCCCAGTGCAGCCAAAAATAATTAAATAAATATTTTTAAAAAATTACCAGTGGACTTGCTGAATAATAGAATGTGGATATATTTGACTTTTGAAATTTTATATTTGAAGCTGTCACTTAGTTTCAAAAGATATTGAAGTATTTTTTGATATTTATTCGATGCAAGTAAAAGTGTTAGTCCTTCAGTCATGTCCAACTCTTTGTGACCCCATGGACTGTAGCCTACCAGTCTCCTCTGTCCATGGGATTTTCGAAGCAAGAATACTGGAGTGCGTTGCCATTTCCTTACAGAGAAAATGCATAATTTCATAGTGATGCTTTAAAAGGGCATGGGGAAGCTCTTCTTTATAGAAGAACACCAGCTAACAGAGACTTCCCCAGTGGTCCAGTGGCTAAAACTCCATGCTTCCAATGCAAGGGGCCCAGGTTCTATCCCTGTTCAAGGAAATAGATCCCACATGCTACAACTAAAGATCCTGCATGCTGCAACTAAAAAAAGGTCACACATGAAGATCGTTCATGCTGCAACTAAGACCTGGTGCAGCCAAATAAATAAATAATTATATTTTTTAAAAAAAGAACACCAGCTACTAAATCTATAAGAAATGCTAGAATTTAAAAAAAAAAGAAATGCTAGAATTCAAAACTCACCATTTTGTACTCACCAAAGAAGTAACTGATTCAGACAAAGATAATCAATAGATGATCCTTGTAGCACCCCACAGTTTACATATTAATTACAAAAGGAAACATACCTATATTAGTTTTCTATTTCTGCAGTAAAAAATTACCACAAATTTATCAGCTTAAAACAACACAAATTTATTATTTCACACTTTATAAAGGTCAGAAGTCCAGCACTGCATGGCTGGATTATTTGCTCAGGGTCTCACAGGGGTAAAATCAAAGTATCTGCATTCCTATTTAGAAGCTCTGGGGAAGAATTCACTTCCAAGTTCAGTCACATTGTTGGTAGAATTTAGTTCCATGCAATTGTAGGACTGAAGTCCCATTTCCTTAACATATAATCTTCTCCATTTCTAAGCTCCAATGCATCAAATCCATCTGCTTTGAATCTTTCTGACCTCCCCTCTTCTACTATTAAGGGCTCTGTGATTACACTGGGCCCACTAAGGTAATCTAAGACAACCTTCCTGTTTTTGGATTGGTAACCTTAATTTGGATTGAAAACTCAGCATTCAAAAAACTAAGATCATGGCATCCAGTCCCATCACTTCATGGCAAATAGATGGGGAAACAATGGAAACAGTGACAGATTTTCTTTCCCTGGGCTCCAAAATCACTGCAGATGGTGACCAAAGGCAGATGGTGCAGATATACCAAATACAGACTCAGAACCAGGCAAATCAAAATGATTTGCCAAAGGAAACCCAGAAGAAATGCCCCATATGAGTGACTCAAACTACCACAAAGGCACGACTCTCTCTCTCAGTCCACCCATGTGTCTATCCACACATACTGTACTCTTTTCCTCCTAGAAACACTTGGTTCATTACTTCCTGTCTTTGTGGGAATTCTCTTCTGAAAAGCTGAAGGGCCAGGACCTTGTCACTGACCACTGGTCTAGTGGCTGGGATTCAGCACTCTCACTGCTGAGACCTGACCTCAATCTCTGGCAGAGAACTGTAACCCTGCTTCAAGGTGCTGCAGGCCAAGGCCACCTGGAGATCATATTTGGTTCTGAAACTTGAGAATTCAAGGTAAACCACGGACTTCACAGGCCCTGACTCAAGTCAGCTTGAGGCCCCTTTTCAAGACTCACAAGGCATAACCTCTGTCTGTCCACAGCACTATGGCTACCCCCAACATTGGGAATGGCAGGGGGATTCCTTGAGCCTTGCAGATTCCAAATAATGCTTGGGTAACAGCTGATGCTGGGACATGGTGGAAACACAATTTCCAACCATGCAGGAGCCCAAGGGATCTCTCTCACTCTCCTCTCACGGTCCCATATGGAACCCTCCACTATGCTTTTCTTTCCCACCTTACTCACACAACAAAGTCTCCTTCTCACTTCTTATCTCTGCATTCATTTAGGGAAGGATTTCCTGGACTTCATTCCTAAACTGCGTCCATGCCACTGCCAAACTTGGTGCTGTGTCAGACAGAATCATCAGACGATTCCCAATTCTATCTTAGCTGCCAGACAGATAGGGCAAGGGATTTGGGGTTCTTCTGCTGTCCAGTCTCTCACCTCACTCAATGCCCAAAAAATTTACTATGAGAATTTCTTCACCTTCCAGCCCTTGAGTCTTGAATCTGTGCCATCTTCCATAGTGCCCAACTCCAATTTCTCCAAGGGTCCCTCTTTGCATTTATCAGACCCCTTCACTCCAGTCCTTGGCAGCCTCCACAGTGCTACCGACAATCTATCAGGCTGCTTGCTACCCAGAAGCCCAAATTATAAACTTTGTTGATGCTCAGTTGTGAGGAATAGGCAGACCCCAGCACAGGAAAACTCATTACAGGAGATAAGCTCTATAGACAAGGGATCTCTCCAAAGGAAAGTCTGGCAACTGGTCTGCACTGGTTCAAATGTCCTCCCCTGGCCATGTGGGGGGACACCTTGTGTTATTGTTGTTCAGTCACTAAGTCATGCCCAACTTCATGATCCATGGACTGCAGTACACCAGGCTCCCCTGTCCTTCACTACCTCCCTGAGTTCGCTCAAATTCATGTCCATTAAGTCTGTGATGCTATCAAACCATCTCATCCTCTGCCGCCCCCTTTTCCTTTTGCCTTCAATCTTTCCCAGCATCCATGTGGAACCAAGGAAGACTAGAGGCATTTGGTCAGGAATCAGTGGGAGAGTAGAGGACACTTGAGACTGCATCAGGTTTAAAGGGAATTTAGAGGGCATCCTGAACCCCTTCAAGCTAAAGCCTCCAGGTAAATATTTCTGGGACACCAGATTTCATTTCTAGGAGCACTCTCTTGTTCTCTGTTGCAAGTTACCCAACATGGGAGGGCTCCCCATCCCCACCCCACCCCACCCCCACAAACCAGAAGCAGCACCTCTGGAGTGTATCCTTAAGAACTGGAAGTTGTTTAAAATAAAAGGACTGAGAAAGGAAAAACTTAAGTTCTACCATAACGGTGCCTGACCTTTGTATAAGTTGGAGAATAGAGAAAAATGGCCTGAAAATGGGTCTCTAAGTTATAATACCATTCTGCAATTGGATCTTTATTGCCCCTTTCTTGTTGTGCCTCAGTATTCTACCCTTTTCCTTGGGAGGGACCTTCTGAGCTCCCTTGGGGCCACCTTCCAGTTAGGAGGCCCTAAGTAGCCCCTTATTTTGACTCTGCTAAGACAGACCAGCCAGAAGAGCAAGATTCTATTCCCAGCCATATTCTACAAACAATAGACTCTTCCGTATAGGACAAAGGAATCCCTGGAAGGGCCACAAACACCCAACCTGTAAGAATTACCCTTGGGCCAGAAACTGCCTATCCTAACAAGAGACAATATCCTATAAAGTCGGAAGTAAAGAAGGGCTTAAAACCCCTCATAGATAAATTCTTAAGGCAAGGCCTCTTGGTTCCCTGCAGTCTCTGTGCAATACTCTTATTCTCCCAGTTGTTAAGCCAAATTGGGACTATAGGATGGTACAACACCTTAGAGCAGTCGGGCACGACTGACCAAACTGACCTGAACTGAACAGGATCTTACATATCGATAAGTACCTTAAATATAAATGGATTAAATGCACCAACCAAACGACAGACTCGCTGGGTGGATGGAAACATATGCATGTATGCACTTCCACTTACCACATCACTCTGCTTGATCGCCCCAAATTGTATGTAATTATTTTATATTGATAAGTTAATCAAGTTCTCATTATGGCTTGCAATTGTAATTATCTTTAATTTTTGTCTGGCTATTGATTGTGAAAACTGATAAATATATTTTACTATTATGATTATGTAACTATTACTTAATACCATTGTATCTTGATTGTTCAACAGAAAAATAATAGAACTGTATATCACAAAAACTAGGATCTAATAGAAAAACTTGTAATCACTTTTTAAGATCAGATGCATATCAGAATTATCTTGAATTTTTTGAAAAGTGCAAATGCTCAGGTATTGCTTTTTTTCTCCAGAGCTCCAAATATGTTTCTAATGAGCAGTCGTGTTTGAAAACAACTGGACTATATGATGATCTATTACTTTTATCCAGTTTGTTTCACTTTTTCTATTTCATATTCAGTGCTCCCATTTCATTTAGTTGTGTTCTGCAATTTCTCCATCTCTTTTTTTTATGTTCTTTCTCAAGCCTTTATTAAGTGTAGTAGCAAAGCTTTTGTATACATATATATGCAGAGTACATCATGAGAAACACTGGGCTGGAGGAAGCACAAGCTGGAATAAAAGTTGCTGGGAGAAATATCAATAACCTCAGATATGCAGATGACACCACCCTTATGACAGAAAGTGAAGAAAAACTAAAGAGCCTCTTGATGAAAGTGAAAGAGGAGAGTGAAAAAGTTGGCTTAAAGCTCAACATTCAGAAAACTAAGATCATGGCATCTGGTCCCATCACTTCATGGCAAATAGATGGGGAAACAGTGGCTGACTTTATTTTTCTGGGCTCCAAAATCACTGCAGATGGTGATTGCAGCCATGAAATTAAAAGACACTTACTCCTTGGAAGGAAAGTTATGACCAACCTGGACAGCATATTAAAAAACAGAGACATTACTTTGTCAACAAAGCTCCATCTAGTCAAAGCTATGGTTTTTCCAGTAGTCATGTATGGATGTGAGACTTGGACTGTGAAGAAAGCTGAGCACTGAAGAATTGATGCTTTTGAACTGTGGTGTTGAAGACTCTCGAGAATCCTTTGGACTGCAAGGAGATCCAACCAGTCCATTCTAAAGGAGATCAGTCCTGGGTGGTCTTTGGAAGGAATGATGCTAAAGCTGAAACTCCAGTACTCTGGCCACCTCATGCGAAGAGTTGACTCATTGGAAAAGACTCTGATGCTGGGAGGGATTGCGGGCAGGAGGAGAAGGAGACGACAGAGGATGAGATGGCTGGATGGCATCACCGACTCGATGGGTGTGAGTTTGAGTGAACTCTGGGAGTTGGTGGGACAGGGAGGCCTGGCATGCTGCAGTTCATGGGGTCGCAAAGAGTCGGACACGACTGAGCAACTGAACTGAACTGAACCATACATAATAACAAAAATTTCATTTCTTGTGATGAGAACTTTCAAGATCTACTCTCCTACATTCAAATATGCAATATATTTTTATTAACTATAGTCACCATGCTGTACATTACATTCTCATGACTTACTCATTTTATAACTGGAAGCTTATACCTTTTTATCCCCTTCACACATAAAAACAAGTCATTTTTAATCATTTTACTCAAAAGAGAACCAATCAACAAGATCAACCTCACCATAGTATGACCTAAAATAGAATACCACTTATAATTTAACAACTGATATCAATTATTCTGTCACATTTATCTCCTTGTCTTCCATTCTTGAAGGTAAGCTGATTTAGTCATAAAATTAAGGGGAAAAGGAATGAATTTTTAATGTGACTTTTATTGCATTTTTCTAATTATAATACATGTTTTATTATAGAAAATTTAGAAAATACAGAAATGCATAAAGAAGAAATATTTTAAATTATTCATAATTCTCAAACTCTAAAAAACCATTAATATTTTTGAGTATTTCTTTCCAGTCTTTTTCTGCATATATTTATATGATTAGAATCACACTAAATATTATATTGGGGCTTCCCTGGTGGTTCAGTGGTAAAGAATCAGCATGCAGTGCAGGAGACGCAGGTTTGATCCCTGGGTTAGGAAGATCCCCTGGAGAAGGAAATGGCAACCCAGTCCAGTATTCTTACCTGGAAAATCCCATGGACAGAGGAGCCTGGTAGGCTATCGTCCATGGGGTTGCAAAGGGTTGGACATGCCTTAGCAACTAAACAACAACAAAATATTACATTATATCTTGCCTTTTAATTCATATTGTAAAACTTTCCCCCTGTTGTATGGACTGAACTGTGTTCCTCCAAAATTTGTATGTTGAAGCCTTAACTCCCAGGACCTCAAAATGTGACTGCATTTGCAGACAGGGCCTTTAAAGAGGTGCTGAAGTTAAAATGAGACCACCAGGGTGGGCCCTAATCCAATCTGACTGGTGTTCTTATAAGAGGAAATCTGGACACACACAGACACACAAGGGATGGGTATACACTGGAAAAAAAAAAAAAAAAGTGAGAACACAGTGAGAAGGTGGTCATCTTCAAGCCAAGGATGAGGCAGGAGATAGATGGGCCCCAGGGTGAGCAGCTAGAGTTCCTTCCTTGTGGACAGAAACTCCAAAATAGCAGGACAACTGAAAGAGGAGGCTGGGCCCTGCCTAGATAAGAGATGCTGCTGCTGCTGCTGCTAAGTCCCTTCAGTCATGTCCGACTCTGTGGGACCCCATAGATGGCAGCCCACCAGCCTCCTCTGTCCCTGGGATTCTCCAGGCAAGAACACTGGAGTGGGTTGCCATTTACTTCTCCAATGCATGAAAGTGAAAAGTGAAAGGGGAGTTGCTCAGTTCTGTCTGACTCTTAGCGACATCATCATGGACTGCAGCCTACCAGGCTCCTCCGCCCATGGGATTTTCTAGGCAAGAGTACTGGAGTGGGGTGCCACTGCCTTCTCCGAATACAGACTCAGAACTAGGCAAATCAAAATGATTGGCCAAAGGAAACCAGCAAGAAAAGCCCTGAGGGTGCACTGTCTGAGTCCACTGGTATGTCTATCCACACGTACTGTACTCTTTTTTCTCCTAATAAACACTTACCTCGTTTCACTACTTTTTTCTTTTTGAAAATTCTTTTTTACATGGCCAAATGGCCAGGGCCTTGTCACTGACCACTGGTCTAGTGGCTAAGATTTGGCTCTCTTACTGCTACAGTAAATCTCAATCTCTGTCTGGGAACCAAAACCCTGCTTCAAGCCACTGCAGGGCGTGAGGCCACCCAAGGTCAAGGAGAGAAGCCTCAGAAGAAACCAGACTTGTCAACACCTTGATTTTGGACTTCTAGCCTCCAGATCTATGAGAAAATAAATTTCTATTGTTTAAACTGCCGAGTCTGTGGTATTTTGTTATGGCAACTCTAGTAAACTTTTATACTTACCACTAAACATTCTTCAAAACCTACTGTAATATCCTTTTGAAATATCCTAAAATAACTATTATGGTAAATTTACATTGTTCTTGAATTTTCACTATGATTAACTCCTCTACTGTACTCTGGAGAAATTTATGTCTGCTCTCAAGGTCAAGCCTGGTGATACACTCATGAATTCTCACTTTTGGTTCCATTATTTCTATTCTTCTCATAGAACACCAACTTTTTGTCAACGTCAAACAGATTATAATAAAATTAAGTGATTTCATTTTCTTTACATCAGTTACACTCCAGATGTGAGGATAAGCCCCATACCCTCTGTTAGAACTGAGAATTACTCTGAGCTCTTCCTTAGGTTAGGGAAGATATTCAGGTTTCCTGGACAAAAATTTAGGAAATGTCCTTGTCTTATAAGACACTGTGGTTACACTATTTCAGAGGGTATCATTTCTTGATTCCATTCCCAACTCTTAGGGGTTTGGTATCACAAAGTAAGAAATAAGCACTGGTAGAATCAGACACGACTGAAGCGACTTAGCAGCAGTAGCAGCGGCACAGATATCAGAAAGAGGAGCTGGCAATAATTCTCTACTCTGTAAAGAGTATTTAGCTTATTCTACCCATAACTTGGGGGCTTCCCAGGTGGCGCTAAAAGTAAAGAATCCGCCTCCCAATGCAGGAGATGAAAGAGATGTTGGTTTGATCCCTGGGTCAGGAGGATCCCTTGGAGGAGGAAATGACACCCCACTCCAGTATCCTTGCCTGGGAAATCCCTTGGACAGAGGAGCCTGGCAGGCTACAGCAAATGACTGAGTACCTACCCGTGACTCAGGTACTCAGGCTTCAGTATTTTCTGCCGTGAGAGGATCTTTGTGATATTGTGATGTGGTCTTTGCTTCCCTTCTGGCACTGCTGCTAAGTCACTTCAGTCGTGTCCGACTCTATGCAACCCCATAGACAGCAGCCCACCAGGCTCTCCCGTCCCTGGGATTCTCCAGGCAAGAATACTGGAGTGGGTTGCCATTTCCTTCTCCAATGCATGAAAGTGAAAAGTGAAAGTGAAGTCGCTCAGTCGTGTCCGACCCTCTGCGACCCCATGGACTGCAGCCTTCCAGGCTCCTCCGTCCATGGGATTTTCCAGGCAAGAGTACTGGAGTGGGGTGCCATTGCCTTCTGGCACAGAGATCCTAAAATCCTTGGAATTCTCTAAAAGAGGAGAGCAGTCAAGGTGTCTATTGTTATGTTAATATAATAAATGACCTAGCGGAAGAACGGGGGCTGGGTGCCAGAAGAAACAACTTTCAGTCCCACCCTCTGACCTTGGGGGAGGAGAAGATTCTGGAGGGTGAATCAATCACCAGTGGCCAATAATTTAATCAACTATGTCTGGGTAATGAAGCTGCCACAAAAATTCCAAAAGTGGGAATTCCCTGGCAGTCCAGTGGTTAGGATTCGGCACTTCACTGCTGGGGGCCTGGGTTCAATCCTTGGGCAGGGACTAAGATGCTTCAAGCTGTGTGGCATGGTCAAAAAGAAACAAACAAAAAATGAAACAATCCAAAAAGACAGGGTTTGAAGGGCTTCTGGGTCTGAGTGCTCTCAGAGAGGGCATGGATGGAATCTCCATGACCTTTCCTCATACCCTATGCATTTCTTTCATCTGGCTGTTCTTAAGTTACACTCTTTTATAATAAACTGGTAATCTAGTAAGTAAAATACTTCTCTGAGTTCTGTGAACTACTCTAGAAAGTAATTAAACTCATGGAGGGGTGTTTTGGAACCTCTACTCTATAACTGGCAATTCTGAAACACAGGTGACAATGTGAATTTGGAGTTGATGTCTGAGCTGGATGGGGCTCAGTCTTGTAGGACTGAGCCTGTGGGATCTGATGTTATCTCTAGGCGCATAGTGTCAGAATTGTGTTGAATTTAGGACACCCAGCTAGTGTCTGAGAATTGCTTGGTGGTGTGGTACCCACACGTGTTGTAATTGGGTACAGAATTAGTCTTGAATTAAATGTACCTGTCAAGCACAGTTAGGTCAGGAAAGGGGCCACCATAAGATGCAAAGGACAAAAGGAGGCTTATTATCATAGCTCTATCCGTAAGTGCGAGAATAGGGGCAGAATTCACCTCAGAGAGGGGTTGCAATTTTCATGGAGACTTCAAATCATATCTGTGGTGTATCAAGGACAAAAGAACAGAAAAAAACAAGGAGGGTCTTGGAATGCGGGAACAGAAAAAAACAGACCCTTATCCTCCTTGCCCTCCCCCATGTTGTAACTATTCAAGAATTTCAGGTCCTCCTGAGAGTATACCTGTCTCCCCTCCTACCCCATATAGGAAGAAGGTATTTGCCTTACTCTTCCCCCACCCAGTATATGTGCCTCATCCAATCAGCAAATGACCTGCAAGACCCCTATTTCACTCCTTGTACCCTGGCTATAAAAATGGACCAAGGACCCCATTCAATGTTGGCTCTCCCTCCCAGTATATGTGTCTCATCCAATCAGCAAATGACCCACAAGACCCCATCTCGCTCCTTGTACCCTGGCTATAAAAATGGACCAAGGACCCCTTTCAATGTTGGCTCTCCCTGATTATCAGGAAGCCCGACCGCTGTGCTAGCAGCAACTGCCCCCCCCCACTCTAATAAACTTTATTCTCCTTTCATTCTGCCTCACACCGGAAATTCTTTTCCAACCTGTGCACAAACCACGACAATATCCTCCTTCAACCTCTTCTGTTTAAGTCATATGAAGCATTTCCTATTATTGATCACTTCTTTCATTTTACCCACACAACAAAAAGAATTATTGAGCTTCTATTATGTCAGGCACTGCACTAAGATGTGAAAAGTCAAGGTCCCTGTCTTTTAGGAGTTCATAGTCTAGTGGAAAAGATGAGCATGTGAGCAGATAATCACAATGTACTGTAATAATGCTGCAATACAGTAAGTCCCCTACACATGAATGACTTCCATTCTGAGAGTGTGTTCATAAGCCTAGGTACCCAACTGACACTTGGCTACATAGTACTTTATACTACTTTTCACACAAATAATACATTAAAAGCAAACACAAAAAATGAAAACATTTTAAATCTTACAGTACCTTGAAAAGTACAATAATACAGTACAACAGCTGGTATACAGGGTCTAGCATCAAGTGAACTGGCAAGAAGAGTTACTGACTGGAGGAGGGAGAGGAGGTTGGAGATGGTAGAGCTGAAGGATCATTGGCAATAGGAGACGGAGGGAAAGCTGCAATTTCACACACACCCGACACTGATAGTATGCACATTCACATCTTTGAAATTTCATAACTTGAAGGTTCATATGTAGGGGACTTCAGTTCAGCTCAGTTCAGTCGCTCAGTCATGTCCTACTATTTGTGACCCCATGGACTGCAGCACACCAGACTTTCCCATCCATCACCAACTCCTGGAGCTTGCTCAAACTCATGTCCATCAAGTTGGTGATGCCATCCAACCATCTCTTCTTTTATTATTCCCCTTCTCCTCATTCCTTTAATCTTTCCCAGCATCAGGATCTTTTCAAATGACTCAGTTCTTCACATCAGGTGGCCAAAGTATTGGAGTTTCAGCTTCAACATCAGTCCTTCCAATGAATATTCAGGACTGATTTCCTTTAGGACTGACTGGTTTGATCTCTTTGCAGTCCAAAGGACTCTCAAGAGTCTTCTCTAACACCACAGTTCAAAGGCATCAATTCTTCAGTACTCAGCTTTCTTTACGGTCCAACTCTCACATCCATACATGACTACTGAAAAAACCATAGCTTTGACTGTATGGACCTTTGTCAGCAAAGTAATGTCTCTGCTTTCTAATATGCTGTCTAGGTTGGTCATAGCTTTTCTTCCAAGGAGCAAGCGTCTTTTAATTTCATGACTGCAGTCACCATCTGCATTGATTGTGGATCCTAAGAAAATAAAGTCTGTCACTCTTTCCATTGTTTCCCCATCTATTTCCCATTAAGTGATGGGACCAGATGATATATCTCAAAAGAAAGAACAATCCATAGTGTATTAGAGGAAAAGGACAGAGAAAAACCATCCAAGAAGAACTCACAGAAGAGGAGATAAAACTTCTCAAATAATCTACATGCATAGAATACTGATTCCAAACCAAGAAGGTGGGATTTAATGGTAATAAATACTTAAAAGTCATGTACTAAATTTAAAAACTTGACTTCAAAGGAATAAGATGGAGTGAACTGACTTAAAATGACATGAGGAAAACTTGGAAGCTCTAAGAGTCAACAATTTAAGTAAATTAATTTTCTACTACAGTATAACAAATTACCACAAATTTATCAGCTTAAAACAATCCCATTTATTATTTCATAGTTTCTATGGGTCAGGAGTCCCAGCACAGATAGGCTTAGTTCTCTGCTTAGGATCCTAGTGGGCTGAAATCAAGGTATAGGCCAAGGCTGGGGTCTCATCTGGAGCTTGGGATGCTCCTCCAAACTCACACAGTTGGCAGAATTCAGTTGTTGCGATTATGGGTCTGAGACTCTCAGCTCCTAGAGGCCACTAGCAGTTCCCTGCTACATGGCACTCGCCATAGGCAGTTTATTTCCTAGCAGTTTGCTTCTTTAAAGCTGTTAGGTTGGTGCAAATGTAATTGCAGTTTCACACAGTGAAATTTAAATCATTGTAACTAGTCTCAAACACATCTTCATTAATCAAAATAGGAACCATTAACAATCAACACATTTTTGCCAATGAGAAAAAGAGTTTGTTTATTCTTATAGCATAAAAATCCATGCTTCAGGATTCAATGAACTCTTGGAAAGTATTCTCTGAATCCTGCTAGTTGTGGAAGCATTTTCCTCACAAAAAGTCATGGAGATGCTTGAAGAAGTGGTAGTTGGTTGGAGAGAGGTCAGGTGAATTCGGCAGATGAGGTAAAAATTCATAACTCAGTTCATTCAATTTTTGAAGTGTTGGTTGTGTGACATGTGGTCAGAAATCATCGTGGAAAAGAATTAGGCTCCTCTTTCTATTGACCAATGCCAACTGCAGGCATTGCAGTTTTCAGTGCATCTCATTGATTTGCTGAGCATACTTCTCAGATGTAATGGTTTCGCCAGGATTCAGAAAGCTGTAGTGCATCAGATGGGCAGCAGACCACCAAACAGTGACCATGACCTTTTTATGGTGCAAGGCTGGCTTTGAGAAGTGCTTTGGAGTGTTTTCTCAGTTCAACCACTGAGCTAGTTGTCACTGGTTGTCATATACAATCCACTTTGCATGTCACAATCTGATCGAGAAATGGTTCGTTGTTGCTGCAAAGAATAAGAGAACATAACACTTCAAAATGATTTTTTTAAATTTTCGGTCAGCTCACAAGGCACCCACTTATTGAGCTTTTTCACCTTTCCAATTTGCTTCAAATGCTGAACAACCTTGGAATGGTTGCGGAGAAGGCAATGGCACCCCACTCTGGTACTCTTGCCTGGAAAATCCCATGGATGGAGGAGCCTGGCGGGCTGCAGTCCATGAGGTCGCTAAGAGTCGGACACAACTGAGCAACTTCACTTTCACTTTTCACTTTCATGCATTGGAGAAGGAAATGGCAATCCACTCCAGTGTTCTTGCCTGGAGAATCCCAGGGATGGTGGAGGCTGGTGGGCTGCCATCTATGGGGTCGCACAGAGTCGGGCACGACTGAAGCGACTTAGCAGCAGCAGCAGAATGGTTGACATTGAGTTCTTCGGCAACCTCTCATGTAGTTGTAAGAGGATCAACTTCAATGCTCTCAGTTTGTCATTGTCAGCTTCCAATGGCCAGCCACTGTGCTCATCTTGAAGGCTCTTGTCTCCTTTGCAAAACTTCTTGACCCACTGCTGCACTGTACATTCATTAACAGTTCCTGGGCCAAATGCATTGTTGATGTTGCAAGTTGTCTCTGGTGCTTTATGATCCATTTTGTATTCCAGTAAGAAAATTGCTCAAATTTGCTTTTTGTCCAACATCATTTCCATAGTTTATTTTTATTTATTTATTTTTAGTTCTACCAGTTTATTGCTACGAACCCATCACCCTCCACCCTCATGCACACATGCTCAGTCATGTAACCCCATGGACTGCAGCCCACCAGGCTCCTCTGTCCATGGACTTTTCCAGGCAAGAATACTGGAGTGGGTTGCCATTTCCTTCTCCATTTTTCCATAGTTTAAAACAAATATAAAATACATGGCAAATAATGTCATTAGCAAAAAAACATAAAGTGAGAAATGCACATTAAATGATGTATAATATAACCACGTTTATTTAAGAATGTATTCCAATATTAAATGGCAAAGTTCAACAATGCAAAACCACAATTACTTTTGCATCAACCTAATAGCAGGAGAGTTTCTCTCATTCTAATTTGCTAACATAGAGCCTTATATAACCTAACGTAATCATGAGAGTTGCATACCATCACCTTTTCCATATTTTATGGATTAGAATCTAGTGACAGGTTCTACCTGCACTCAAGGGGAGAGGATTATACATGGTATGACAAATTGGGGGTCATTTTAGGTATGTCCACCACAGTAAGGCAGGTACTAAATATTTTAAGAGAAGCAGAGTATTCATCTTGTTCATTCAAACAACATTTATATACAACCTACAATGAGCAAGGAAATATGTTAGGTACTAAAGATGCAGACATGAAGAAAACATTGTCTCTATTCTGTAGGACAAATAGGTAGCTATCTATAAATACGTAAGTTGGATTCATGGGTATATCTTGCACCAAAATAAGATAAAACAGGGCTTCCCTAGTGGCTCAGTGGTAAAGAATCTACCTGGCAATGCAGGAGACATGAATTTGAACCCTGGTCCGAGAAGATCCCACATGCTGCACAGCAGCTAAGCCTGTGTACTACAACTACTAAGCCTGTGCTCTAGAGCCTGGGAGCTGTAACTACTAAGCCCACATACTGCAACTACTGAAGCCCTCACACGCTAAAGCCTGTGCTCCACAACAAGAGAAGCCACTGAAATGAGAAGCCTGCAAATTGCAACTAGAGAGTAGCCCATGCAGCAGTGAAGACCCAGCACAGCCAAAAAGAAATACATAAAAATAAAAAAAATACTAACCCCCCCCAAATACAATAAAAGTAATTCCATATAGAAGAAAAACTTAAATATAAATTGAAACCATAACTAGCCATAACAGTACTAGGAAGAATCATAGACATCATTTTTTTTTTAATCTCAGAGGAAGAAGGGGAGATGCCCTTCTAAGTATGACTCAAACCTAGAAGTCACAAAAGAAAAGACTGAACAATTTGACTACATAAAAATAAAAGAAATCTTAAATAATAAAACCCCAAATAAAAAATTTAAACACAGGACATACTAAAGGAAACAATATGTAATTCATATGGCAAAAGACTTATTTTCTTAATATATAAAAATCTACAAATCAATAAAAAGACCATCATCCCAATTTTAAAATGACCAAAAGATAAAAATAGAGCACAGAAAAGCAAATGCCTGGCTCATAAGCATATTAAAAGATTCTTAACTTCACTCATAGCAGGAAAAAATTAATTAAAATTATATCTAAAATCAGTTTTCACATAAGGATAGGAAAGACCAAACATTTTGATAATATACTATGATGGCCAGAGTACTATGAAGAAATAGATACACTTTTATATTAGTGGTTGAAGCCCTCAACAGAGGTAACCTTGGGAACATCTATCAAAGCTATTTATGTTCATATTATTTCATCCAGCAATTGAAATGTATCTTACAGATATACTAGCATATGCATTCATGCATGCATGCTAAGTCGCTTCAGTCGTGCCCGACTCTTTGCGACCCCAGGACTATAGCCCACCAGGCTCCTCTGTTCATAGGATTCTCCAAGCAAGAATACTGGAGTGGGTTGCTGTGCCCTCCTCCAGAGGATCTTCCTAACTCAAGGATCAAACCCATGTCTCTTACATATCTTGCATTGTTAGGCGGATCTTTATTGACCTCTCTCCCCTTCCCTGGAGAAGGCAATGGCACCCCACTCCAGTGTTCTTGCCTGGAGAATCCCAGGGACGGGGGAGCCTGGTGGGCTGCCGTCTACCGGGTCTCACAGAGTTGGACACGACTGAAGCGACTTAGCAGCAGCAGCTCCCCTTCCCTGTCTCCTCTCCTTAACCCTTCCTATCTTTCCCCGTTTTTCTAGTTCCCCAGTCCTGTTTTTCTGGTTCCCCAGTCCTGGAAGCAGGAATCTGGTCAAAGGGCCCTCAGCCTGAGCTGAGGATTGGAGACTGATCACCTCCTCTTGGCAGAGAACTCGAATTCTGGTTCTGATTTCCGGTAGGGCCGAGTTCCAGTCCTCCCTTCTCCGGAGGCCCAGGGAAAAGTCCCATAAAGCCTGGGTATCTGTAGGTGGCAGGAGACATCTGTAAGGCCACCCCCTTTGCCCTCCTCTCCCACCTCCTCCCCCTTCTTCTTTCAACCTGGCTTCCTTTCCTCCCTTTGAAATCTTTGATGTTAGCACTTGGATCTAAAGTTCTGTGTCTCTATAGAAGGTTTTCTGAGAGACTGTATTCTTGTATTTAAGGGCTTCCCTGGTGGCGCAGAGGTTAAAGCGTCTGCCTGCAATGTGGGAGACCTGGGTTTGATCCCTGGGTCGGGAAGACCTCCTGGAGAAGGAAATGGCAACCCACTCCAGTATTCTTGCCTGGAGAATCCCATGGACAGAGGAACTTGGTGGGCTACAGTCCATGGGTTGCAAAGAGTCAGACACGACTGAGCGACTTAACTTTCACTTTCACTTTACCACTAGTACCACCTGGGAAGCCCTATTAGCATATACAAGCGGTTATTAATTGGAGCATTGTTTTTAAATAACCTGTTAACTAGTTAAATAAAGTATGGTCCGTTCAATGCAATGTAATAGAGTTATTTTAAAGAGGAAGGAGGTTCCATTTCCCAGTGGCAATGTGAAGAGCTGTGAAGATCCACTCCCAAATGAAGTACCCATAAGTGGTGAAAATTACTTTTAAGACACAGGCAGTGATTTAACACTCGCTGGAAACTGTCTTATGGGCATAGAGCAAACACAAAAACATTTATTCAAGAAAATCTAAATCTCAATAAGAAGAGTCTGTGACACTTGAGAAAAGACCCACAACCTCCCCCACCCCAGTTCAGCATGACTGAAGCTCCACTCCTGGCACACGTGGGCAAGAAAACAGAATATCCTCTTCTCTCAGGTCTCAGTCAGGGATTAAAGTATCTTTCCAGGAGGGGTAGGCCTTCAGGATTTCTCAATGACCCCTAGCTACAGTTCAGTTCAGTCGCTCAGTCGTGTCCAACTCTTTGTGACCCCATGAATTGCAGCACGCCAGGCCTCCCTGTCCATCACCAACTCCCGGAGTTCACTCAGATTCACGTCCATCGAGGCAGTGATGCCATCCAGCCATCTCATCCTCTGTCGTCCCCTTCTCCTCCTGCCCCCCAATCCCTCCCAGCATCAGAGTCTTTTCCAGTGAGTCAACTCTTCGCATGAGGTGGCCAAAGTACTGGAGTTTCAGCTTTAGCATCATTCCTTCCAAAGAAGTCCCAGGGCTGATCTCCTTCAGAATGGACTGGTTGGATCTCCTTGCAGTCCAAGGGACTCTCAAGAGTCTTCTCCAACACCACAGTTCAAAAGCATCAATTCTAAAAAAAAAAAAAAAAACAAACAAAAGCATCAATTCTTCAGTGCTCAGCCTTCTTCACAGTCCAACTCTCACATCCATACATGACCACAGGAAAAACCATAGCCTTGACTAGACAAACCTTTGTTGGCAAAGTAATGTCTCTGCTTTAGAATATGCTATCTAGGTTGGTCATAACTTTCCTTCCAAGGAGTAAGTGTCTTTTACTTTCATGGCTGCAATCACCATCTGCAGTGATTTTGGAGCCCCAAAAAATAAAGTCTGACACTGTTTCCACTGTTTCCCATATATTTGCCATGAAGTGATGGGACCAGATGCTATGATCTTCGTTTTCTGAATATTGAGCTCTAAGCCAAGTTTTTCACTCTCCTCTTTCACTTTCATCAAGAGGCTTTTTAGTTCCTCTTCACTTTCTGCCATAAGGGTGGTGTCATCTGCAATAAGACGACTATTATTTTAAAAAAACAAAAAATAGAAAATAACCAGTTTTGGTAAGAATATGAAGAAGTTTAAATCCTTGTGCCTTGCTGGTAGGAATGTAAAAACAGTACAATTGCTGTGGAAAACACTATGGTGATTCCTTAAAAAAAAAATTAAACATAGAATTATACTATATGATCCAGCAATTCCATTTCTGAGTTATTTACCCAAAAGAACTGAAGGCAGGGACTTGGGTAGGTATTTGTACACTTATGTTCATAGCAGTATTATTTACAATAGTCAAAACGTGGAACAACTCAAATGTCCACTGACAGATGAATGGATAAACAAACTGTGGTACATACATAAAATGGAATATTATACCACCTTAAAAAGGAAGGAAATATTGACACATGCTACAACTTAGATGAACCTTAAAGACATCACTCTAGGGGAAATAAGCCAGTCACAAAAGGGCAAATATAATACCATTTGTATGAGGTTCCTAGAGTAGTCAAATGAATAGAGATAGAGTAGAATGGTGGTTTCTGGGGTTGAGGAGACGTGGGAATGGAGAGTTATTATTTAACAGGTACAGAGCTTCAGCTGAAGAAGATGAAAAAGTTCTGGAAATGGGTAGTGGTTGTTCCACAACACTGTGATGTGCTTTATGCCACATAACCATACACTTTAAAATAGTTAAATTCATAGATTTTATGTTATATATATTTTGCCACAATAAAAAACAAGATAAGCAACTTTAAAATGGGCAAAGGATCTGAATAGACATTTCTCCAAGAACATATGCAAATGGTCAAAAGGAATATAACAAGATGCTCAACATCACTAGCCAGCAGAAAAATGTGAAGCAAAACTACAATAAGGTGACTTCCCTGGTGGTGCAGTGATTAAGATTCAGCACTGCAAGGGCCACAGGTTCAATCCCTGAAAAAAGACACACACAATAAGATACCACTTCATACCCACTAGGATGGCTGTGATCAAAATGACAGAAAATAACAAGTATTGGTGAAGATGTAGATTAATTGAAATCTTCATACACTGCTGGTGGGAATGTAAAATGGTACAGCCTTTGTAGAAAATAGTTTGGCAATTTCCCCAAAGATTAAACATAGAATCACTATATGACCAAGCAAATGTACACCTAAATATATACCCAAGAGAAATCAAAATGTATGTCCACAAAAACACTTGTGCACAAATATTGATAGCAGCATTATTTATAGTAGCCAAAAAATAGAAACAAATGTCCATCAATTGATGAATAGTAAAATAAAATGTGGTATGTCCATAGGTCCTTCCATCAATTGATGAATAGAAAAATAAAACATGGTATTGTTAGGGGAAGCACACTGACTGAAACCGCCCACCCTGGCCAGGCCCTTTAGTAACCATTCGCATGAGTTGTTTTATGACAGGAGATCCTGGTAAGGCATATGGAACTAATAAGCCACCACCAACCGGAAGAGTTCGGCAAAGGTCAAAAGGAGACACCACGTGTCAGTCTGCTTCCCAGAATTCCTCTCGCTAGCATCCATCTTGGCTGAGAGGTGCATGCGCCACCAGGAAAGACTCTGAATTAGAATGACTGGCCAAAGACCACCTGGAAACTAATCCCATCACCATAAAACCCAAGACTGCGAGCCAGGTGGCAGAGCTGTTCTCCTGGGTTCCCTTACCCTACTGCTCTCCACCCAGGTGTCCTTTGCCAATAAAATCTCTTGCTTTGTCAGCCAGCGTCTCCTTGGACAATTCTTTTCTGAGTGTTAGATAAGAGCCCACTCTTGGGACCCTGAAGGGGGGCCTCCCCCTTCCTACAACAGTATGTCCATACAATCAAATATTATTTATCACTATAAAGAAATGAAGTTCATGCTATAACATGAACCTTGAAAACTGTTTGCTAAGTAAAAGAAGCTAGTCACAAAAGACCACACATGGTTAAGATTCCCTTTATATTAAATATCTAGAATAGGCACATTTATAGATACAGAAAATAGATTAGTGGCTGCCAGGGCTGGGAGGGTTGAGAGGAAATGAGGGATGACTGCTAAACTCTGTGAATATAATAAAACCCATTTAAATAAGTGAACTATAAAAAAAAAATAAGTGAACTATATGTACATGAAATATAGCTGCATCAAGCTGCTTTTTTAAAAATATAGGTGAATTTTTTTTTAATAAGGGATATCTTTAGGTTTGTGGATGCATACAAACATGTATCTATCTAATAAATAGAATAGATTTAGATAACATACATAGATCTCCAATACATATGGTTATGTGAATAAAGACAGATGCAAGACAGCATATAAGATGACATCATTTCTCTAAAAAAGAAAAATTATATATAAATATATGTATATATATGCATAGCTGCTTATATATATATATATATATATATATATATATATATAGTTATCTCTACAGCTTTTCTCAACCACAGTTCAGAGATTAAAGCCCTATAGAAAAATTTTTTGTGTGAATATTCCTTTAATTTTCCCAAGAACAGCATGTAACTAATGCCATTCTAGATGTTTATTAATTACATACAATAGACACCCTAGGGCTGGGCTACAAAGGGACAACAGAAACTGAAAACCCTGGTTCCCACTGGGATGGGAATGGGAAGGAAGTTTTTCCTGGTATGCCCTTTTATAACTTTTGAATCTTGAACCAAAACATAAATAATAATAAAAATTTAAAATTAAGTTTGTCTAAGAAAAAAAGAATAATTGAGTTTAACTAAACCTGGATATAGAATTAATGAAGCATACCTTTTTCTCACAATACAGTAGATTCTAAAGCATGTTTACCTGCTGAGGGCAAGAATCTGTGATGAAGACAAAAAAGTTTAAGAGATAAGAAAGAAAAGTAATAATATTGGCCAAGTCAGGACTCTTTAAAGATGTGAGGGTATAGGACTTTCCACACGTGTAGAAGATAAGCTTTTCAAAAGGGAGGTAAACAGGAAAGGCTGAGCACAAATATAACTAGATTCTGAAGTAGAGGAGCTGGTATTTGGCTTCAATTTTCTTTATGAGGGGAGGCAAGAACATCTTCAGAATGGGAGGGAACTGAGATGGAGAAGGCAATGTGAGAAGAGAGGTGAGGAACGGTTTAAAATAGCATCTACTGGGAATGGGAGCAAAAGCTAGCTAGTAATAGTAAAAGGATTGCTGGGTCTTTGTGGTTCCTTTAGGGGACATTGTGAATTTCCCTTGGGGCTCCACATCTGAGGAGGCCTCTGCCAACTACATATTAAGTTCAGGTCAAGGCAACCAAGATGGGAAGTTTTCTGGAAACCTTGTCATATGAGGACTGGCTGAAGAAGCTAGAACTATTGAACTTAAAATGAACCTAAAATGGGCGGGTGGTAAAGGAGCCACGAACAATGGTCAAATGTGATGGTTTGCCACATTAAGAAAAGGGCAGAATTAGGAAATCTTCTAGTTTTAAGATACTGTGACTTGCTCCATACTATTGTTATCCTCTACCGCACAATTGCACTCATCTCACACGCTAGTAAAGTAATGCTCAAAATTCTCCAAGCCAGGCTTCAGCAATACGTGAACCGTGAACTTCCTGATGTTCAAGCTGGTTTTAGAAAAGGCAGAGGAACCAGAGATCAAATTGCCAACATCTGCTGGATCATGGAAAAAGCAAGAGAGTTCCAGAAAAACATCTATTTCTGCTTTATTGACTATGCCAAAGCCTTTGACTGTGTGCATCACAATAAACTGTGGAAAATTCTGAAAGAGATGGGAATACCAGAACACCTGATCTGCCTCTTGAGAAATTTGTATGCAGGTCAGGAAGCAACAGTTAGAACTGGACATGGAACAACAGACTGGTTCCAAATAGGAAAAGGAGTTCATCAAGGCTGTATATTGTCACCCTGTTTATTTAACTTATATGCAGAGTACATCATGAGAAACGCTGGGCTGGAAGAAACACAAGCTGGAAACAAGATTGCTGGGAGAAATATCAATAACCTCAGATATGCAGATGACACCACCCTTATGGCAGAAAGTGAAGAAGAACTAAAGAGCCTCTTGATGAAAGTGAAAGTGGAGAGTGAAAAAGTTGGCTTAAAGCTCAACATTCAGAAAATGAAGATCATGGCATCCGGTCCCACCACTTCATGGGAAATAGATGGGGAAACAGTGGAAACAGTGTCCACTTTATTTTTCTGGGCTCCAAAATCACTACAGATTGTGACTGCAGCCATGAAATTAAAAGATGTTTACTCCTTGGAAGGAAAGTTATGACCAACCTAGACAGCATATTCAAAAGCAGAGACATTACTTTGCCAACAAAGGTTTGTCTAGTCAAGGCTATGGTTTTTCCTGTGGTCATGTATGGATGTGAGAGTTGGACTGTGAAGAAGGCTGAGCACCGAAGAATTGATGCTTTTGAACTGTGGTGTTGGAGAAGACTCTTGAGAGTCCCTTGGACTGCAAGGAGATCCAACCAGTCCATTCTGAAGGAGATCAGCCCTGGGATTTCTTTGGAAGGAATGATGCTAAAGCTGAAACTCCAGTACTTTGGCCACCTCATGTGAAGAGTTGACTCGTTGGAAAAGACTCTGATGCTGGGAGGGATTGGGGGCAGGAGGAGAAGGGGACGACAGAGGATGAGATGGCTGGATGGCATCACTGACTCGATGGACATGAGTCTGGGCGAACTCCAGGAGTTGGTGATGGACAGGGAGGCCTGGCGTGCTGCAATTCATGGGGTCGCAAAGAGTTGGACACGACTAAGCGACTGATCTGATCTGATTGTTATCTTCCCAGACTATAAGCATTCACTGGTTGGTGAACGATTCTGCAAAAGGACTTAAAACAGATCACCACTGGAGTGATGGGGGTTAGAATGTAGTAGATTAAAGGGTGAATGAAAGGGGAGGAAAGTGAGACAATAAAAACAGACTGTTCTTTTTAAAAGCAGGGTTATGAAGGAAAAGAGAAAAATAAATTGAGCTAAAGAAAAATGCAGAATTTATGAAAGGAACAATGATAGCAACTAATACCATTTAATTGATCAAAAACTGCACTTTTCTTCATGCTTTTAGCATTTTTAAAATCGACGTGCAGTTTATAACTAATGGAATCTCACAATTACTGTTGGCCAGGAGAATACCCTGGAGAAGGAAATGGCAACCCACTCCAGTACTCTTGCCTGGAGAATCCCATGGACGGAGGAGCCTGGTAGGCTACAGTCCACGGGGTCGCAAAGAGTCAGACACGACTGAGCGATTTCACTTTCACTTTCAGGCAGCAGTTATGATGTAACTGTCATTGTCTGACACCTTCTGGTAAGATCAAGAAAGCACCAGCATCAAAACTTGCAAAATGGATGCAGCAACATGGAAGAAAACCTTGGATGGACAAAAGTAGAACACTTCGCCTACACCCCTCCCCCCACTCCCCTGTCACCACCAGAAATAATACATTTCTAATGTTGTTAATGACAAAGAATAATATTATGTAGAAAATTCAGAACATATTGACTGAGCCAAAAAGTAATTCAGAAGAGTCAGATTCCAAATGTGAAGATGTTTTAAAAATACCTTAACCAATTTATTTCATTTCAGAGTTCTTGGTAGCATATATAAAAGAGTTATATATGATAAAAATCCTTTTCTAAACAAGTCTTAAAGAACACTCCCAATAATTATAAAATATAAATTATAAAAGCTAAAATGCATTGTGTTATTTAATTGGCTGTATTTTTCCTTCTTTTTGTTTATTTTTTTTAATTGAAGTATAGTTGATTTAAGGGAGCATTTTGTCCAAAGATGGGCACAATAAAGGATAAAAATGGTAGAGATCTAGTAGATGCTGAAGAAATCAAGAAGAGGTGTAAAGAATACATGGAAGAACTGTATAAAAAAGATCTTAATGAACCGGATTACTATGATGGTGTGGTTAGTCACCCAGAGCCAGACATTCTGGAGTGCTAAGTTAAGTGGGCCTTAAGAAGCACTGCTGTTAATAAAGCTAGTGAATGCAATGAAATTCCAGCAAAACTATTCAAATCCCTAAAGTATGATGCCATCAAGATTTTACATCCATTATCTCAGCAAATCTGGAAGACCCAGTAGTGGCAACAAGACTGGACAAGGTCAATCCTCATCCCGATTCCCAAGAAGGGTAGTACCAAAGAATGTGCTAACCATCAGACAATTGCACTCATCTCCCATGCTAGTAAGGTCGTGCTTAAAATCTTGCATGTTAGGCTTCAGCATTATTCGAAACAAGAACTTCCAGATGTCCAAGCTGGGTTTAGAAAAGGAAGAGGAACTAGAGATCAAATTGCCAACATCCTCTGGATTATAGAGAAACCAAGAGAATTTCAGAAAAACATCTATCTCTGTTGCATCAACTATGCTAAAGCCTTTGACTGTATGGATCATGAAAAACTGTGGAAAGCTCTTAGAGAGATGGGAATACTAGACCATCTTACTTGTCTCCTGAAAAACCTGTATGCAGGTCAAGAAGCAACAGTTAGAACCCTGTGTGGAACAACTGATTGGTTCAAGATCGAGAAAGGAATACAACAGGGCTGTCCGCTATCACCCTGTTTTTTAATCCTATACGCTGAGCACATGATGAGAAGTGCCAGGCTGGATGAGTTACAAGCTGGAATCAAGATAGGTGGGAGAAGCATCAATAACCTCAGATATGCGGATGATACCACTCTAATGGCAGAAAGTGAAGAGGAACTAAAGAGCCTCTTGATGAGGGTAAAGGAGGCAAGTGAAAGAACTGGCTTAAGACTAAATATTTAAAAAACTAAGATCATGGCATCTGGCCCCATTACTCCATGGCAAATAGAAGGGACAAAGTGGAAGCAGTGACAGATTTCCTGTTTTGGGGCTCCAAAATCACGGTGGACAGTGACTGCAGCCATGAAATCAGAAGACAACTGCTTCTTGGCAGGAAAGCGATGACAAACCTAGACAGTGTGTTGAAAAGCAGAGACATTACTCTGCTGACAAAGGTCCATATAGTCAAGGCTATGGTCTTCCCAGTGGTCACATATGGTTGTGAGAGCTTGACCATAATACAGAAGACAGAAGGCCAAAGAATTGACGCCTTCAAACTGTGGTGCTAGAGAAGACTCCTGAAAGTCCCTTGGACAGCAAGATCAAACCAGTCAATCTTAAGGGAGATCAACCCTGAATATTCACTGGAAGGACTGATACTGAAGCTGAAGCTCCAGTATTTTGGTCATCCAGTGCAAACAAATGGTTCATTGGAAAAGTCCCTGATGCTGGGAAAGATTGAGGGCAGGAGGAAAAGAGGGCATCAGAGGATGAGATGGCTGGACAGCATCACCAATGCAATGAACATGAACTTGGGCAAACTCTGGGAGATGATGAGGGTCAGGGAGGCCTGGTGTGCTGAAGACCATGGGGTTGCAATGAGTCAGACAGGACTGGATGACTGAACAAAAACATAGTTGATTTACAATGTTGTGTTAGTTTCTGGTGTACAGCAAAGTGAATTTTTTTTCTTTCTTACTAGTGCATAAAACAAGAGAATATATTATAGTCAATGATGTTTCAGATTAGATGAAATCCAAATTCTCTATCTTGAGTAGTACCTATTAGAGTGGACTTCCCCAGTGGCTCAGCAGTAAAGAATCCACCTGCAATGCAGGAGAAACAGAGACATTGGTTTGATCCCTGGGTTGGGAAGATCCCCTGGAGACGGAAATGGCAACCCACTCCAGTATTCTTGCCTGGGAAGTCCCATGGATAGAGGGGCCTGTTGAGCTACAGTACATGGGGTCACAAAGAGTCAGACACAACTGAGCAATTGAGCACATATGCACCTATTAGAGTACTATATGATTAGGTGCAAAAAAAATGCTTATTTATTGGGCATTAAAAATGTATTCATTCATTCATTCAAGAAATAGTTACTGAGAGTTTACTACATGCCAGGGAATGGACAATGGATATAGAATGGTGAATAAGACAGATATTGTCTTCACTCTCATTGAGCTTAGTTGCTAGATAAGACAGCAGTTCCCAAACTGGTCCCTCAAAGTCAGCTCCTTAAGACAGTCCAAGAAAAAACAATAGCTCTGTGATCAGATTAGTTTGGGAAATGTTGCACACCAAATTCACTTCTTCACAATGTACATTATCACACTAAAGGTTTTTTAAAATCCTGTGGTAAAGAAGCTTTTGTTTCACTCTGCACACCCCAAATGTATTATGTAAACCTAGAGTCAGAATTGTGATGCATAATATAAAAAGAACTCCCACAAATCGACTTGAAAAAGACAAACAATATGGGCAAAGGACATCA
This sequence comes from Bos taurus, assembly GCF_002263795.3. Taxonomy (NCBI): domain Eukaryota; kingdom Metazoa; phylum Chordata; class Mammalia; order Artiodactyla; family Bovidae; genus Bos; species Bos taurus. The sequence goes on along the minus strand of NC_037357.1, from coordinate 79,678,891 downwards.
GCAGGCAACTCACAGAGGAAACTGGTTAATGAAAAATGCATCCAAAAAATGCTTAACCTCACTCATGTTTAAAAAACACAAATTAAAATAATGAGAGGACAGACTTCTGCTCATTTGAATGGCAAAATGGGAAAAGATAAATGATAAATAGTTTTTCAATAGTGTTGTGAAAGCAGGATCCTCTATGACCCACCTCCCAGAGTAATGGAAATAAAAGCAAAAATAAACAAATGGGACCTAACTAAAATTAAAAGCTTTTGCACAATGAAGGAAATGATAAGCAAGGTGAAAAAACAGCCTTCAGAATGGGAGAAAATAATAGCAAACGAAGGAACTGACAAAGAATTAATCTCAAAAATATACAAGCAGCTCCTGCAGCTCAATTCCAGAAAAATAAATGACCCAATTAAAAAATGGGCCAAAGAACTAAACAGACATTTTTCCAAAGAAGACATACAGATGGCTAACAAACACATGAAAAGATGTTCAACATCACTCATTATCAGAGAAATTAAAATCAAAACAACGAGGTACCATCTCATGTCGGTCAGAATGGCTACTATCCAAAAGTCTACAAACAATAAATGCTGGAGAGGGTGCAGAGAAAAAGGAACCATCTTACACTGTTGGTGGGAATGCAAACTAGTACAGCCACTATGGAGAACAGTGTGAGTGAAGTGAAGTCGCTCATTCGTGTCTGACTCTTTGCGACCCCATGGACTGTAGCCTACCAAGCTCCTCTGTCCATGGGATTTTCCAGGCAATAGTACTGGAGTGAATTGCCATTTCCTTCTCCAGGGGAACTTCCCGACCCAGGGATCGAACCTGGGTCTCCTGCACTGTAGACAGACGCTTTGGAGAACAGTGTGGAGATTCCTTAAAAAACTGGAAACAGAACTGCCAAATGACCCACCAATCCCACCGCTGGGCATACACACAGAGGAAACCAGAATCGAAAGAGACACATGTACTCCAATGTTCATCTCAGCACTGTTTATAATAGCCAGGACATGGAAGCAACCTAGATGTCCATCAGCAGATGAATGGATAAGAAAGCTGTGGTACATATACACAATGGAATATTACTCAGCTACTAAAAAGAACACATTTGAATCGGTTCTAACGAGGTGGATGAAACTGGAGCCTATTATACAGAGTGAAGCAAGTCAGAAAGAAAAACACCAATACAGTATACTAATGCATATATATGGAATTGGTAACGATGACCCTATATGCAAGACAGCAAAAGAGACACAGATGTAAAGAACAGTCTTTTGGACTCTGTGGGAGAAGGCGAGGGTGGGATGATTTGAGAGGGTAGCGTTGAAACGTGTATATTATCATATGTGAAGCAGATCACTGGTCCAGGTTCGATGCATGAGACAGGGTGCTCAGGGCTGGTCACTGGGATGACCCTGCAGGATGGGATGGGGAGGGAGGTAGGAGGGGGATTCTGGATGGGGAACACATGTGTGCCCGTGGCTGATTCATGTTGATGTTTGGCAAAAACCACTAAAAAAATTAATAAATAGTATTGTGAAGATGTATGGGGAAAATACTCTTATTCACTGGTAGTTGGAGAGTGATGTGGGTCTATGTTTTAAGAGCACAGTTAGGCAATATCTACCAAATTTACTTCTGGCCAAGTCCCTTCACTGTTCACTTGAAACTCTCACAACATTGTTAATTGGCTGTACCCCAATATAAAATGTTTTCAGTGTTTAAAAAGATAAAATTTAAAGAGAAAAAAGTACTTGCCCAAAGATGTATGCACAAAGGATGTCTACTATAGCATTGTCTGAATAGTGGAAAACTGGAAAGAACCCAAATGTCCATCAATTGGACATTTAATAAACTATATTACATCCACACAAAGGTCCACCATGAAGCCATTATAAAGATAAGAGAGTTCTAACTGAAGATGTCTGACTAAAGATATGTGCTTATCTCCTCCCTTTTGACATTCATTAAAATGGTAATAAAGGAATAAGCCCTTAACAGTGGAAAAAAATGGGCTTAACAAATTTCTGGAAGATTGGAAATGTGTCAACTGATGAAACAGAATGGAACAAGCCAATGGACCTGGCAGAATTCCAAAAAAGCTCCCATTTCAGAGCTGGCAAGTATTCAAGGTCAAAAGAAGAAGGGAATCTGAAAACTGTGGATTGAATTAAAAGTCTGTCTATGAAACAAATGTCCCCATTGGCTCCCCATGATCTTCTCACCCATCATCCCCAAATTCTGCATAGTTAACCCAATTCTTACCTCCCAGCAAAAAAAAAAAAAAAAAAGGAATTAAAAGAAAGAAAGCAAAAAAAAAGAGAGGAATTTGAAAGAAAAGAAAAAAGAAAAAAAAAAAGATGAGGACTCAGTAGAAATAGAATAAACATGTGGAGAAAACTGAAGGGTAGTATAGGTGTTGGTGCCCAAGAACAAATGAAAACTCCTCTTAATCCAGTATCTGGGGTCCCCCAGCCTAAAGTCAACTTCCAAACACAAGTCTAAAGAGAAGGTTGTTAGGCACAAGTCCTGATCAGCTACACAGACATCTAGTCCAATCCCCTATTTAGAGAACTATAAGAAAATGGATCTACATATATCAACTATATCAATTACCTATCATTTCATTTATAAATATGAAAAGACAGCCAAAGACCATCAGAAATATGAAGAAAAATAGCATGATGAAAAGAAAGGTCAAGATAAACAAGCAGAATTAATCTCAGAGGAAACAGATAATTCAAAGAAGATTTTAAGGGTTTACTAAGATCAAAGGGGAAAAAAGACCCATACTTAAGACACTATATCATTTTATATGTCAGAAATAAAGAAAAATGATAATACTTCCAGAAAGAAAAAGCAGGCTACCTATCAAGAAACAAAAATCAGTTTTATCATTAGCAACACCAAATGCTAGAGTAACACTCGAAAATTCTGAGGGAAAATTATTAAATTAAATTAAAAATCTAGCCAAATCACCAATCAAGTATGAATACAAAAAAGATATTTTCAGAAATGTAAAGACTCAAAGAATACTTTCTGCAGAGCCTTTCTTAGTTTGTTATTCTAAAGTGTACTTCAACAAAACCAGGGTAAATCCCAGAAAGAAAAAGACATGAGAAACAAGAAATAAAAGACTTAATTCATCAATCCAGTGACAAAACCCCTCCAGGATGACAACTGTGAAGCAGGCCTAGAAAGCAGTCAGTCCAATTTAGAATAAGAAACCAGCATGCTACAGAAAGAAGGTCTTCAAAAAGAAGCAACTTGATTCTAAGTGATGGATAGATTAAGAAGCTAGAAAATATTAATGATTAGAAGAAGTGATATCTTTCCTCAAAATCAAAATATAAAAGACAATTAGAAACTCCAAGAAAAACAAACAAAAACTATACCAGAAAATAATGATAAAAATATGAAGCAAAATTTCCATTCCTGGTTATATGGTAGACTAGGTACTTGAACCAATCTTCCAACAGAAAACCACTTAAAGAGACTGGATAAAACAGAAAGAACTCTGTTAAAAGCATCCAAAAACTGGTATGATAAAAAAGTATTAATAAGATAAAATAAAAGGGAACCCGTATAGACATGTGATACACTGAAGCTACTTTGCCCTGGGAATATCTACAAAACCTGGTGACCTTTGTGGATTCCTAGATCCCTCCAAGGTGGGGAAAAGCCTTCTTCCTGTACCCCTGGAATTTAGCTGAATCCTGAAAGGGCCACAACCCTAAGTAAGTGCAAATTAGAAAGTAATCTCACCAAACCCTACTTCCTCAGCTCCAGGGAACTGAAAAAAAAATTGCCTTGGTTCTCTATTATAGAAGGGAGAATCAAGTGCTTGAGAAACTGAACAAAAAGCTGGGCCTTGCTCAAGTTTATAGCTGAAATACACGCCATCTGGTGGTAAACACACACACACACACATAAAACCTTGATTTAGTTTACAGTCCTAGATATTGCTCCTAAGTACCTAGCAGAAGCAAACACAGAAACTTTCTGAAAGAATGTTCTTTCACCCTACTACTCAAAAAATTCCCACAAATAATTTCCTAAGGAAAATGAGCAGCTCACTGTTAAAAATGAGTAAAACACACTTTTCTCTCACTAGAAAGGTAATTTTTCTCATTTATTGAAAATACCAATTTTGACAAGAATGTGGAGTAATCTGAACACTGATAATTACTAATGGCAGTGTTAAATTGATATAAGCAATTTGGAAAACTATTTGGCAGTATCTAAAGCATACATCTACTTTACAACTCAGCAATTATACTTCTTAGGTAAAAATTCAACAGAAATTAATGTATATATCCATCAGAAGACATGTATAAGAATATCCATAGCAGCTTTATTCATAAAAGTCAAACATTATAAATCCATCAACAGGAGAATAAATGAATAAACAGTGGCATATCCATACAAAGGAATATACTTTGCATTAAAATGAAACAAACTTGATACAGGCAACAACATGATAGAATTTCATTATACTGAGCGAAAGAATCCAGACACAAAAAACTACATACTGTTGATACCATTTATATGCCATTCTGGAAAAACAAATCTACAGTAATGGAAAGCAAATAAATGATTGTCTGATGCCATGAGTAAGAAGGATTGACTGGAAAGGAGCACAAGAGAACTTTCTGGGATGATAAAAATGTTCTCTCTTGAAGGAGGTGGTAAGTTACACAGGTGTATTTATTTGCCAAAACTCATCAAACTATACATGTAAAATAGGCATATTGTATTATATTTTATTATATGTAAATGATGTTTCAGAAAGTTGATTAAAACTTTTAAAACATAAAAATGAGAGATATAATAATTGCAATTAAAACTTAATGTACAGGGTGATTTCTGGAAGGTGATAAGGTAGCAGTTTTTCAATTGCCCCAAGTTCCTCTATAAAAAGAGAAAATAGGATAGCAAACCCAAAACCCATGGACAATATCCGCAACAAAAATAGGTAATAAGATACCCCTGTGAATCCCAAAATATGAGGAAAGGGGACAAATTACCAGCACCTATAAGACATATATGGATTTCAGCAAAAGGAAGCAGAGGGAAGCAATGGGGCATCCAACAGACCAGAGAATCCCCAAATAGCTAGTTACTCAGTGGAAAGTTCAGAGGGCCAGTTTAAGGAGAGCAGTTAAAACTGAGAGAGGTTTTGCATATGCTTATAGCAGGGCAGTGGTAAGACCTAAAGAAGCTGGAACAATCTGGGCCTGGGGTAGAGTGAGCCCCGAACTCTCAAAACCAACCAGCTAAAGGTCCATTCTAGGACAAAGCCCACACTGAGGAGAAACTTCTGGGAGTAGAATCCAAATTAGGCAGTGCAGCAAGAGAAGGTCCAGATGAAAATAGGAGAGCACCATATCATTTGTTTTAATGTTACACAAAAGCAACACAAGAGGGCGCTCAAAAGCCATGAAATTAAAAAAATACTCAATCTAAATTTCTTTTAAAATTAAAACCTTTTCATGTAAAAATGAGCAACAGAAAAGGATCAAGGTTTATTACAATGAAACAATAAGGCTAATAATATCCCTTGACAACAAAATCATGGTAGATAAATAACACTACAAAATATGAAAACTATAAACCAACTGTTTTAGAGCAAGTAAAAGGACATTAAGGAAATTATACAAGATGTGAAACAACAATATAAATCAAAATTAGAAAAACTCAAAAGTTATGTGACAGAAGTAAGGAAAGAATTGCAAATAAAAGAAAAAATCAGAAATGAATTCTAAACTAGAAGAAGCACAAGAGCAAATAAACTCAACACACAATTCCTTAAGAGAAAAAGAAAATAAATAGAAGAAAAAAATTAAAACTAAAAAAAAGAGATAGAATCTGAGAAAAAGTGATAAATTCAGAAGTTAGAGAAAAGTCAACATACATAGAAGAAAACCAAAACAAGGGGAAAAGAATGAATAATAAAGACTCTAAGAAAGTTTTCCTAAAATAACTTTCAACAGACTTGAAAAAAAAATTAAGAAGGGAATTTGTGAAACTGAGAAAATTAACCCAAGATGATCATATCATAGTAAAACTACTGGACTTTAAAGAAAAAAAATCTTATGTATCCTAGTAAAGAGAACAAGGGAAAGAAAATCAGCCAGTTATCAGATGTATTGACAGCAATGGTTTATGCCAGAAGAAAATAAATTTACATGTTCAAGATATACAGGAAAGAAAATGTGGGCTAAGGTTTATCTCTAGCCAAACTGACTGGTGTGGGCTGAATCGTGTACTTCCCTCCCCACTTGTAGTGTTCTTATGCTGAAACCCAGTATCTCAGAATGTGAACTGTATTTCGAGACAGGACTTTTCAAGGTGATAAAGTTAAAATGGGACCATTTTTAGGGTGGGCTGTAATTCAGTCCCACTGTCATCATAAGAGGAAATGTGAAGACCCAGAGAGAAACCAGGAATGAATATGCACACAGAAAAGATTATGCAAGGACACAGTAAGAAGGTGGCCATCTGCAAGCTGAGGAGAAAGGCCTGAGAAAATCAAGCTTGCCAACACCTAGATTTTGGACTTCAAGCCTACAGAACTGTGAAAAAATGAATTTCTGTTGTTTAATTCATCCAGTCTGTGATATTTTGTTACAGCAACCCTAGCTAACTAATACACTGACTTTCTAGATTAGAGGCTACAAACTACTATCAACATGTAATCATTCAAGAAAGATTGGTTTTGTGACCCCCTACCTGAGGAATCTACCAGAGAAAAAACTTCAGAAAACCAAAATAACTAGAAAGACATTGACATGAGGACTGGCGTGTGCTCCGTAGCTCAGTCATATCCGACTCTTTGTGATCCCATGGACTGTAGCCCACCAGGCTCCTCTCCTGAGGAGGATTCTCCAGGCAAGAGTACTGGAGTAGGTTGCCATGCCCTCTTCCAGGGGATCGTCCCAACTCAGGGATCGAGCACAGGTCTCCCACATTGCAGGCAGATTCTTCACTATCTGAGTCACCAGGGCGGCCCAAGAATACTGGAGTGGGTAGCCTATCCCTTCTCCAGGGGAATTTTCCAATCTAGGTATCAAACCAGGGTCTCCTGCATTGCAGGCGGATTCTTCACTAGCTGAGCTACCAGGGAAGCACATAAGGACAGAGAGTGAGCATTAAATAAATAACAAACACACATACACACACATGTAGAACTAAGATTCAATGAAGGTTCTAAGTAAAAGTATAGTATATAATTGCTACTAAAGGGAGGGAAATGGAGAGATGACATGCAGAAATGTTTAATTGTTTTCATTATTATATAGGTGGTGGTAGTATTAATACTGCCATTTTGAGACAGTTGTGTATGTTAGTGGGATAAAGCAAATGAGTAATTATGTGATATTCTATTATTCCCTATATCTATGGGAACCATAGTGGGCCTTAGGAAACATTACTAGGACCAAAGCTAATGGAGGTGATAGAATTCCAGCTGAGCTATTTCAAATCCTAAAAGATGATGCTGTTAAAGTGCTGCACTCAATATATCAGCAAATTTGGAAAACTCAGCAGTGGCCACAGGACTGAAAAAAGTCAGTTTTCATTCCAATCCCAAAGAAAGGCAATGCTAAAGAATTTTCAAACTACGATACAATTGCACTCATTTCACATGCTAGTAAGGTAATGTTCAAAATCCTTCAAGCCAGGCTTCAGCAGTATGTGAATCAAAAACTTCCAGATGTACAAGCTGGATTTAGAAAAGGCAGAGAAACCAGAGATCAAATTGCCAACATTTGTTGGATCATAGAGAAAGCAAGGGAATTCCAGAGAAACATCAACTTCTGCTTCATTGACTACACTAAAGCCTTTGTGTGGATCAAAAAAAACTGGAAAATTCTTAAAGAGATGGGAATACCAGACCATGTTACCTGTCTCCTGAAAAACTTGTAGGCAGGTCAAGAAGCAACAGTTAGAAGCAGACATGGAACAATGAACTGGTTCAAAACTGGGAAAGGAGTTCATCAAGGCTGTGTATTGCCACCCTGCTTATTTAACTTACATGCAGAGTTGTTGCCATTCAGTTGCTCAGTCATGTCCAACTCTTTATGACCCCATGAACTGGAGCACCCCAGGCTTCCCTGTCCCAAACTCATGTCCATTGAGTTGGTGATGCCATCCAACCATCTCATCTTCTGTTGTCCCCTTCTCCTCCTGCCCTCAATCTTTCCCAGCATGAGAATCTTTTCCAATGAATTGCTTTTCGCATCAGGTGGCCAAAGTATTGGAGCTTCAGCTTCAGCATCAGTCCTTCCAATGAATATTCAGGGTTATTTTCCTTTAGAATTGACTGGTTTGATATGCTTGCTGTCCAAGGGACTTTCAAGAGTCTTGAGCACCACAGTTCAAAAGCATCAATTCTTTGGTGCTCAGCCTTCTTTATGGTCCAACTCTCACATCACTCTCCTCAGGCTGGATGAATCACAAGTTGGAATCAAAATTGCTGGGAGAAATATCAGCAATCTCAGATATGCAGATGATACCACCCTTATGGCAGAAAGCAGAGAGGAACTAAAGAGCCTCTAAATGAAAGTGAAAGAGGAGAACAGTGTGGAGATTCCTTAAAAAAACTGGAAATAGAACTGCCATAAGACCCAGCAATCCCACTGCTGGGCATACACACTGAGGAAACCAGAATTGAAAGAGACGTGTGTACTCCATCTCTTTCAGAATTTTCTAGAATTTATTGTGTGGAAAATTCTGAAAGAGATGGGAATACGACCACCTGACCTGCCTCTTGAGAAATCTGTATGCAGGTCAGGAAGCAACAGTTAGAACTGTGCATGGAACAACAGACTGGTTCCAAATAGGAAAAGGAGTACGTCAAGGCTATATATTGTCACCCTGCTTATTTAACTTATATCCAGAGTATATCATGAGAAACTCTGGGCTGGAAGATGCACAAGCTGGAATCAAGATTGCCGGGAGAAATATCAATAACCTCAGACATGCAGATGACACCACCCTTATGGCAGAAAGTGAAGAGGAACTAAAAAGCCTCTTGATGAACATGAAAGAGGAGAGTAAAAAGGTTGGCTTAAAGCTCAACATTCAGAAAATGAAGATCATGGCATCTGGTCCCATCACTTCATGGGAAATAGATGGGAAACAGTGGAAACAGTGTCAGCCTCTATATTTTTGGGCTCCAAAATCACTACAGATGGTGACTGCAGCCATGAAATTAAAAGACGCTTACTCCTTGGAAGAAAAGTTATGACCAACCTAGATAGCATATTGCAGGGCAGAGACATTACTTTGCCAACAAAGGTCCGTCTAGTCAAGGCTATGGTTTTTCCAGTGGCCATGTATGGATGTGAGAGTTGGACTGTGAAGAAGGCTGAGCACCAAAGAATTGATGGTTTTGAACTGTGGTGTTGGAGAAGACTCTTGAGAGTCCCTTGGACTGCAAGGAGATCCAACCAGTCCACCCTAAAGGAGATCAGTCCTGGATGTTCTTTGGAAGGAATGATGCTAAAGCTGAAACTCCAGTACTTTGGTCACCTCATGTAAAGAGCTGACTCATTGGAAAAGACTCTGATGCTGGGAGGGATTAGGGGCAGGAGGAGAAGGGGATGACAGAGGATGAGATGGCTGGATGGCATCACTGACTCTATGGATGTGAGTCTGAGTGAACTCCGGGAGTTGGTGATGGACAGGGAGGCCTGGCGTGCTGTCGCAAAGAGTCAGACATGACTGAGCGACTGAACTGACTGTGTACCCCAATGTTCATCGCAGCACTGTTTACAATAGCTAGAACATGGAAGCAACCTAGATGTCCATCAGCAGACAAATGGATAAGAAAGCTGTGGTACATATACACAGTGGGATATTACTCAGCTATTAAAAAGAACACATTAGAATCAGTTCTAATGAGGTGGATAAAACTGGAGCCTATTATACAGAGTGAAATAAGTCAGAAAGAAAAACACCAATACAACATATTAACGAATATATATGGAATTTAGAAAGGGTAACAATGACCCTATATGTGAGACAGCAAAAGAGACACAGATATAAAGAACAGACTTTTGGACTCTGTGGGAGAAGGTAAGGATGGATGATTTGAGAGAATAGCATTGAAACATGTATATTACCATATGTGAAATAGATGGCCAGTCCAGGTTCGATGCATGAGACTGGCTGCTCAGGGCCGGTGCACTGGGATGACCCTGAGGGATGGGAGCGAAGAGGGAGGAGGGTTCAGGATGGGGGACACATGTATACCATGGCTGATTCATGCCAATGTATGGCAAAAAACACCACAATATTGTAAAGTAATTAGTCTCCAATTAAAATAAACAAATTAATTTTTTTTAAGTGAAAGAGGAGAGTGAAAAAGTTGGCTTAAAACTCACCATTCAGAAAATTGAGATCATGGCACTTGGTCTGATCATTTCATGGCAAATAGATGGGGAAAAAGTGGAAACAGTGATAAATTTTATTTTCTTGGGCTCCAGGATCACTGAGGATGGTGATTGCAGCCATGAAATTAAAAGATGCTTGCTTCTTGGAAGAAAAGCTATGACAAACTGAGACAGCGTATTAAAAAGTAGAGACATCACTTTGCAAAACAAAGGTCCATATAGTTAAAGCTATGGTTTTTCCAATAGTTAGTTAGTGTTAGTCACTCAGTCATGCCCGACTCTTTGCGACCCCATGGACTACAGCCCACCAGGCTCCTCTGTCCATGAGATTTTCCAGGCAAGGATGGAGTGGGTTGCCATTTCCTTCTCCAGGGGATCTTCCCAACCCAGGGATAGAACCCGGGTCTCCTGCACTGCAGGCAGATTCTTTACTGACTGAGCTACAAATAGACATGTACAGATGTGAGAGTTGGTCCATAAAGAAGGCTGAGCATTGAAGAATTGATGCTTTCGAACTGTGGTGCTGGAGAAGACTCTTGCGAGTCCCTTGGACAGCAATGAAATCAAACCAGTCAATCCTAAAGGAAATCAACTCTGAATATTCATTGGAAGGACTGATGCTGAAGCTCCAATAATTTGGCCACCTGATTCGAAGAGCCAGCTCATTGGAAAAGACTCTGATGCTGGGAAAGATTGAGGGCACAAGGAGAAGGGGTGACAGAGAATGAGATGGTTGGATGGCATCACCGACTCAATGGACATGAGTTTGAGCAAACTTCAGGGGACAGTGAAGGACAGGGAAGCCTGGGGTGCTGCAGATCATCGCATCACAAAGAGTCAGACACAACTTGGCAACTAAACAACAACAATGGGAACCAAGATTCTCAAGTTTGAAAGAAAGGAGATTCAAATACAACATAGGAGTTAAGTAAAATCCCATAGGCTTGACTTTGAATTAAAGTATCTGTGGGAACTCATGAGGCATTTTTTCTTAAAAGGCTTAGAAACAGTGACCAGCCCTGTACCTATGAGCACTGCTAGCATCTAGACTGTGACCTTAAAATACCTTTTTCCACTAAAGAGAAAACAGGGCCTTTTGGAGAAGTGGCTGATTCCAGATTTGGGACAGGAAATGTACATGGTGTCTGAGATATCAAATATATTCAAATCCATGAGTTCAAAATGAGTGAATTTTTGTTGAAAAATAAGTAAAATCATACATGTCAGCGGTATGCAAAGGGCCTCTGTAAAAGTACAGCAAATACACAGCTTATCTCTTGGGACTAGGATCATAGAGAATTTTTCTTTCCAAGCCACAACTCTCTGGTTGTTTGTTTAAAACTTAACGAGCATACATTATTTTTGTGACTATCAAAAGCAGTGATTAAAGAAAAAAATTTTAAAGACTGATAATCACATAGTTTCAAGAATCAGTTTATAAAATGAAGCATTCTCATTGACGTAATCAAAATTGAGCAATGACTAACACTAGGCTTTGGTAAAATAAAATTTCCTAAGCTCACTTTTAGAATGTTTTTGTATTATTGTTCAAAATTCATAGTTTTGAATAGCTAGAGGACTATTGTTATTGATAGAAATTCATATACTCTCACAAATGGATTTCTGATCAGGTGGTTCAGTAGTTTGATAAAAAAAAGTAGAATCCTGCTTTAAGTTTTAAACATTTCTTTCCTTCTGCTTTGGTGGAATATGAGGATCAGAGGGAAAAGCTTCCCACGGACTTTCTTATCTCTCACCATTTAACCTATGTGGCATGGATCTCAAAAGTGGTCTCTAGACCAGCAGGCACCAATTCTCAGGCCCCATCCTGACCTACAGAATCAAAACCATTGGGAAGTGAGGCCCAGCAAGCTGTGTTTTAATAATGCCTTCCAGGAAAGTTTACCAGATAAAATACAAAATGTTCCAGTTAATTTTGAATTTCAGATAAACAACAAATAATTTTTTGTTATTGTTCCTTGTTGAGTTGCTCAGTCGTGTCCAACTCTTTGCCACACCATGGACTGTAGCATTCCAGGCTTCCCTGTCATTCACCATCTCCTGGAGCTTGCTCAAACTCATGTCCATTGAGTTGGTGATGTCATCCAACCATCTCGTCCTCTGTCATCCCATTCTCCTCCTGCCTTCATTCTTTCTCAGCATCAGGGTCTTTTCTAATGAGTCAGTTCTTTGCATCAGGTGGCCAAAGTAGAGCTTCAGCTTCAGCATCAGTCCTTTCAATGAATATTCAGGATTGATTTCCTTTAGGACTGACTGGTTTGATCTCCTTGCAGTCCAAGGGACTCTCAAGAGTCTTCTTCAACACCACAGTTCAAAAGTATCAATTCTTCATCACTCAGCCTTCTTCACAGTCCAACTCTCACATCCATACATGACCACTGGAAAAACCATAGCTTTGACTAGATGGACCTTTGTTGGCAAAGTAATGTCTCCGCTTTTTAATATGCTGTCTAGGTTGCTCAAAACTTTTCTTCCAAGGAGCAAGTGTCATCTAATTTCATGGCTGCAGTCACCATCTGCAGTGATTTTGGAGCCCAAGAAAATAACGTCTCTCCCTGTTTCCATTGTTTCCCCATCTCAGTCAGTTCAGTTCAGTAGCTCAGTTGTGTCCGACTCTTTGCGACCCCATGAATTGCAGCACGCCAGGCCTCCCTGTCCATCACCAACTCCCGGAGTTCACCCAAACTCATGTGCATCGAGTTGGTGATGCCATCCAGCCATCTCGTCCTCTGTCGTCCCCTTCTCCTCCTGCCCCTAATCCCTCCCAGCATCAGAGTCTTTTCCAATGAGTCAACTCTTCGCATGAGGTGGCCGAAGTACTGGTGTTTCAGCTTTAGCATCATTCCTTCCAAAGAACATCCAGGACTGATCTCCTTTAGGATGGACTGGTTGGATCTCCTTGCAGTCCAAGGGACTCTCAAGAGTCTTCTCCAACACCACAGTTCAAAAGCATCAATTCTTCGGTGCTCACCCTTCTTCACTGTCCAACTCTCACATCCATACATAACCATTGGAAAAACCATAGCCTTGACTAGATGGAGCTTTGTTGGCAAAGTAATGTCTCTGTTTTTGAATATGCTATCTAGGTTGGTCATAACTTTCCTTCCAAGGAGTGTCTTTTAATTTCATGGCTGCAATCACCATCTGCAGTGATTTTGGAGCCCACTGTTTCCACTGTTTCCCCATCTATTTCCCATGAAGTGATGGGACCAGATGCCATGATCTTCATTTTCTGAATGTTGAGCTTTAAGCCAACTTTTTCACTCTCCACTTTCACTTTCATCAAGAGGCTTTTTAGTTCCTCTTCACTTTCTGCCATAAGGGTGGTGTCATCTGCATATCCGAGGTTATTGATATTTCTCCCGGCAATCGATTCCAGCTTGTGCTTCTTCCAGCCCAGCGTTACTCATGATGTACTCTGCATATAAGTTAAATAAACAGGGTGACAATATACAGCCTTGACGTACTCCTTTTCCTATTTGGAGCCAGTTTGTTGTTCCATGTCCAGTTCTAACTGTTGCTTCCTGACCTACATATAGGTTTCTCAAGAGGCAGGTCAGGTGGCCTGGTATTCCCATCTCTTTCAGGATTTTCCACAGTTTATTGAGCCACACAATCAAAGGCTTTGGCATAGTCAATAAAGAAGAAGTAGATGTTTTTCTGGAACTCTCTTGCTTTTTCTATGACCCAACAGATGTTGGCAATCTGATCTCTGGTTCCTCTGCTTTTTCTAAAACCAGCTTGAACATCTGGAAGTTCACGGTTCACATACTGCTGAAGCCTGGCTTGGAGAATTTTGAGCATTACTTTACTAGCGAGTGAGATGAGTGCAATTGTGCGGTAGTTTGAGCATTCTTTAGCATTGCCTTTCTTTGGGATTGGAATGAAAACTGACCTTTTCCAGTCCTGTGGCTACTGCTGAGTTTTCCAAATTTGCTGGCATATTGAGTGCAGCACTTTCATAGCATCATCTTTCAGGATTTGAAATAGCTCAACTGGAATTCCATCACCTCTACTAGCTTTGTTCGTAGTAATGCTTTCTAAGGCCCACTTGACTTCACATTCCAGGATGTCTGGCTCTAGGTGAGTGATCACACCATTGTGATTATCTTGGTCATAATGATCTTTTTTGTACAGTTCTTCTGTGTATTCTTGTCACCTCTTCTTGACATGATGGGACAAATGCCATGATCTTAGGTTTTTGAATGGTGAGTTTTAAGCCAACTTTTTCACTCTCCTCTTTCACTTTCATCAAGAGGCTCTTTAGTTCCTCTTTGCTTTCTGCCATAAGGGTGGTGCCACCTGCATATCTGAGGTTATTGATATTTCTCCCAGCAATCTTTATTCCAGCTTTTGCTTCATCCAGCCTGGCATTGTGCATGATGTACTCTGCATATAAGGTAAATAAGCAGGGTGACAATATACAGCCTTGAGACATTCCTTTCCCAATTTGGAACCAGTACGTTGTTCCATGCCCGGTTCTAACTGTTGCTTCTTAAGCTGCATACAGGTTTCTCAGGAGGCAGGTAATGTGTTCTAGTGTTCCCATCTCTTTAAGAATTTTCCACAGTTGGTTGTGATCCACACAGTCAAAGGCTTTAGCATAGTCAATGAAGAAGAAGTAGATGTTTTTCTAAAACTCTCTTGCTTTTTTGATGATCCAGCAGATGTTGGCAATTTGATCTCTGGTTCCTCTGCCTTTCAAATCCAGCTTGAATATCTGGAAGTTCACGGTTCACATATTGTTGTAGCCTGGCTTAGAGAATTTTGAACATTACTTTGCTAGCATGTGAAATGAATGCAATTGTGTGGTAGTTTGAACACTCTTTCGCATTGCCCTTCCTTGGGGTTGGAATGAAAACTGACTTTTTCCAATCCTATGACCACTGCTGAGTTTTCCAAATTTGCTGGCATATTGAGTGCACACTTTAGCAGCAGCATCTTTTAGGATTGAAATAGCTCAACTGGAATCCATCACATCTGCTGGCTTTGTTTGTAGTGATGCTTCCTAAGGCCCACTTGACTTTGCACTCCAAGATGTCTGGCTCTAGGTGAGTGATCACACCATCATGGTTATCTGAGTCATGAAGATCTATTTTGTACAGTTCTTCTGTGTATTCTTGCCATCTCTTCTTAACATCTTCTGTCAGGCCCATACCGTTTCTGTCCTTTATTGCGCCCATCTTTGCATGAAATGTTCCCATCTCTAATTTTCTGGAAGAGATCTCTAGTCTTCCCCATTCTATTGTTTTCCTCTATTTCTTTGCATTGATCACTTAGGAAGACTTTCTTCTCTCTCCTTGCTATTCTTTGGAACTCTGCATTCAAATGGGTACATCTGCTTCTCTTCTTTTCTCAGCTATTAAGGCCTCCTAAGACAACCATTTTATCTTTTTGCATTTCTTTTTCTTGGGGATGCTTTTGATCACAGCCTCCTGTACCAGGTTATGAGCCTCCATCCATAGTTATTCAGGCACTCTATCAGACCTAACTCCTTGAATCTATTTGTCACTTCCACTGTATAATCATAAGGGATTTGATTTTATTTTAAAAACAAACAATTTTAACTATAAATATTTGCAATATTTGGTATATAACTATATTCAAGTTAAAATTTAACTGGACATTTTGTTTTTGTTTGGTTGGTTTTTGTCTTATTATTTTTCAAAATCTGGCAACTTTACCGCCAAGGGATTCTGATCTATAGATTCTGATCTAAAATTTGAAAACAATGGAGGGAAAGGTAAGAACCTGGGCCTTGGGTTCAGGTAGATCTGACTCCACCATTTTGTTAATACTTGGATGGAATCTCACAAATATGACTGGTATCTCCATGTGACAAAGGAAAACATCGGGGAGAGAGCCAACAAGCCTCAGGGACTAGAGTAGAGTTTAATAGCAGAGAGGGCCTGGATTTTATCAGAAAGTTCAAAAACATCCTGAGTTGCCCAAGGGGTACCGTTCTTACACAAAACATAACTTCAGTCTAAATGGGAGAAAGGGCTGGGGGATCCAAGGAAGGGAAAAAAACAAATATACAACAGAGAGGAAGGAGAATAAAGGGCACAGAAAAGGGCTAAGACTTAGAACCAGCCATGTCACCTTGTATTCATAGCATGTTCTCTACCACTGACTTTGTAGGGAGAAAAGACTGGGGAAGAGTTACTCTCTTTGGGTATAAAGAGGCTCCTGGGCAGCACCTGCTGTGTTCTGTGAACCTCTATAGCAGTGATTCTCAATCAGGGGTGATTTTAACCCTTAGCAATGTCCGGAGACATTTTCAATTGTCACCATGTGGTAGGCCTGAAGGGTATGCTACAGCCGTCTAGTGGGCAGAGGTCAGAGATACTAGTAAACATATCATTCATGAGACAGCCCCCCACAACAAAGAATTACCCAGCTGCAAGTATCAAATTTCAAGGCTGGAAAACCCTGTTCTAAAGCAAGTCAGTGTGGAGAAAGCACTACCCTCTTTGCCATAGCCTCACCCCTTATCCCAAACCTGCGTTTACACTGCACTAAAGACATTTTATACATGCACATGCCCATAGGTCTAAATTTGAGCAGGCTACTAAATTCTCTAAGCCTTTGTATCCTAATCTATACAGTGTGGGTAAAATTATTTACCTCATAGGGTTATTGCAGGGATTAAATAAGGTATTTTAATATTCTAGATTCAAACATTTATTGAGCACTGACACTGTGTGCTGGGTGTTGAGGGTACAGACACAGTCCTTACTGTTAATGACTTAAGTCTAGTGAGTTTTAAGTCCCAGAGTACATTGTTAAACATAGGCTAATTTCCTTCACACTAAGCCCCTACCCATGTCCTTCTCTTTCATTATTAGACAGGCGTCTAATCCTCTCTCTTCCTTGCCAAAGAACTAGAAAGAAGAGCAGAATTAATACCTATTAGGAAGAGGAGCTATATCACCACTTTGTGCTATTTTGTTGACGCTTCTCATCACTATACTGAGGACAGCATTCAAGCAAATGTATTGTTCTTAATATCAAGAGATTCAGTTAACTATTTAAGACTAACACCTGTTCTGTTCTCAGACTTGACTATTACCTTTGAACATGGTCAGGAAATTTAAAAAAGCAAGTTCACTCTCTTTCTGACCCTGACCTGCATGGCTTCTACATCCTGCTCTGACAGGGCTTCAGTAAGCCAGGTAAGGTTATTGGAATATTAGAAAATGTATGTGCTCTCTCAGCATTCCCACTTATTCATTAAATGGAATGAGAGAAAGGGAGGACTCAAGTGTCATATCCAGGTTTGGGGGTTGAGAAACTGATAGTGGTGCCATTTACTGAGATTGGAAAGTTTGGGGAAGCAAGTTTTGAAGGGAAATCAGGAGTGCCACTTTAGACATTTTAGAAAATCTCTGTTCCTCTTGCCTCTAACCTTTCCTTCTCCCAGCCTGTACAAATGATCAAGTCTCTTTTTTCTTAAAACAAATGAAGCCCTCCACAAACCTTATAATCCCTCTAACTATTGCCTTCTCTCCTTCCTTTTAGGTTTGAACTTCTTTAAAGGATCATCTACTTCTCACTATGTCTACTTCCTACCTTTGATAGGGATCTTCTCAACCCCCTGTAATCTGGCTTCGGGCCATCACCATATTATTGGAACTACATTCACTAAGGTGGTAAATAATGCCCTATTTGCCACATGTAATGGATATTTTTCAGTCCTAACCTCACTGAACCTCTCTGTAGCCTTTGACATGGCAGATCATATCTTCTTTGAATATCTCTCCTCCCTTGTCTTCCTTGGCATCAGCCTCTCCTGCTTCTCTTTCTCCTTACATTCTTCCTGACTCTTCCTCTATCTGCTGCTTAAATGTTGAATTTGCAGGGGTTTTGCTCAGCTTTTTTCCCTCACTTTACACTGTTTTCAAGGATGATCCTATCATTTAGATCCAATTTAGATGATTCTGGCTGTCATCTATAAACTGTCAACTCCCAATTTGCTATTTACCAACTCTAATTCTCTTTGGAACTAGAGGCCCATATTTTGAGTTGCCTACTAGACAGGTCATCTAGATGCTCCTAGATGACAAACTCAACACATTCAGAATTCAGTTTTAAACAAGGCAATTTACAGAAGAAATTCAAGTTGTCAAAAACAAATGAGAAGATGCCCAATCTCGCCTAGAAATCAGGAAAATGCAAATTAAAGCAATAAATGCAATATATCTCACCAAGCCTGGCAAAAAATTAATGATACTGATAACATCCAACACTGGCAATGATTAGGGAAAACAGGGACTCTCATACACCTCTGTGGAGAAGGAAATGGCAACCCATTCCAGTATTCTTGCCTAGAGAATCCTGTGGACAGAGGAGCCTGGTGGGCTGCTGTCCATAGCGTCACCCAGAGTTGGACATGACTGAAGCAACTTAGCATGCATGCATGCTTTGGAGAAGGAAATGGCAACCCACTCCAGTGTTCTTGCCTGGAGAATCCCAGGGATGGGGGAACCTGGTGGGCTGCCGTCTATGGGGTTGCACAGAGTTGGACACGACTGAAACGACTTAGCAGCAGCAGCAGCAGCAGCAGCATACACCTCTGATAGAAGAAAGACTTATTATAACCTTTCTGGAAAGTAACCTGGCAATATCTATTAAAATATAAAATACATGCATGTCCTTTATATGCCAAAGAAATTGCTACACAGGTCCATAGGGTACATATACGAGTATGCTCATCACATTGTTGTTTGTGTTACCAGGAAGTTGGAGATAATCTGCTTGCTCATCACTGGAGAAACTGATAGTAGACATATACCTCGGAGTACTATATCCAAGTCAGAGGGAATACCTTAGATGTATGTATGCAGTAAACAGGAATGACTTTTTTTTTCTTTTTTTAAATTTTATTGGAGTTACAATGTTGTGTTAATTTCAGGTGCACAGTAAAGTGCTTCAGTTACACATATTCATACTTTCATTCTTCTTAGACTGTTTTCTCATATAGCTTATCACAGAATATTGAGTAGATTTCCCTGTGCTATATAGAAAGTCCTTGTTCGTTATCTGTCTTATATATAGTAGTGTGAGTGTGTTCACCCCAAGCTTCTTATTAAAATGGCTTCTACAACAGAGTGCTGAGTGAAAAAAAACTGAATGTTTAACATAATATGATTTATATAAATATAAATAATACACATATAAAATAACAAATTGCATTTTACATTCAAACAAAAGGATATACATTAAGGAATGGTTGCATGTGGGGTGAAGAGGGCATGAGAGTGGGGAATGGGGCTAAAAGAAAATATATAAACAAATAAAGGAGGAATCTTGCATGGGTCAATGAAGACAATATGCCATAAATTGAGGAATATGATTCACTCAGCCCACAGCACTGAGAACCTCTCCTTAGTTAATAACACATTCTCTTTGACCCTATAGTCTAATGCTATTTTTGCCACTAATGATAATGTTACAATAAATATTCTTTATATATTTTTGTATTAGTGATTCTATGTCTGTAGCATATATTTTAATTGTGATATCTTCAAATATAGAATACAATGCAGTTATTAGAAAGCATGAATTACAAAGAAATCCATGCTAAGACACATTATAATTGAACTTCTGAAACTGAAAGACAAGAAATCGTGAAGTCAGCCAAAGAAAAAGATGCACTACTTAAAAGGGAACATCAGCTTGGATGATGACAGATTCCTCACCTGAAACCATGCAGGTCAGAAGATAGTGGCACAAAATTTTTCAAGCACAGTAAAAGAATAACTGTCAGATTAGGGCAATACATAAGATGAGCCTAGAACATCTTATAGAGCCAGAAAGTAAGAAAGTGCTGAGAAAAGTGCAAAGGAAAAAAATAAAAAACCACAGTGATGGGAGTATGTCAAAGGGACAGAGGAGCCAAATGAAAGAGCTCCCGATGGTCAAAGCCAGAATGATTTGAGCAATATAATAAAATAGTATTGGGTTATAACCCAAAGTATAAAATAAATATCCATGAGTATATACTTATACTCATATAATGATTGATTTGATGGATAAATACATACACACAAGCATATTAATACATTTATTCATAATGCCACATATATGTATATACATATATACATGCATATATGGAGGAAAAAAGACAAATCTCCCATGCAAAACTCTAAATAATTTATTTTGATAGTTTGCTCCCAAGGAGATAGTAGAGCAAAACTCTACTCAAGTTTGGGTATACACAGTGACTTCTAAGAGTACAACACAGGAAGGGGGATAGAATAGTAACTTTACTTTGAGGAAACCTGACAAACACCACCTAGCCAAGTGTTCAATGTGAACATCTAAAGTGAGAAATCATTTGATAGTGTGTACACTTGATACGATGCAGTGAAAATGGTACTTTACCTCTGTGGTCTTCCTTCCCAAAACCTATAACTCCAGTTTTATCACGCATTGGATAAATTCTAGTAAAGGATATTCTATAAAACAGCTGTCCAGTGCTCCTCAAATCCATCAAGGTCATCAAAAGGAATACAAATCTGAGAAACTGTCACAGCCAAGAGGAGCCTAAGAAGACATGATGACTAGATGTAATGTGGTATCTTGGGTGGTTCTGAAACAGATAAAGAACATCAGGTTAAAACAAAGGAAATTTGGATAAAGTATAGACTTTAATAATAATGTATTGATATTACTTCATTAACTGTAACAAATGTACCATACAAATATACTAATGTAAGATGTTAACAATAGGGAAAACAGTGTGGGGTATATGGAAACTGTACTATCTTTTCAATTTTTCTGTAAACCTAAAACTGTTCTAAAAAATAAAGATTAGTCAAAAATAAACAACTGTTGGACTTCCCAGAGTTGTTAGGAATCCACCTGCCAATGCAGGGGACGCCAGTTTGATCACTGGTCTGGGAAGATTTCACATGCCTCAGAGCAACTAAGCCCATGCACCACAACTACTGAGCCTGTGCTGTAGAGCTTGCGAGCTGCAACTACTGAAGCCCATGTTCCTACAGCCCATGCTCCACAATGGGAGAGTAGAGGGGGCTATTCAGCTCCTGCCCTCTGCAACTAGAGAAAGCTTGCATGTAGCAACGAAGGCCCAGCATAGCCAAAAATAAATAAAGCAGTGTGTACATGTCAAAAAATTTTAAAAAATAACTAACAGTCAACAACAAATTCTGTATCTGTCAAAACTATCCTTCATTCAAAGGAAAACTGAGAGAATGTGTTGCTAGCAAACCTGCCCTTAAAGAACAGCTAAAGGAAGTTCTCTAAATGGAAAGAAAATGATAAAAGGAGGTCTGGAAATTTAGAAAGGAAAGTATATCAGAATGGGTGAAAATGGGGGAATACTATCTTTTTCATGAGTTTCTTAAGTCATATTTGATGGTTAAAGCTAAAATTATAACACTATCTAATGTGGTGGCTCAATACATGTAGAAGAAATACTTAAGACAATTATACATTTTTAATGTGGGTATCATAAAGCAATCTAAATGAAAATAAGGTCTCTCTACTGTAGTTGAAATAGTAAAATACTAATAAGAGTAGACTATTATAAGTCACTGTTCATGGGGTTCTCAAACTTGTTTAAAACTCAACATTCAAAAAACTAAGATCATGGCATCCAATCCCATCACTTCATGGAAAATAGATGGGTAAACAATGGAAACAGTGACAGACTTTATTTTCTCGGGCTCCAAAATCACTGCAGATGGTGACTGCAGCCATGAAATTAAAACATGTTTGCTCCTTGGAAGAAAAGCTATGTCCAATCTAGACAGCATATTAAAAAACAGAAACATTACTTTGCTAACAAAGGTCTGTACGGTCAAAGCTATGGTTTTTCTAGTAGTCATGTATGGATCTGAGAGTTGGACCATAAAGAAAGCTGAGCACTGAAGAATTGATGGTTTTGAACTGTGGTGTTGGAGAAGACTCTTGAGAGTCCCTTGGACTGCAAGGAGATCCAACCAGTCAATACTAAAGGAAATCAATCCTGAATATTCACTGGAAGGACTGATGTTGAAGCTGAAGCTCCAATACTTTGGCCACCTGATGTGAAGAACTGACTCATTTGAAAAGACCCTGATGCTGGGAAAGATTGAAGGCAGGAAGAGAAGCGGACACGACAGAGGATGAGATGGTTGGATGACATCAACAACTCAATGGGCATGAGTTTGAGCAAGCTCTGGGAGTTGGTGATTGACAGGGAAGCCTGGAGTGCTGCAGTCCATGGGGTCACAAAGAGTCAGACACAACTGAGCAACTGAACTGAACTGATTATAAGTTACATGTTTATATTGTAACACTTATAACAACAACTAAGAAAACTAAATAGAGCAGTGTGCTCAAAAATACTATAAATAAATCAAGATAGAATCCTTAAAAATGTTCAAGCAAGCACAGGAAAGCAAAAGAAGAGAAAGAAGAACAGAGGAAACAAACAGAAAATAATGAAATGGGAGACTCAAGTCTTAACATATCAATAATTACTATTTTTTATCACTAATTACTGTTATAGATTGAATTGTATCCCATAGCAAGATATATTGAAGTCCTAATACCAGTACCTGTGAATGTGGCCTTATCTGGAAACAGGGTTGTCTTAGTTCTGGCTTCTATGACAAAGTACTGTAGCGGGGGTAGTTTACGAACAACAGAAATTTGTTTCTCACAGTTCTAGTGGCTGGAAGTTAGATATCAGGGTGCCAGCATGCTTGGTAGGCAAGTTCTTTACCCACCCAGGGAAGAACCTGTGTCTCCTGCATTGGTAGGCGAGTTCTTTACCACTGCACCACCTAGGAAGCCCAGTATAATACAACTGGTGTCCTAATGGGAAAAAGGGAAGCTCCCCGCGTTGAGGATGGTTAAGAATCCAATATGGAATAAATTGGGGGAAATAGATAGGGCTCAGTGAGGTGCCCTGTACCGCCTCAAAGGTATAACTCCCCTAGCTCCCCCCAAGCTCTGATTGGTCTGGCGGTGGGGGGTGGAGAGGTCCAGGATTGAGCCCCCCTCCAACAGCTGGCCCTCTCCTTCTCCCAGCAGTCCCCGCCTCTCAGCCACGTGGTAGTTTTTCCACCCAAATCGTTTCCATCTCCCCTCAACTGACTCCCAAGTCCCCTGAGTCCCTGCTGGCCTCCATCCTCTCGCCTCACGGGTGCTCAGTCTCCGCTCCCCCAACCAGATTGTATATGCAACCCTGCTCTTGCACTCCAGTCGCTCCAGTTGCTACCATTCTCCGCCTCCAACTAAATCAGGTGATCTCTGAAGATGTAAATAAGCGGGGAGGGTAGCAGACAGGAAGATGAAGGGAGAAAAGCTGCCCACCATCACGGGACAGGAATGTAGGTGAATAGGCAAATGATAGAAGAATCACACCTGGGTGAGGACAGCTATATTGTGCACGAAGAGGCTGTAGTTATGACCTGAGGTGACTTCAGCTGGGCGGGTTGGTTCCCACAAGAAGGAAAGCGGAATCTGTAATGTTGTGCGCGCGCATGCGCGCGCATGAGTGTGTGTGCGCATGCGTGCGTGCGTGCGGGCGTGTGCGTGTGCGTGTGCGCGTGCGTGTGCGTGTGCGTGTGCGTATCGCTCAGTCGTGATGGCAACGGACGAATCAGCTTTCTCATAAAAGACGGAAAGAGAAAAAGTGAAGGACAGAAAGACAAACTGGTGGTATTGGAACACTTTTAAGAAATGACTCGGTCTACACCAGAGTCTTCCCTGGTGGCTCAGATGGTAAAGCATCTGCCTACAATGCGGGAGACCCAGGTTCGATCCCTGGGTTGGGAAGATCCTCTGGAGAAGGAAATGGCAACCCCCTCCAGTACTCTTGCCTGGAAAATCCCATGGACGGAGGAGCGTTGTAGGCTACAGTCCATGGGGTCGCAAAGAATCAGAGACGACTGAGCGACTTCACTTTCACTTTCACATCAAAGTCAACCCAACCTTTCATCATTGGAAGGTTGACAACAGTTAGTTTTGACTTAATTTCCAAAGCCTTGAGTGAGGAAACCAAAGACCTTATAAAAAGCTCAACATCATCTTTCACTGTCCATTATGAAACTGGAGCTTTGCGATGACAACGTTTTATTAATACAACTGCTAATTCGTCTCAGAAGGAACAACTTGTTCAGAGGATCTCCTCCCTCATATCCTGTTAGCACCAGAGGACTTACAGCCTGGGTCACCTCCCGGACCCATACCTCACAGACCGTTATCATATCAAACAGCTGATGGCAAGGCCCCACTGGCAGGTGAGGAGACCGTGCGCATCAATCCAGGGAGAAGATCTGGGACAAGCACTAAGAGGATTACCAGTGTGTGCAAGGGACAAATACCTGGACCACTTGGAGGATGCAGACCCCGACCAGTGTTTCGCCAAGGGCAAGGTCTCTAAGCATGACTACAGTTACCCCATGTGGACTCCTTAGACTTTGGCATCAGTGTGGGACCAGTGAGATTAAGACACAGTCATCTCAGAGCAAGTCCCAGCAGTGGAAGGAGAGTATCATGCACATACAACAGAATGCATTCAACTGTGAGTAAAACGGAAGGGGCTGCTGTCAGGACTCAGTGAGAACTTGGCTCCAAGCAGTGAGCTGTGTGTGGGGAGGACAGCATGCTCTATTGCTGTGTGTGGGACCAATGAAGACTATACAGACCTGTCTTGTGCAATGAGAAGTTTTGCTTCCAATGGATGGCTCTAACAGAGTTCTGTTTCTTGGCCCTCTGTTCTTACTGTCACCTCCCACTTTGGGCCTGCTACCACTGAGGAATGATGTGCAGGTGCTATGGAAGGAACCACAAAGCGGCTGTGTGACACAGTTTCAGAGAGAGAGGGGGAAGGAGGGAGGGAGAGGGAGGAAGAATATGATTTCATTTTTATTTTAAAAAATTGTATCTGTGTGTATAAATACATACACATGATGAAGGTGTGAAAGGCTGCACAAATTGGTACCCTCAATGTTACAAGGGGAGGGGAAGGGAATATGAAAGGGGAGATTTTTTTAATTTTAAAAATTAATTTATTTTAATTGGAAGCTAATTACTTTACAAGATTGTGGTGGTTCTTGCCATACATCGACATGAATCAGCCACGGGTGATTCATCCCATCCCCATCCCATCCCTCTGGGTTGTCCCAGAGCAGTGGCTTTAAGTGCCCTGCCTCATACATTGAACTTTCCCTGGTCATCTGTTTTACATATGGTAATATACATGTTTCAATGCTACTCTCTCATATCATCCCACCCGCGCCTTCTCCCACAGAGTCCAAAAGTCTGTTCTCTACATCTGTGTCTCCCCTGCTGTCCTGCATATAGGGTCATTGTTACCATTGAAAGGGGAGATTTTACCTCTATCTTCTTCTTTTTTTATGAATAAATAAGTAAATAATATTAAAAATGAATAAATAAAATCCATTTGTTGCTGCACATGGGCTTTCTCTAGTTGCGGAATAGAGGGCTACCCTCTGGTTGCAGTGCATGGGCTTCTCATTGCAGTAGCCTCTTTTGTTTGCAGAGCAGGGGATCTAGAGCATGCAGGCTTCAGTAGTTGCAGCATGTAGGCTCAGTAGTTGTGGCTCACAGGCTCTAGAGCACAGACTCAAAAGTTTTGGTGCACGGGCTTAGGTACCTCAGGTCGTGTGGAATCTTTGCAGAGCAGGAATGAAACCTGTGTCCCCTGCATTAACAGGTAGATTGATTCTTAACCACTGGGTCACCAAGGAAGTCCTTTATCTTCTTGCATTTATTATTTCACTTCCTACAATGAGAACAAACATATTTGTAACTTAAAAGAAAATGTCAATTAAATAAATTTTTGAGAGAAATTTTTTCCCCTCAAACCTAATTTTACTCTTGTTCTCTGCTCTGGTGGACTGATATCATCATTCACTTCCAAGACAAGAGACCTACAAGTAATTCAAGATCCTTCCTTCTCTGTAATCTTCCACCCTTCCACTTAGTCACTAAATCCAAATTTTGGCTCATAAATATCCCGACCTTCTTCTAATTAATAAGTCCTGTCTATTCTAGTTCCTAAATATCTTTTAAATCCCTTCCCCTCTTTACCATCCCTGCGAATAAGGCTTGTGTTTTGTTTTTTTTTAATTCAGGACTTCATCATCTGTCAATAATCACATATTTTATTCACCCATCCATTCTCTCTCATATAACACTCTCAGAACTATCTTTCTAAACAATTATAGTGTACCACTGCTGGAAAACAAATGAAAACATTTTTAAGAGGCATATTTTTATTTTAATATTCATAGGAAATATATTAAACTCATAATTTCAAAAATATTATTGACTAAATTTAAAAAATTAAAATGGTAAAGGTAGAATATGAATAAGTGAAGTTGGAAAACATTGGCTTATAAGGATAAAGCCCAAACTCCATGAATCTTTATGACCTAGTCCCATCCTACCTTTCCAATTTTGTCATCATAAAAGTACCATTTCAATTAGGGAAAACTTTCTGATGGCCCCAAATATGCTTTCTTCTTTCATCCCTCTCTGCCCTTCCTCATGATATTCTTACTCATTCTACTTAGTAATCTCCTCCTTTTCTTTGAATATTCAGCTCAAATATTTCTTCTGTGAGGATCTTTTTCGGGGGGTATGTGAATGTTTACAGAAGCTTTATTCATAATTACTAGAAGCAACCAAGATGTAATCCAGTAAGTGACTAGATAAACAGACTATGGTATATCCAAACAATGGGATACTACTGAAAGATAAAAGGGAATGAACTACCAACCCATGCAAAAACATGGATGAATCATAAACATATATGATTTATATGTGAAACAAGTCAGTATGAAAAGATGACATACTGTATGATTCCATTTATATGACATTCTAAAAGAGGCAAAACTAAAATGACAGTAAAAACATCACTGGTTTCCAGGTATTTGGAGAAGAGGAGGAAGTTGAAGGACAGGGGAATATTTTAGGACAGTGAACTTTTTCTCTATGATACTGTAATGGTGGATGCTTCATATTTTTTTCCAAACCCATAGAACTTTAGAGCACAAAGTAAAATATGAAAAAAACTTAATATATTTAACTAAAACAAAAAAATCACTTAGGAGATCAAGCGATACAAAGGTCAGAATGCACAACATGAAAAAAGAATTTGCAATTTGGGTTACAAACGTACAAAAGAACGTTTCTGAAGTGGGTGCAAACCTAAGTAACTTTGTAAATGAGTGATGTTTAAGAGTATAGGCAAAAGGGACTGTACATAAGCATTCTATTCTAGTTGACAAAATTTTTTCCCCTAAGGGTACAGGCTAATAATTCTGAAACCACTATACGTGTATACTGGAATTGAACAATTAAGTATCTGATGGTGGACTGTAGGAGCCAGGTTTCTTAGTGTTGAAGTGGGAGGATATAGATAAGCAAAGGGAAGAAGGTAAAATGACCCACAGGGTAATAGATATGAATTGGAAATATTAGTATGAATTCATTTTTACCTTAATACAGATACATATATAAATATATATGTTATTAAATTAATTAAATAAGGAGGCCATTACACTGATGTGGCTCTAATGCCATGGTGGCCTATGTAGGCAAGCCAGAATCTAAGCTTCAAGGTTTCAAAATCACAATAATAAGGACAGCCAATCACAAACAGCCAATTAGGCTTTAAGTAATAGGCTTCAGCAGTACGTGAACCAAGAACTTCCAGATGTAAAACCTGTGTTTAGAAAAGACAGAGAAACCAGAGATCAAATTGCCAACAATGGCTGGATCATAGAGAAAACAAGGAAATACCAGAAAAACACCTACTTGTTTCATTGACTATGCTAAAGCCTTTGACTGTGTAGATCACAAAAACTGTGGAAAATTCTTCAAGAGATGGGAATACCAGACCACAAATATTTTCACCACCTTACCTGCCTCCTGAGAAACCTGTATGCAGATCAAGAAGCAATAGTTAGAACTGGACATGGAACAATGGACTGGTTCCAAATTGGAAAAGGAGTACGTGAAGGCTGTATATTGTCATCTTGCTTATTTAACTTAATGCAAGGACATCATGCAAAATGCCGGGCTGGATGAATCACAAGCTGGAATCAAGATTGCTGGGAGAAATATCAACAGCCTCAGATATGCAGATGATACCACTCTAATGGCAGAAAATGAAGAGGAACTAAAAGAGCCTCTTAATGAGGGTGAAAGAGGAGAGTGAAAAAGCTGGCTTAAAGTTCAATACTAAAAAAACTAAGATCATAGCATCCAGTCCAATCACTTCATGGCAAATAGAAGAGGAAAAAGTGAAACAGTGACAGAGTTTATTTTCTTGGGCTCTAAAATCACTGTGGACAATGACTGCAGCCATGAAATTAAAAGACACTTGCTCTTTGGAAGAAAAGCAATGACAAACCCAGACAGCATATTAAAAAGCAAAGACATCAGTTTGCCAACAAAGGTCCATCTAGTCAAAGCTATGGTTTTTCCAGTAGTCACGTATGGATGTAAGAGTTGGACTATAAAGAAGGCTGAGCACCAAAGAATTGATGCTTTTGAATTGTGGTGCTGGGGAAGACTCTTGAGAGTCCCTTAGATAGCAAGGAGACCAAACCAGTCAATCCTAAAGGAAATTGATCCTGAATATTCACTGGAAGGACTGATGCTGAACCTGAAGCTCCAATACTTTGGCCACATGATGTGAAGAGCTGAATCGCTGGAAAAGACCCTGATACTGGGAACGATTGAGGGCAGGAGGAGATGGGGGTGACAGAGGATGAGATGGTTGGATAGCATCACTGACTCAATGAACATGAGTTTGAGCAGACTCTGGGAGATAGTTGGGACAGCAGCCTGGCATGCTGCAGTTCATGGGGTCGCAAAGAGTCAGACACAACTTAGTGACTGTACAACAACAACAAATGTTTTTTGCAGAATTATTCACAACAGCCAAGATATGGAAACATCCTAGGTGTCCACTGACAGATGAATGGATAAAAAAGTTGTGGGATATACATACACACACATATATATATGCACATACATACAATGCAATATTCAGCCACAAGAAAGAAGGAAATTCTGCCATTTGCAACAACATAGATGAACTTTAAGGGCATTATACTAAGTGAAATAAGTCAGACGAAGACAAATATAGTATGCTGTCACTTATATGTGGAATCTAAAAAACTGAACTCATAGAAACAGAGAGCAGAATGGTAGTTTCTAGGTGCTGGGGAGTAGAGGAGAAGGAGAAATGTTCAAAGGGTACATAACTTCAGTTATAAAATAAATAAATGATGAGTATCTAATGTATAGGATTGTGACTGTAATTAAAAATACTGTATTATATACTTGAACTTTGCTAAGAGAGGACCTTAAATATTCTCACCACAAAAAAGAAATGGTAATTATGTGGGGTGGTAATCATTTTACAATATATATGTGTATAAAATCAATGCATTGTATACCTTGAACTTACACAGTGTTATATGTCAATTATAGCTCAATAAAGTTGGAAAAAATAATTATCAGACAGTTTGTTTAAGAATAATTGAGCTGACACAATAAGAGAAGCCACCACAATGAGAAGCCCATGTGCCACTACTAGAGAAAACCCTCACATAGCAAAGACGACCCTGCTACTGCTGCTAAGTCACTTCAGTTGTGCCCAACTCTGTGCGACCCCATAGATGGCAGCCCACCAGGCTCCTCTGTCCCTGGGATTCTCCAGGCAAGAATACTGGAGTGGGTTGCCATTTCCTACTTCAGGGGATCTTCCTGACTTAGGAATCAAATCCACATCTCTTTCATCTCTTGCATTGGCAGGCAGATTCTTTACCACTGTGCCACCTGGGAAGGGCATTAAGCCAACTAATTTATGGTAAGTGGTTATGGCAGTTCTAGGAAACTAATATACTTCCTAACTTATCTCCCTGCCTCCACATGTTTACTTCTAATCCATTTTCTACACTCCACCAGGATGGCCTTTTCTAAAATACACATGTAATCATATTAGTCTTCTGCTTAAAAGCCTGCCATGGTTCCCTAGTGATCCATGCTGATCCTTACAGCTTCAGTTCTTGCTACTCCATTACATAATCCCTACACATTAATAACATGTTACTTGAAATTCTCCCCCAAATACTATGGTCATGCATACTTATCTGCTCATCTATATATTGCTCCCTCTGCCTAGATCATAGCCCTTGAATACCATCAAATTTTTCTTTGCAATCACATATGCAAGAAGAGGCAGTAGAGAATATAGAATGGTTTTTCAAGAAATCTGGCTATGAAGGCTGAGAAACTTTTGTCAGTGACAAATTTTGAAACCAGAGCTTCTGGAATCCACTTTCTAACAAACACTGCTAGAAAGAGACCCCTTACTTATACAAAGCCATTCTCCCAAATTCTGTCATTGGCCCTCTTCTGTTTCACCTCTGTTTTCTCCCTCTGCAGTGGCATCCAGTCTTCTGTCTTCAAATACCACCTATTATCATTGAGACTAGCAAATCTCTATTTCTACTTTCAATATCTCTCCCAAGTTCAGACCACTGGAAGTTGTCCCACTGCACACTGATACTCTGTTAATTTTTTCTTCTACTCATTTTTTTCTCTGTGTGTTTCATTTCAGATAGTTTCTACTGCTGTGTCTTCAAGTTCATTAATTTTTCCTTTGGTTTGTCTAATCTATTAATCCAGTCAAGTAATTTTTTCTCAGACATTAATATCTATGTTTAATTTCAGTCTTTTAATATCCTCCATATCTCTCCTCAATATGATCACATTTTCCTTTACTTTATTGAACAAATAGAGTACATTCGAACTTTAAAGTCTTTGTCTACTGATTCTATCATCTGTGCTCTTTCTGGGTCTGTATCTGTTGATTGATTTTGCTCATAGTTTCTTGCTTTGTATACTTCATTATTTATTACTAGATACAAGGCATTGGGGATTTTATGTTGTTGAGTGCTGGAATTTTTCTTCGTTTTTCCTTTAAATACTTTTGCAATTTGTTCTGAGATAATAAAGTTACTCAGAAACAGTTTAATCCTTTAAGGCTTGCTCTTAAGTTTTGTTAGGCAGAATTAAAGCAACCTTTGTGTGTGTGTGCACGCACGCACACATGTGTGCACATGCTTAGTTGCTCAGTCGTGTCTGACTCTTTGAGATCCTTTGGACTATAGCCTGCCAGGCTCCTCTGTCCATGAGATTTTTCAGGCAAGAAATGCTGGAGCGGGTTGCCATTCACTCCTCCAGGGGATCTTCCTGACCCAGGGATCAAACCTGCATCTCCTATGTCTCCTGCACTGCAGGCAGATTCTTTACCTGCTGAGCCATCGGGAAAGTCTTTGGTCTAAAGCTAATTTATCTGTACTACTGAGGCAATATTCTTTCTCTTTCTCTCTTTGTATCTCTCTCTCTGTCTCTCTATGTGCATGTTTCTTCTCTTTTTTACTGTGCCCTGTGAATTTTAGCCACTTCCGTTTCCCTGGATTCTCAACTCTGCCTTCTAAATTCAAAGAGATTGCTGGACTCTAGCCAGGCTCACTCTCTCTGAACTGTTGTTTCATTTATTTTGTCCAGTTTTGTAGTTATTTAAGGTCAAAGAGTAAATCCAGTCCTTTTTAGTCCATTATAACCAGAAGGATAAGTCCTTACTCTTTTGAAAAGATCACTGTATCTACTCTGAGAAAAACCAAACTGTTGAAGGGCAAAAGTGGAAGCAGACAGACTAATCTATCACAATAATCCAGGTAGAATTTATTATCTAGCAGGGGTAGCAGTGGAGATAGGGTTTTACCTGCTGGGGCTTCCTTGGTGGCTCAGCAGTAAAGAATCCACCTGCAACACAGGAGATTCAGGAGATGGGTCAGGAAAATCCCCTGGAGGAGGGTTTAGCAACCCACTCAAGTATTCTTGTCTGGACAATCCCATGGACAGAGGAACCTGGCAGGGTTGCAAAGAGTTGGACATGACTGAAGCAACTTAGCATGCATGCATAGTGCCTGCCATACAATGGGCTCTCTATAAATGTTAGTGATTATTATATTACAGTTACTACTCCCCAAACTTGTTTTGTTGCCAACAGTTTTATTCTTAGTTAATTGTCTCACCATTAATCTAGACTCCTAAACCAGGGCCTTTTAGGGCTTTAGGCCATTTTAATGCTACTCCCTTCTTTTTTTTTTTCAGTTTCTTTAAAAAAGTATTTATTAATATTTATTTGACTGTGCTGGATCTTAGTTGTGGCATGCAAACTCTTAGTTGTAGCATGTGGGATCTAGTTCCCTGACCAGGGATCAAACCCAAGCCCCCAGCACTGGGAACTCAGAGTTTTAGCCACTGAACCACCAGGGAAGCCCCCCAATGCCACTCCCTTCATAATTCCTCTCATACTCTTCACAGTCACTTAGTAAACAAAGGTCTATTGAACCTTCTTCAGAAATACTTCTCTAAATCTATCACTTCCTCTCTTTTGTTTAGGACCTCACTTCTCCCTGAGACAATTCCGATAGCCTTCTAAACTAATCTCCCTTCCTCGGGTCTTTCCTAGTGTATTCTTAAACTGTAACTGGTTGTCTAAAACACAGTGGACTTTCCCCTTTAACACTCTCCAGTGGGAATGCCCTGGAAATTCAGTGGTTAGGACTCAATACTTTCACTGCCAGATGGGGTTCAATCCCTGGTTGGGGAACTAAGATCTTGTAAGCTATGTGGTATGGCAAAAAACAAAACAAAAAACCCCAACTCTCCAATGGCTACCACATAGTTTGGTATAAAAGGCCCTTTTGTGTTCTGACTCCTGCCCACCTATCCAACTTTATCTTCTTTATCTTCTATCAATTCTTTATACCAGTCTATTTTCAATTACAAGAATGGGCCATGCAGTTTTACCATTTCATGCCTGGGTAATTTAATTTCTTCCTGAAATGCCCTTCCTTACCTTGTGCACTTAGTAAGTGCTTATTCATTCTCTGTCTCTGTTTAATTGCATTCTCTCTGAAGATATATCTAATCTCACTCTCTGTTGTTACTTTATCACATTTTTTCTATTTGTTTCCCTTACCACTAGATTGTCTTTATTTCTTAAGAGCAAAAGTTACATTCATATTTTTATTCTCAAAGTGTTCCATAGTGTCTAGTGAATAAAATTATCACCTCCAAAGATCCTGATTTAGTAACCGGGTGTAGGACCTAGGAATTGGCTAAAAAAAAACTCCAGGTGATTCTAAGGCAGATGAGTGGGTCTGCACATGCCCTTTGGGAGGTTCATGAACTCAATTAAATTACATTAAAACTGTAAATATATTAATATATGTGTATTTATCTAGAAAGAGTCTACACTTTATATCATCTATGACCTCCAAAAAAGTAAAAAACTCAGTGATTAAATGGGAAACATATACTGCTGACAAGTTACAAAACAATTAAGCTAAATTCTAGAGCAAAAATATAAATAAGGTGTTGTGGGAACATAGACCAAGGAGCAACTATGTGTGCCTAGGGTAGCTAGAAAAAGCTTCACATGAAGGTAATATTTTAGCAGGATCTTCCAAAGTGAGTATAAGTTTGCCAAGGTAGAATAGAAAAATATTAGTATTCTAGGCAGAGGGAACAGAATATGTAAAGACACAGATACAAAAGGGAAGTATTACATTCAACATGTTTAGAGTATTTGTGAGAGGAAGTGCATGGATATTATGAAAAGAGACCTTGTATGCCAAGTTAAAGAATTTTAACTTTATCCTATAAGTAGAGAAATAATGTTTTTGTAGTTGAGATAAAGTTTTCATAACATAAAAGTCACCATTTTAACTATTAAGGTGTACAAATTCAGTAGCTTCTAGTGCATTCATATTGTTGTGCAACCATTACCACTAATTCCAGAACATTTCATCATTCAAAAAGAAACTATGTGCCTATTAAGCAGTCACTCCTCATTTCCCTCTTAACCCTCCAAGCCCCTGGAAACCACTAATCTGATTTCTGTCTCTAAGAATTTTACATTTTAGATATTTCATATAAGTGGAATCATACAGTGTGAGGCTTTTTCTGTCTGGCTTTTTAAACTTAGGATTTTGTTCTCTTCATCCATGTTGTAGCATGTATCAGTACATCATTCATTCATTCTTTTTTTTTTGCTGAATAGTGTTTCATTGTATGGGTATACCACATTTTGCTTATCAGTCAATGGATATTTGGGTTATTTCCATTTTGGGGCTATTATGAATAATGCTGTTATGAACATTCATGTACAAGTATACATTGGAAAGCCTATTTTCAATTATCTTTGATAATATATCTAGAAGTAGAACTGCCAAGTCATATGATAATTCTGTGTTTAACTTTTTGAGGAACCCCAACAGAGACTTTTAAGCAAAGTAATGGACAGTAGGATAGGAGCTATAGCAAAGTATAGAAGAAAGCTGGAACGGGAAAGAGACAGGAGGCAGGAAGACCACAGGGATGACTATTGTAATAGTCTAATAAGAGTAGAATAAGGGTTTAGATTTCCCTGGTGGCCCAGTGGATAAGATTCTGCCTGCCAATACAGGGGACATGGGTTTGGTCCCTGATCTGGGAAGATCCCACATGTAGTGGAACAACTAAGCCCGTGCTCCACAATTACTGAGCCTGTGCTCTAAAGCCCATGCATGAGCTGCAACTACTTAGCCCACATGCCACAACTACTGAAGTCCACATGCCCCAGAGCCCATGCTCTGAAACAAGAGAAGTCACTGCAATAGAAGCCCACGTACCACAACAAAGAGTAGCCCCTGATCACTGCAACTAGAGAAAGCCTGCACACAGCAATGAAGACCTAGAGCAGGAAAAAAAGAAATTCTGTCACACACACACACACACAAAGATTAAAAAGAGGCTAGAGAAAAGGCAAAATAATAGTGTGTGTAATGTTCAGGATAAGGAACAGGGATAAGTCAAGAAGATGACACTGAATTTGCTAGCTTAAAAAACCAGATGGATGGTGACATTAACTGAAATTAAGAACAAAGGAGGGAGAAGAAACTTAAAAAAGGTAGTAGAGCATAGTGGTTAAAATTATTGGCTCTAGAGCCAGACTGCTTAGGTTAATTCAGATATAGCCACTTACTAGCTGTGTGACCTTGGACAGGTTACTTACCATTCCATGTATCAATTTCCTCATCTAGAAGATGGATATAATATGCAATTTCATCAAGGTGTTGAGAAAAATAAAATGACTTAAAATACATAAAGCACCAAGAATAGTATTGAGCATGTAGTAAGTGCTCAATATCATCTAGTATTGTGTTATTTTTGGTAATGATTTCAATCTTTTTAATTTATAAAGATTTGTTTTGTGGTCTAACATGTGGTCTCTCCTGCAGAGTGTCCCCCATGCACCAGAAAAGAATGTGTATTTCTGATGTTGTTGGGTGGGATGTTCTGTATATATGTCTGTTAAGTCTAGTTGGTTTCTTGGTTTTTTATTTGCATAATATTTGGTACTTATAAAATACGAAGAGAACATATAACATATGAAGAACGTATAGCATACAAACATATAACATATAAGACATATGAACATATAACATATGAAGCATAAGGTAAAAATCCATGAAGCCACCACTCCCCTTGAGCACAAGAATGTCATACACCTTCACTCTCCCCAAAACACACCCCTGTACCATCCCCATAGGGAAGCATTGTGGCCATTGTGTTGATTCCCTTGCTTTCCTTCATAATTATAGCACATATGTATGAATCCTATGAAATGTATATTTAGTATTGAGCTTTATTAAAATGGCATCATATTGATAAACTTCCAAACCCTGTATTTATTCTGCACTGTATGATAAGAGTCCAGAGTGATGTCAGGGCTGTGGTCCCTGTTTCACTGACTTGACATTGAGGTACAGTCATCCCTCAGTCCTTTATTCATCTTTCTGTAGGTGGGCTTTTGGGTGGCTTGCAGTCTTTTGCTCATCTCCATCCCCTGATTTCTCTGTATTCCACTCAAGGGCACCCAAAATATAACAGGCTAAGGGTACAGAGATGCTCAATGAGACCACCTGGTAGGATGACACCCCCAATTATGCCTATACTCTCGGAAAGGAGGGCCTGATATTGTTAATAATGATGATATTATTTGAGGTGAATAATCTAAGTTTTAGATGCTAAGTTTGAAACATTCAGGGAAGAAGAGTCCAGTACAGAGTTAGAAAAAATAAACTGAATTTTGAAAAAAATAAGTATTTAAAGCCATCAGTATAGATAAGATTTCTTGTAGAGAATGTATAAGATAAAAAAGAAAAACCAAGGATAGAAGATAGAAATCTTCTTTCTGGGCTATTTCTTAACCCACCTTCTAAACATTCCCTTGGGTACTAACGTTAACCTGTTCCTCTTATTATAATCTCCGTAAACAATCTCATATAACCCCATGCTTTTAACCATTAGCTAAGTGCTGCTGCTGCTGCTGCTGCTAAGTCGCTTCAGTCATGTCCGACTCTGTGCGACCCCATAGATGGCAGCCCACCAGGCTCCCCCATCCCTGGGATTCTCCAGGCAAGAACACTGGAGTGGGTTGCCATTTCCTTCTCCAGTGCATGAAAGTGAAAAGTGAAAGTGAAGTCGCTCAGTCGTGTCCAACTCCTAGTGACCCCATGGACTGCAGCCTACCAGGCTCCTCCGTCCATGGGATTTTCCAGGCAAGAGTACTGGAGTGGGGTGCCATTGCCTTCTCTGTAGCTAAGTGCTAGTAGTTCTTAAATCTCTACTTCCTGCGTTCACCTCTCCTCTGAGCTAGAATTCTTAGATCTCATTTCTGAATAACTGCATCTTCTTGGATTCCCCAAACATGTCTAAAACTGAACTTATTGTCACTCTGACAACCAAACTTGTTCCTCCTGTATTCCTTATCTCAGTCAATGGTACCATTTTCCTCAAGTCAAGCTAGAAACCTGGAAGTCATCTTTTATTCAACAATGCCATCACCAATATATACATATCTTAGTTCCCACTAAAGTTGTGTTCTACTCTTATCTAGATCTCTAGAATCTATCCTCTCCAACTCTACAATTGGCCTAGTTCACGCCCTTGCCATCTTGTATATGGTATAACTATTATATACTCACTAGTCTCCCAGTCTTGGATCTTGGCCAATAACTATTTTCTTCCCACCTACCACATAGCCACCATTATTATCCATTTAAAACTAAATTCTATTTTCTTAAAACCTACTTGAAGTACTATAGGACTCTTTTCCAATAACCACAGCAACTGATAGAGGTTAGCAGTCCCCATCAGTCCTAGCCTCTACCTGCTTATCCTCATCTTTAGTCACTTACCATTTCATACGTCTCAGTGCTATTCAAAGTTCATCAAAGGAGTGGGACTTCCCTACTGGTCCAGTGGCTAAGACTCTGTGCTCCCAATACTGGGGGTCTGGGTTTGATCCCTGGTTATGGAACTATATTGCACATTCCACAACTAAGAGTTTGTATGCCATAACGAAAAAGATTCTGCATGCTACAACTAAAGAAAGAAAGAATTAGAAAATATAAATAAGACCAATCACAAGTAATCAAATTGAAACTGTAACTAAAAATCTTTCAACGAACAAAAATCCAGGATCAGATGGCTTCACAGGTAAACTCTATCAAACATTTAGACAAGAGCTAATACCTATCCTTCTCAAAAAAATTGCAGAGGGAGGAACACTCTCAAATTCATTCTACGAGGCCGCCATTACCCTGATACCAAAATCAGACAAACATATCACAAAAAAAGAAAATTATAGACCAGTATCACTGATGAACATAGAGGCAAAAATCCTCAACAAAATACTAGCAAACTGAATCCATCAACACATTAAAAGAATCGTACACCATGATCAAGTGGGATTTATCCCAGGAACACAAGGATTCTTCAATATATACAAATCAGTCAATGTGATATAATATATTAACAAATTAAAGAATAAAAACCACATGGTCATCTCAATGGATGCAAAAAAATTGTCAAAATTCAACACCCATTTATGATAAAACCTCCAGAAAGTAAGCATAGAGGGAACCTATCTCAACATAATAAAGGCCATATAAAACAGACCCACAGCAAACATCATTCTCAATGTAATGCATATATATGGAATTTAGAAAGATGGTAATGATAACCCTGTATGTGAGACAGCAAAAGAGACACAGATGTATAGAACAGTCTTTTGGACTCTGTGGGAGAGGGGGAGGGTGGGATGATTTGGGAGAATGGCACTGAAACATGTATAATATCATATAAGAAACGAATCGCCAGTCCAGGTTCGATGCAGGATACTGGATGCTCGGGGTTGGTGCACTGGAATGACCCAGAGGGATGGTACGGGGAGGGAGGTGTGAGGGGGGTTCAGGATGGAGAACATGTGTACACCCGTGGTGGATTCATGTTGATGTATGGCAAAACCAATACAATATTGTAAAGTAATTAGCCTCCAATTAAAATAAATAAATTTAAATTAAAAAAAAAAAAGAACTGAAAGCATTTCCTCTAAGATCAGGAACAGACAAGGATATCCACTCTCACCACTCTTATTCAACACAGTTTTGGAAGTCCTAGCCATGGCAATCAGAGAAGAAAAAGAAATAAAAGGAATCCAAATTGGAAAAGAAGTAAAACTGTCACTGTTTGCAGATGACATGATACTATACATATAAAATCCTAAAAATGCCACCAGAAAACTACTAGAGCTCATCAATGAATTTAATAGTTGCAGGATACAAAACTAATACACAGAAACCTCTTGTATTCCTATACACAAACAACAAAAGATCAGAAAGAGAAATTAAGGGAACAACCGCATTTAAAATTGCAACAAAAAGAATAAAATACCTAGGAATAAACCTACCTAAAGGGACAAACCTACAAAAAGAGACCTGTACTCCAAAAACTTATATGCAGAATACATCATGAGAAACGCTGGGCTGGAGGAAGCACAAGCTGGAATCAAGATTGCTGGGAGAAATATCAATAACCTCAGATATGCAGATGACACCACCCTTATGGCAGAAAGTGAAGAAGAACTAAAGAGCCTCTTGATGAAAGTGAAAGAGGAGAGTGAAAAAGTTGGCTTAAAGCTCAACATTCAGAAAACGAAGATCGTGGCATCTGGTCCCATCACTTCCTGGCAAATAGATGGGGAAACAGTGGCTGACTTTATTTTTCTGGGCTCCAAAATCGCTGCAGATGGTGATTGCAGCCATGAAATTAAAAGATTCTTACCCCTTGGAAGGAAAGTTATGACCAACCTAGACAGCATATTGAAAAGCAGAGACATTACTTTGTCAACAAAAGTCCGTATAGTCAAGGCTATGGTTTTTCCAGTAGTCATGTATGGATGTGAGACTTGGACTGTGAAGAAAGCTGAGAGCCGAAGAATTGATGCTTTTGAACTGTGGTGTTGGAGAAGACTCTTGAGAGTCCCTTGGACTGCAAGGAGATACAACCAGTCCATCGTAAAGGAGATCAGTCCTGGGTGTTCATTGGAAGGACTGATGTTGAAGCTAAAACTCCAATACCTTGGCCACCTGATGCGGAGAGCTGACTCATTTGAAAAGACCCTGATGCTGGGAAAGAGTGAGGGCAGGAGGAGAAGGGGATGAGATGACAGAGGATGAGATGGTTGGATGGCATCACCGACTCGATGGACATGGGTTTGGGTGAACTCCGGGAGTTGGTGATGGACAGGGAGGCCCGCGATTCTTGGGGTCGCAAAGAGTTGGACATGACTGTGCGACTGAACTTAACTGACCTGAACTCCAAAAAGCATAAGACACTGATGAAAGAAATCAATGACACAAACAGATGGAGAGATACACCATATTCTTGGATTAGAAGAATCAATATTGTGAAAATGACTATACTGCCCAAAGCAGTGTCAACTCCAGTACTTTGGCCACCTCATGCAAAGAGTTGACTCATTGGAAAAGACTCTGATGCTGGGAGGGATTGGGGGCAGGAGGAGGAGGGGATGACAGAGGATGAGATGGCTGGATGGGATCACTGACTCGATGGACGTGAGTCTGGGTGAACTCCGGGAGTTAGTGATGGATAGGGAGGCCTGGCGTGCTGCGATTCATGGGGTCGCAGGGAGTTGGACATGACTGAGTGACTGAACTGAACTGACCCAAAGCAGTCTACAGATTCAATGAAATTCCTATCAAATTACCAATGGGATTCTTCACAGAATTAGAACAAAACATTTTATAATTTGTATG
The DNA here is from genome assembly GCF_002263795.3 of Bos taurus. Classification (NCBI taxonomy): domain Eukaryota; kingdom Metazoa; phylum Chordata; class Mammalia; order Artiodactyla; family Bovidae; genus Bos; species Bos taurus. The sequence continues at coordinate 79,638,228 of NC_037357.1, read as the reverse complement.
GAAACACAAAAGACCTTGAATAGCCAAAGCAATCTTGAGAAAGAGAAACAGCTCGAGGAATCAGGCTCCCTGACTTCAAACTATACTACAAAGCTACAGAAATCAAGAGAATATGGTACTGGCACAAAAACAGATATATACATCAACTGTACAGGTTAGAAAACCCAGAGATAAACCCATGCACCTATGGGATCTTCCCAACCCAGGAATCGAACCTGGGTCTCCCGCATTGCAGGCAGACACTTTACCGTCTGAGCCACCAGGGAAGCCCAATGGTCACCTAATCTATGTCAAAGAAAGCAAGAATATATTAACACAATGGAAAAAAGACAGCCTCTTCACTAAGTGGTCCTGGGAAAACTAGACAATTACATGTAAAAGAATGAAATTAGAACATTCTCTAACACCACACACAAAAATAAACTCAAAATGGATTAAAGACCTAAAGGTAAGACCGAACACTCAGGATGGGGGACACATGTACCCCCATGGCTAATTCATGTCAATGTATGGCAAAAACCACTATAATATTGTAAAGTAATTAGCCTCCAATTAAAATTAAATAATTAATTTTAAAAATTCTTAGAAGAAAACATAGGCAAAACACTCTTTAACATAAATCACAGCAAGATCTTTTTAGACTCACCTCCTAGAGTAATGAAAATTTTAAAAAATAATAAACAAATGGGACCTAATTAAACATAAAAGCTTTTTCACAGCAAAGGAAACCATAAACAAGATGAAAAGACAGTCTTCAGAATGGGAGAAAGAATTTGCAAATAAGGCAATGGACAAAGGATTAATCTCCAAAACACATAAACAATTCATGGAGCTCAATATTCAAAAAAAGTTAAAAATGGGCAGAAGACCTAAATAGACATCTCTCCAAAGATGTTCCTTTTTTCTTCTTTTAGTTTCTTCACTTGTTTAATGATTTTCTTAAGCAGTATTTGTGTTCAGTGGCTTCCCTGATGGCTCAGTAGTAAAGAATCCACCTGCAATACAGGAGACACAGGAAACAGGTTTGATCTCTGGGTCAGGAAGATCCCCTGGAGGAGAGCATGGCAACTCACTCCAGTGTTCTTGTCTGGAGAATCCCATGGACAGAGGAGCCTGGTAGGCTACAGTCCATGGGGTCACAAAGAGATGGACACAAATGAGGTGACTGAGCACATACGCATGTTTGTGTTCCTTTCTCTCTAGTTTCTGTGTATCTATTGTAGGTTTCTGATTTGTGGTTGACATGTGGTTCATATATGTTAACCTATGTATTTGTTTTAAACTGGTAGTCATTTTACTACAAAAATTTTCTAAGAGATCTACAGTTTTTTACTCCCCTCTCTCACAGTTTTATATTTCTGCTGTCATATTTTACACTCTCATGTTTATTCCTTAATGGTTTGTTATAGCTGATTTTATAATTTTTCTTTTTATTTTTTTTTATTTTTAAACTTTACATAATTGTATTAGTTTTGCCAAACATCAAAATGAATCCATCACAGGTATACATGTGCTCCCCCTCCTGAACCCTCCTCCCTCCTCCCTCCCCATACCATCCCTCCAGGTCGTCCCAGTGCACCAGCCCCAAGCATCCAGTATCATGCATTGAACCTGGACTGGCATCTCATTTCATACATGATATTTTACATGTTTCAATGCCATTCTCCCAAATCTTCCCACCCTCTCCCTCTCCCACAGAGTCCATAAGACTTAAATCTTAGTTCTAGCTTATTTAACCACTGAAATGTTGATCCAAAGCCCTTAATATATATTTGCCTTTACTAGTGGGACTTTTCCTTCCCTATAGATTCTTACTTCTTGCTATGGTCCTTTCTTTGCAACTTAGAGAAGATCCTTTAGCATTTCTTTTAGGATCAGTTTAATACTGATGAACTCTTTTAGTTTTGGCTTGTCTGAGAAGTTCTTTATCTCTCTACCAGTTTTGAATGATAATCTTGCTGGGCAGAGTATCCTACTTTGTAGAGTTTTCCTGTTCAGGCCTGTAAGCTTCTGCAGAAAAATCAGCTGATAGCTTTCTGGAGGTTCCCTTGTATATGACTTTATTTTTTTCTTGTTGTCTTTAGAATTCTCTTTTAACTTTTACCATTTTAATTATGATATGTCTTGGTGTGGGTCTGTTTGGGTTCATCTTATTTGAGAACCTCTGTACTTTTTGTACCTGGATATCTGTTTCATTCAGGTTCAGGGATTTTTTTAGCCATAGTTTCATCAACTACATTTTTGACACCTTTCTCTCACTCTTCTCCTTTTGAGACTCCTTTAATGTGGATGTTGGTATGCTCTATTTTGTCACAGAGGCCCCTTAAACTGTTCTTATTTAATTTTTTTCTTTTTGCTGTTCTGACTTTGTGATTTCCATTATTCTAAACTCCAGATCACTTACACATTCTTCTGTATCACTTCAGTTCAGTTCAGTCGCTCAGTCGTGTCCGACTCTTTGTGACCCCATGAATCGCAGTACACCAGGCCTCCCTGTCCATCACCAACTCCTCGAGTTTACCCAAACTTGTGTCCATCAAGTTGGTGATGCCATCCAGCCATCTCATCCTCTGTTGTCCGCTTCTCGTCCTGCCCCAAATCCCTCCCAGCATCAGGGTCTTTTCCAATGAGTCAACTCTTCGCATGAGGTGGCTTAGTCTACTGTTAATCCTTCTAGTGTGCCTTTCACTTTAGTTATTATATTCTTCAGTTCTGACAGGTTCTTTTTATATTTGCTAGTCCCTTATTAACATTATCACTGTGTTCATCTATTCTTTTCTCAAGTTCAAATGCTTTGAACTCTTTACCTAGTAAATTCTGTTTTATTAGTTGTTTTTTCAAGGTTTTTAAAATCTTTCTTTGGTTTGAAACAAATTCCCCTGTCTTCTGATTTCCTTTAAGTTTCTCTGTGTCTATGAAATTAGGTGAAACAGTTACCTATCCTGGTCTTGAAGACATGTCCTTGTATGGGCACACCTTTATACAGCCTACATGTGCCCAGTGGCTTTGGTGGGAGAGTTGGACCTTAAGTGAGCACAAGTCATATCTTCCTCTCAGGTTTGATGGCAGTTATCACCTTGGTGGGAGGTGGGACTGGAGATGGAGGGGTTAGGGCCAGAGCCGGGGCTTCTCCTATGCTCAGTGGCCAGTACTAGGGACAGGGTTGGGTCCCAAGGTGCTAAAGCAGAAGCTCTGAGGGTCTGGTCTGAACTGATTCTGTTCCCTCTAAGTGTGTTCTCTCCCCACTCCTGGCAACAGCACCTTCATCCCAGAAGGTAGCAATGCTGGAGCAAGAGGTGCTGATCCAGACTCCCAGTATGGGCCATGGCATGTGCTGGGACCATCCCAGCACACCAGTCAGAGTTCCAGATTGCTCCTGATCTGCTACTCCTATGAGCACCAGTAAGGCTGCCCTCACACCATTCAGATTCAGATGCAGTGCCAGGTATGAGCCATCTCTGTCCCCACTAAGTGTGCACTTTCCTTAGTAATAGCAGCCTTTGTCCTAGTGCAGAGCTGTGCTGGAGAAATTAGTCAAGCCAGAGCCAGTGCTCAGCATGGGCCAGTGCACAGAGACAGTCCTAGCACGTCAATTAGAGCTCCAGACCACTTCTGATCTACCACCCCCACAGGCACCAGTAATGGCTGACCTCACCACATTCAGGTGCAATGCTCATGCTAAGCCAGCTCTTTCCCCACTAAGTGTGTACTCTGCTCAGCAACAGCAGCCTTCATCCTAGTGGGGAAGCTGTGCCATAGCTAGAGGGGTCGGGGAAAGGACTGGGATGGTCATGGGAAACTGGCCAAAGCCCCAGGCAATTTCAGTCTGATTCTTCCACCTTATTCCCGGAGTAAGCAAGCATGTGCATTCTATTTATGAGTGGAGTCTGGATTTCTTACAGCCCTCCTGAAGTACCACTGGTTTTCAAACCAGCTAAGGGGACTCATTATTTCTGGTATCTGACCCCTGGGTTGAGATATCCAGTATGTGGTTCAAACCCTTCACTTCCCAGGGAGGATCTCCAAGTGATATCCCCCTGCTCTCCTGTGTTCCCTCCTGGAGGCACAGATCCTGACCTGATTGCTTTTCCTCCTTCCCTAACTGACTATGTATGGCTCTTTCTTTACAGGCTCGATTATAGAAGAATCTTTCTGTCTGTCTCCAGTTTGTTTTCAGTGAGCATTACTCCACAGGTAGATCTATTTTTGATGTGTTTGTGTGGGATGTGAGCTCAGCATCTTCCTACTCTGCCATCGTGATCTCCTCCCTACAGGAGAAACACTTTAGATCAAAGATACAAAGAGGCTAAAAATAAAAGGATGGAAAAATATATACCATGCAAATAGCAACCATAAGAAAGCTGAACTGGATAGACTAATATCAGATAAAATAGACTTTAAGAATAAAATATTTCTAGAGATAAAATGGGAAATTTTATAATGACAAACACATCAGGAATATATAATAATTATAATATATATGTACCTAACAACATAACCCCAAAATATGTGAAGCACACATTGACAGAATTGAAGGGAAAAAATAGAGAATACAATAATAATAGTTGGAGACTTCAATATTCCACTTTCAATAATGGCTAGAACTATAAGACAGAATATTAACAGGGAAACTGAAGACTTACATAACACTATACACAAACTAGCCCTAATAGACATTTATAGAACAACATGTCCAACAACAGAAGAATATACATTCCTATGAAATACACAAGGAACATTCATTCTCTAGGATAGACTAGTAAAATTTAAGTGACTGAAATTGTACAAACTATATTCTCCAATCACAGTGGAGTGAAATTAAAAATTTAAGTAACAAAAAAATTTGGAAGAATTAACAAATATGTGGAAATTAAACAATGCACTCCTAGAAAAGCAAGGGTTTAAAAGAAGAAACCATAAGGGAATTTAGAAAATACTATGAGATGAATAAAAATTCAAACACAACATACAAAAACTTATAGACTGCCACTAGAGCAGTACTTATAAGAACTGTATAGACATAAATGTCAACATTAAAAAAAGAGATTGCAAATCAGCAACCTAACCTTCCAGTTGAAGACAATGGGGAAAAAAGAGTAAACTAAACCCAAAGGAAATGAAAGGAAAGAATAAAGATTAGAATGAAAACAAATAAAATAGAGACTAGAAAAACATTATAGAAAGTCGATGAAATCAAAAGGTTAAATCTTTGAAAAGATGAACAAACCTACTAAAGCTTTAGTTAGACCGATGAGGAAAAAGAGACTCAAATTACTAAAATCATAAATGAGAGGACTTCTCTGGTGGTCCAGGGGCTAAGACTCTGCGTACCCAATGCAGGGTGCCTGGGTTCAATCCCTGGTCAGGGAACTAGATCCCACATGCTACAACTAAGAGTTCACATGCCGCAACTAAATATTACACATGCTGCAACTAAAAGATCCTGCATGCTGTAACAAAGATCAAAGATCCCAAGAGCTGCAACTAAGACATGGTACAGTCAAATTAATTTTTAAAAAAGAAGTGAAAGTGGAGACTTCACTACTCACATTAGAAATACAAAAATGATTACTAGGGAATGCTATGAAAAACTGTATAGCAACAAATTAGATAACCTAGGTGAAATAGTACAATTGTGCAGTAGTTTGAGCATTCTTTAGCATTGCCTTTCTTTGGGATTGGAATGAAAACTGACCTTTTCCAGTCCTGTGGCCACTGCTGAGTTTTCCAAATTTGCTGGCATATTGAGTGCAGCACTTTCACAGCATCATCTTTCAGGATTTGAAATAGCTCAACTGGAATTCCATCACCTACACTAGCCTTGTTCGTAGTGATGCTTTCTAAGGCCCACTTGACTTCACGTTCCAGGATGTCTGGCTCTAGGTCAGTGATCACACCATCATGATTATCTGGGACATGAAGATCTTTTTTGTACAGTTCTTCTGTGTATTCTTGCCATCTCTTAATATCTTCTGCTTCTGTTAGGTCCATACCATTTCTGTCCTTTATAGAGCCCATCTTTGCATGAAATGTTCCCTTGGTGTCTCTAATTTTCCTGAAGAGATCTCTAGTCTTACCCATTCTGTTGTTTTCCTCTATTTCTTTGCATTGATCGCTGAGGAAGGCTTTCTTATCTCTTCTTGGTATTCTTTGGAACTCTGCATTCAGATGTTTATATCTTTCCTTTTCTCCTTTGCTTTTCACTTCTCTTCTTTTCACAGCTATTTGTAAGGCCTCCCCAGACAGCCATTTTGCTTTTTTGCATTTCTTTTCCATGGGGATGGTCTTGATCCCTGTCTCCTGTACAATGTCACGAACCTCAGTCCATAGTTCATCAGGCACTCTATCTATCAGATCTAGGCCCTTAAATCTATTCCTCACTTCCACTGTATAATCATAAGGGATTTGATTTAGGTCATACCTGAATGGTCTAGTGGTTTTCCCTACTTTCTTCAATTTAAGTCTGAATTTAGTAATAAGGAGTTCATGATCTGAGCCACAGTCAGCTCCTGGTCTTGTTTTTGTTGACTGTATAGAGCTTCTCCATCTTTGGCTGCAAAGAATATAATCAATCTGATTTTGGTGTTGACCATCTGGTGATGTCCATGTGTAGAGTCTTCTCTTGTGTTGTTGGAAGAGGGTGTTTGCTATGACCAGTGCATTTTCTTGGCAAAACTCTATTAGCCTTTGCCCTGCTTCATTCCGTATTCCAAGGCCAAATTTGCCTGTTACTCCAGGTGTTTCTTGACTTCCTATTTTTGCATTCCAGTCCCCTATAATGAAATGGACGTGAGAGTTGGACTGTGAAGAAGGCTGAGAGCCAAAGAATTGATGCTTTTGAACTGTGGTGTTGGAGAAGACTCTTGAGAGTCCCTTGGACTGCAAGGAGATCCAACCAGTCCATTCTAAAGGAGATCAGCCCTGGGTATTCCTTGGAAGGAATGATGCTAAAGCTGAAACTCCAGTACTTTGGCCACCTCATACGAAGAGTTGACTCATTGGAAAAGACTCTGATGCTGGGAGGGATTGGGGGCAGAAGGAGAAGGGGATGACAGAGGGTGAGATGGCTGGATGGCATCACTAACTCGATGGACATGAGTCTGAGTGAACTCCGGGAGTTGGTGATGGACAGGGAGGCCTGGCGTGCTGCAATTCATGGGGTCGCAGGGAGTCGGACATGACTGAGCGACTGAACTGAACTGAACTGAACTGAAGGTGAAATAGACAAATTCCTAGAAAGACACAAAGTAAAATTACTCAAGAAGAAACAGAAGATTTTTTATTCTAATATTTTAGTTTATTTTTTGATGTTTGCTGCTGCTAAGTCGCTTCAGTCCTGTCCGACTCTGTGCTATCCCATAGACGGCAGCCCACCAGGCTCCCCCGTCCCTGGGATTCTCCAGGCAAGAACACTGGAGTGGGTTGCCATTTCCTTCTCCAATGCATGAAAGTGAAAAGTGAAAGTGAAGTTGCTCAGTCGTGTCTGACTCTCCGTGACCCCATGGACTGCAGCCTACCAGGCTCCTCCATCCACGGGATTTTCCAGGCAAGAGTACTGGAGTAGGCTGCCATTGCCTTCTCCTTTGATGTTTATATTCTTCAAAATAATTTTGTTTAATTGAAGGATAATTGCTTTACAGAATTTTGTGGTTTTCTGTCATACATCAACAAGAACCAGCCATAGGTACACCCATGTCCCCTCCCTCCCAAACCTCCCTCCCAAACTTCCCTCCCGTCTCCCTCCCCATCCCACCCTTCTAGGTTGTCACAGAGCCCCTGTTTGTGTTCCCTGAGTCACACAGCAAATTCCCATTGGCTATCTATTTTACATATGGTATTGTAAATTTCCATGTTACTCTCTCCATACATCTAACCTTCTCCCTCCTCCCCTCCCCTCATGTCCATAGGTCTGTTCTCTATGTCTGTTTCTCCATTGCTGCCCTGAAAATAAAGTCATCAGTGCCACCTTTTTAGATTCCATAATATGCATCAGTATATGATATTTATATTTCTCTTTCTGACTTACTTCACTCTATATAATAGGTTCTAGGTTCGTCCACCTCATTAGAACTGACTCAGATATGTTCCTTTTTATGGTGGAGTACTATTCCATTGTATATACGTACCACAGCTTCTTTATCCACTCATCTGTCAATGGACAACTAGGTTGCTTCCACATTCTAGACCCTGAATAGCCAAAGCAATCTTGAGAAAGAACGGAGCTGGAGGAATCAACCTTCCTGACTTCAGACTATACTACAAAGCTACAGTCATCAAGACAGTATGACACTGGCACAAAAACAGAAATATAGACCAAGAAAACAAGATAGAGAACCCAGAGATAAACTCACGCACCTATGGGTACCTTATTTTTGACAAAGAAGGCAAGAATATACAATGGGACAAAGACAGCCTCTTCAGTAAGTGGTGCTGGGAAAACTGGACAGCTATGTGCAAAAGAATGAAATTAGAACACTTCCTAATGCCATATACAAAAATAAACTCAAAATGGATTAAAGACTTAAATGTAAGACCAGATACTGTAAGACTCTTAGAGGAAAACATAGGAAGAACACTAGATGACACAAATCAAAGGAAGATCTTCTATGACCCACTGCCCTGAGTAATGGAAATAAAAACAAAAATAAACAAGTGGGACCTAATTAAACTTAAAAGCTTTTGCACAGAAAAGGAAACTATAAACAAGGTGAAAAGACAACCCTCAAAATGGGAGAAAATAATAGCAAAGGAAACAACTGACAAAGAATTAATTTCCAAAATATACACACAGCTCATACAACTTAATACCAGAAAAACAAACAACCCAACCAAAAAGTGGGGAAAAGACCTAAACAGACATTTCTCCAAAGAAGACATACAGATGGCTAACAAGCACATGAAAAGATGCTCAACATCACTCATTATTAGAGAAATGCAAATCAAACTACAATGAGATATCACCTCACACCAGTCAGAATGGCCATCATCAAAAAGTCTACAAACAATAAATGCTGGAGAGGGTGTGGAGAAAAGGGAACACTCTTGCATTGCTGGTGGGAGTGTAAACTGATACAGCCACTATGGAAGATTCCTTAAAATTTAAGATTCCTTAAAAAGCTAGGAATAAAACCACCATATGACCCAACAATCCCACTCCTAAGCATATGTCCTGAGGAAACCAAAATTGAAAAAGATGCATATACCACAATGTTCATTGCAGCACTATTTACAATAGCTAGAACATGGAAATAGAGGATTTGAATAGATCTAAATAAGTAAAAAGGTTGAAATGGTAATCAAAGCCCTTCCCACAAGGAAAAGCCCAGACACAGATGACTTCACTAGTGAAGTCTACCAAATATTTAAGGAAGAGTTAATAATAATTTTTCACAAATTATCCCCCCCAAAATGAGAGGGGAACACTTCCCAGCTCATTCTATGAGGTCAGTATTACCCTGACATCAAAACCAGAAATATTACTATAAAGAAAATTATGGACTCTCTTATGACTGTAGACATACACATGCACACACACACACAAACACCCACACTCATATGCAACATTAATCCAGCAATATGTAAGAAGAAATGTAAACCATGCCCAAGTAGGATTTATCCCAATAATGCAAGGTTGGTTTAAAATCCAAAAATCAATTAGTGTTAAACACCATATCAATAAAGGACAAAAAACATATTATCATCTCAATAGACACAGACTGACAAACCGCAAAAACTATTCATGATAAACAAAATTTTTTTTTCTTTTAAAATGGGAAAAGGTAACCTCCTCAACCTGGTAAAGGGCATGTATGAATAATATTTAATGGTGAAAGGATGTTTTTCCCTAAGTTCATAAGCAAGACCAGTATGTCTACTCTCACTACTTGTATTCAACACTGTATTGGAGGATATAGCCAGGGAAATTAGGGGGGGGGAAAAGAAAGGAAGAAAAAAGGGAAAAGAAAACAAAGCATCCAGACTAGAAAAAAAGTTAAACTAACTATATGTGTAGATGACTTAGTCTTATATATAGAAAATCCTAAGAAAAACACTAGAAAATAATTAGAATAAATGAATTCAGCAGAATTGCAAGATACAAGATAAATGTATAAAATTTGATGATATTTCTATACACTTGCAGAAAAAATGATGTTCAACATCGTTCATTATTAGAGAACTGTAAATCAAAACTACAATGAGATATCATCTCACACTGGTCAGAATGGCCATCATCAAAAAGTCTACAAACAATAAATGCTGGAGAGGATGTGAAGAAAAGAGAACTCTCTTGCACTGTTGATAGGAATGTAAACTCATACAGCCACTATGGAGAACAGTATGGAGATTCCTTAAAAAATTAGGAATAAAACTACCATATGACCCAGCAATCCCAAAACTGGGCATATACCCTGAGAAAACCATAATTCAAAAAGACACATGTACCCCAATATTCACTGCAGCATTATTTAAAATAGCCAGGACATGGAAGCAACCTAGATGTCCATTGACAGAGGAATGGATAAAGAAGTTGTGGCACATATATACAATGGGATATTCATCAGCCATAAAAAAGAACAAATGTGAATCAGTTGAACTGACATAGATGAAACTTGAGTTTGTTACACAGAGTGAAGTAAGTCAGAAGGAGAAAAACAAATATCATATGCTAACTCATATATATGAAATCTAGAAAAATGGTACTGATGAACTTATTTGCAAGGCAGGAATAGAGATGCAGACACATAGAGAACAGACTCATGGACACAGTGAGGGAAGGAGAGGGTGGGATGAAGTGAGAAAGTTAGCACTGACATATACACTACCATGTGTAAAATAGATAGCTAGTGGAAAGCTGCTGTGTAACACAGGAAACCCAGCCTGGCACTCTGTGACAACCTAGAGGGGTAGGATGGGGTGGTGGGAGGGAAGCTCAAGAGAGAGGGGATATACATATAGTCGATGAAAGTGAAAGAGGAGAGTGAAAAAGTTGGCTTAAAGCTCAACATTCAGAAAACTAAGATCATGACATCTGGTCCCATCACTTCATGGCAAATAGGTGGGGAAACAGTAGAAACAGTGACAGACTTTATTCTTTTGGGATCCAAAATCGCTGCAGATGGTGATTGCAGCCATGAAATTAAGAGATGCTTACCCCTTGGAAGGAAAGTTATGACCAACCTGGACAGCATATTAAAAAGCAGAGACATTACTTTGTCAACAAAGGTCCGTCTAGTCAAGGCTATGGTTTTTCCAGTAGTCATGTATGGATGTGAGAGTTGGACTATAAAGAGAGCTGAGCACTGAAGAATTGATGGTTTTGAACTGTGGTGTTGGAGAAGACTCTTGAGAGTCCCTTGAGAGATCCAACCAGTCCATCGTAAAGGAGATCAGTCCTGGGTGTTCATTGGAAGGACTGATGTTGAAGCTGAAACTCCAATATCTTGGCCACCTGCGGAGAGCTGACTCATTTGAAAAGACCCTGATGCTGGGAAAGATTGAGGGCAGGAGAAGGGGACAACAGAGGATGAGATGGTTGGATGGCATCACCGACTCAATGGACATGGGTTTGGGTAGACTCCGGCAGTTGGTGATGGACAGGGAGGCCTGGCGTGCTGTGGTTCATGGGGTCGCAAACAGTCGGACACGACTGAGCGACTGAACTGAACTGATGATTGATATGCAGTGTTGTACAGCAGAAATTAATGAAACACTGTAAAGCAATTCTCTCCAATTAAAAAAATAAATAATATAAAAAAGAAACAATATCATTTATAATAGCATTAAAAAGACTTGTAAATAAACATAAAAAGAAGTACAAAATGTATATGCTGAAAACTATAAAATATTGTTAAAATAACTTGAATAACTTAATAGGAACTTCCCTGTCAGTCCAGTGTTTTAAGTCTCCATGCTTCCACTGCACAGGGCGGGTTCAATTTCTGGTCAGGGAACTAAGATCCTGCATGGCACAGCTAAATAAATAAATAAAATGGAAAAGACCTCATTAAAAAAAAAAAAACTAAATAAGTAGAAAGGCATACCACTTCATGGATTACATTTTAACACTATTAGACATAATGTCTAATGTCTAACATAATGTCTAGTATTGTTAAAATGTCAATACTCCCCAAATTGATGTATGGATTCAAAGTAATCTCCATCAAATTTCCAGCTTTCTCCTTTACAGACATTTATAAGCTGAACCTAAAATTCATATGGAAATTCAAAAGACACAGAATGACCAAACAATCTTGAAAAATAAAAACAAGGCTAGAGTGATCACATTTCCAAATTTCAAAACTTATTAAACACAGCTACAATAATCAAGACAGTGTGGTTCTGGAATTAGAATAGACACATGTGTATGTGTCTTCAGTCACTCAGTCATCTCCATCTCCTTGCTACCTTATGGACTGTAGTCCACCAGACTCCTCTGTCCATGGGATTTTCCTGGCAAGAATACTGGAGTGGGTTGCCATTTCCTCCTTCAGGAGATCTTCCTGACCCAGGGATCGAACCCACGTTTCCTGTGTCCCCTGCATTGCAGGCAGATTCTTTTACCAATGAGCCATTGGAGAAGCCCAGGATAGACACACAGATCAATGGAATAGAACTAAGAGTACAGAAATAAACCCATGTATCTGTGGTCAATTGATTTTTGAAAAGAGTGCCAAGGACATTCAATGGGGAAAGAGTTGTGTTTTCAACAAAGGGTGCTGGGAACACTGGATAGCCATATTCAAAAGATGAAGTTGGACCCTTATCTCACATCATATACAAAATTAACTCAAATGGATCAAAGGCCTAAATGTAACATAAATGTAAATATTCATTATGTTGAATTGGGCAATGGATTCTTATGTATGACACCAAAGACATGAGTAATTAAAGAAAAAATAGATATACTTGACTAACCAAAATTTTAAACTTTGGTATTTCAAAGGATATATCAAAAAAGTGAAAAGACTCCATTAATAAAAGGACCCATGGCAAGACAGTCCATGTCAGATCCCAGGAGAATAAGAAATGAGATCTCCATATATAAGCAGGGTCTGAAAAACTTGGACAAGGAGAATAAAGAGGTCATATCTGTTAACTGCATCTAAAAATAATTTTCTTACAGGTTTAAAGTATAAGACATTCAGGATTATGAAGATCTCTTCAAATGCAATCAGCCTATCTAACTTTATTCTTGAAGGTAATCTCACATACCCAAATTAAAAATGTTCAGAGATAATGTAAAACATATCTGAGACATCACTCTACTTATGAGAATAACTGCTTACAGAAAGCAGATGCACAGGCACCTGAGATGCACAGGATACTTATAAAGACACAATTCAGCAGAAAAACTATTTTTAAAGCACAAAAATTTACTTGGGAAGAATTCAGACAATGATTTACTTAGACAATAATTTGTGTTTTATTCTCTCTGCTGTAAAACATCAAAAAATGAAAGGTATTAGACCTTCTCCATTCTAAATCAGTGGCCACATGAATGTGTCCAGAATGTAGGCTCCATAGCCAAGGACCTTCTCAATAACTGTTCTATGACAGAACTTAAGAAGTTGACAAATACATGAAAGACAAATATCCCCCAGTGCCTGCCATCAGATCTTGTTTGAGAGATGGCAGCTTATAATAAGGTATTGGTATAGGCAGTGGCTTAAATATCTGAGGGGAAAAGTAATGGAAAAGTTTGAGCTTCTCCAGGACAACAAGGAAAGAAGGTACTAGACTTCCAGGGAGTAATGAAAAAAGAAAAAGAAAGAAAAAAAGTGAAAAGACAACACACAGAATGAGAGAGAAGTATTTTCAAATCATATATATGTTAAGGGACTAAACATACATAAATACATAAATTCTTGCAACTTTGTACTAAAATGAATAATCCAATTAAAAAATTGACAAAGGAGACTTCCAATTTCTAGTCTGGCACATAAGAAGTCATCACTCCATGCTAATAAGTAAAAAGCTGAACAAACTAAAAAATTAACAACTCTTCTAGATCTGTCAGTGAATAAGGCAAACACTGCCCCCCAAGTTGGGGAACAAGCAGGCAGATTCAGAGAATTACAACTTGCCAGAACAGAAACCCATGAGCAGAAACTTCCATGGGAACCAGTATTGGGGTAGAAAATTCTGAACTATTGATGAAATGCTGGAGTATCAGAGTAGACAAGCCTGAGAGATTAAAAAAAATCCAGGAAGACCCAGTCATGGAGATAACACACTCTCAGGATTCCAGTAGGAGGAGGAGAAAGTAATCTTTTTGAAATATGCTAGGCCATTCTGTTCTACCCTTAAGAACTGTTTTACAAGAGCCTAATCTTTTGGGGTCTTATTAGAGCCTGCTCAACCTAGAGGAAGGGAAATAGTCAACTCTTGACCCCTCTAAACACTCTGTACCACCTAAGTGGGGAGAATAAAAATCTGAGAGACACATAAATTTCACAGCCCAGGGACACAGGGTCACTGAAAGATTAAGGCTTAATCAGAGGATTTATAAAACACTTCCCCTCCCACCATACTTTACCAGTACATTACAACAGTCCTATTTACCAAAGTTCCTTTTACCTCATACACCACGTCTGGTTTCCAGTGAAAAACAACAAGGCATGCCAAAAGGCAAAACACAGTTTTAAGTGACAGAGCAAACATCAGAACCAGATCCAGACATACCAGATGCTAGAATCAGCCATGAATTTAAAGCAACTATGATAAATATGCTAGGGGCTCTAATGGAAAAAGCAGATAACATGCAAGAACAGATGAGTAATTTAAGCAGAGAGATGAAAATTCTAAGAATCAAAAAGATTTTCTACAGATCAAAAACACTGTAACAGAAATGGAGAATGCCTATGACAGACTCATTAGTAGACTGGACATGGCTGAGGAAAGAATCACTGAACTTGAGAATATCAATAGAATCTTCCAGAAATAAAAAGCAAACTGAAAAGGACTTTTCTAAAATAGGAAAAGAATATCTAAGAACTGTGGGTCAACAAAAATAAAAGTGTAATATATGCAAAATGGGAATACCAGGAGAAGGAATTAAAAAAAGAAGAAATTTTTCTTATTCTAAATTGATCTAATAGATGCCAGTTTGCTCAAATAGCAACAGTGCATTCAATTATGTATACGTGTGTGTGTGTTTATAATGAAGTGAAATGAGTGACAGCAATGATAAGAAAGAACAAGAGGGAGGAATTAGGATTATTTTGTCATCATAAGGCACTTGTGCTACCTGTGAAACAGTGTACAGTTGTCCCTAGGTATCCACAGGGGACTGTTTCCAGGAGTCCTCAATCCATGGATGCTCAAGTCCCTTATATAAAATGGCATAGTACAGTTGCCCCTCCATATCTGTAGGTTTCACAACTGTGGATTCAAC